>NW_006160167.1:3146134-3155691 GCF_000334495.1 Tupaia belangeri chinensis | reverse complement strand
AGGAATAAGTAAACTTTATATCAATTTCTTACCCTAAAGTCACCCACCAAAATCTGGAGGGGAGAAGGGTGGAAGCACACAGGTTCTATCCGTTCGCAAAATATTGGCAAGACTTTTTGGTGCTGTTGTAAAATATGCATAACATAAAATTTGCCACGTAAGCTTTCAGTGATATTTAAGTGCGTTCATATTGTTGTACGAACTATCACTATTATCTCTCTCCAGAACTTTTCATCACCCTGAACTAAAATGCTGCACCCATTGAACAGTTACTCCCCATTCTCTGCCGCCCCTTTCCATTCCCCGTCAACCCCCATTCTCCTTTCTGTCTCTATGATTTGACTACTTCAGGGACCTCATTTAAGTGCAGTCTTACAGTATTTGGCCATTTGTATCTGGCTTATTTCACTTAGCATAAAATCCTCGAGGCACATTCTCATTGTAGCATGTGGCATGTGACAGGGCTTCCTTTATTTTTAGAACTGAAATTTTATATGGATATACATATATATATATATATATATATGTGTGTATATCCACTTTTTTTTTATTATTTGTCTGTCAATGGACATTTGGATTACGTCTGCCCCTGCCTATTGTATAATGCTGAATAATGCTGCTTTGAGCACAGATGTACAAGTATCTGTCCAACTCTCTGCTTTCAGTTATTTTGGGTATCTACCAAGAAGTGCATTTGCTAGATCATATGGCGGCAAGACTTTCTGAGATCTTCTTTGAGATCTTCAGTCTTGAGCAAGCGTGAGAAAGAACACTCTCAGGTGTTCAGGGGCTTTTCACTGGAAAGACAAATTTAATTCACTGGACAGGAATTGTTGTCTTTGACATCAAGATTCTATGGGTTTTGAATCTAATTTTTAGTCACCTGATGCCTGATGATGAATTTTGAACTATATATAAACTTTTTTATTTGGAGAGGTTTTTTGCTATAGCATGCGTGCACTCGCCAGACAGAGAGACAGAAAGCGAGAAATCACCCCCTACCCCGGGGGGATGGCCACGCCACAATCCCTTCTCCTCCATTCTCCTCTTGAGATCTTGGGCACACCCTCACACATGCCTGGCGTGATTTTTAAGCCACTGAGTCCGGGACGCGAACAGCAGTCGACTACGTGGGAGTCCAGTGACATAGCCATTACGCTAACTGCTGGTCCCTATATACACTTTTTTTGAGAGGTTTTTGCCTTAGGGCATGTACACTCCTCAGAGAGAGAGAGACAGATACAGTGAGAGGGAAAGTGAGAAATTACCTTCCAAGAGGGATAGCCACACCGCAATCCCTTCTCCACCATTCTCCTCCCAGGATCTTGGGCACGCATACACACACACACACACACACACACACACACACACACACACACACACCTGGCTCGAGTTTCAAGTCACAAGGTCCAGGACTCAAACTACGGTCAGCCGTGTGGGTGTCCAGCAACATAACCACTGCGCCATCTGCTGGTTCCCTGAACACCATATTTCACATATTGCCACTTATTTTCTGACTTCAAGATCACTATGTTCATTGTTTTTCATACTCCATTGACGACTTGGTTGACATTTCCATCCTTATTTTTCAGTAGGAATGCTTTGCCCTAAGTTACTGAATGAATATTTGATGCTTGTGTTAATGTAAAACACATAAGATAAAATAATTGTATACCAAATCAACAATAGAAGAACTAGAAATAATTGGTTGTTGAGTTTCCCAGCCAGGACATAGTTAATATGCCGAGCCTTCTGCCTTTCTGCAGCCTGCAATATGTCACTTCCTTTGAATGTAAGACTCTCATTTGGAAGGGGCCTTAAAGTTGAAGGCCTGTTGTCCTGTTAAAGTGGTCTGGCTCCGTTCTACAGTGTCCCCACAGTACCATTGTCTAACCTGTACTTGATTACCTCTTCTGACATGACATTACGTTTGCCCATGGCAGTTCATTCCACTTTGTACAGCTGACTCTTTTTAAAAATGTTTTTAATTTTATTATTTATTCATTTATTTATTTTTTAAATTGACCAGAGAGAGACACAAAGAGAGAGCAAGAGAGAAGGTGAGAAAGCAAGCCAATAGGTCCAGGACTCGAACCATGTTGGCCATGTGGGAGTATCCAGTGCCTTAACCATCATGCCACCGTCTGGTCTCTCTCTCTTTTTTTTAAATAATTATTTTATTTATTTATTTTGATCAGAGAAGGACAGTGTGAGGGAGAGAGACAGGGAAATTTAGAAAGCAAGCCACTAGGTCTGGGACTCAAATCACGGTCAGCCATGTAGGAGTCCAGCACCCTTAAACTCTATACCGCCTGCCAGTCCTGGTACAGCTCTGACCCTTAGAAAGCAAGTCCCTACATTGAGTTGATACATATCTCTTTGTACTTAGAGACCAACAGAACAAATTGTGCTTTTTACATTCTTTGTGGTCACTAAGAAGGAGTCATAAAATGCATTTAGTAGACTAGTCAGGCATGGTAAATACAGTAGCAACTAGCTACACTTCAATAGGCACAGTATGAATTCCTGAAAGAGAGCCTCATGCGTTGTAGTACAGGTGGAGAAAAGTGTGCAGATGATAGAGAGACTGGTTAGGTTCATAACTAACTGAATATCTGTACCTAAAGGATGCCTGTTGCTAAACCAAGATCTTCTACGAAAGAGATTTTTAGATGTCCTGGTAAAAAGAAACTTTAAGAAGAAAGTAGTAGTCTACAGGTTAAGGTGGCTGGATCCCACATGGCTGACTACATGGTTCAAGTCTGGGACCCAGCAGCTTGAAAAACATGCTGGGCACATGTGTGTGTGTTTGTCCAAGATCCCAAGAGGAGAATGGAAGAAAAGGGATTGCATCATAGCCATCCCCTCTAGGGGATGCTTTTTCACTTTCTCTCTCTCTGGTGAGCATATGTGCCCTATAGCAAATTTTTAAAAAGAAGAAGCATTAAGAACATTAGAGCTGTCTTCCAGTTTTAGTGACCTAGCTGGTTCTTGTGCAACATTTATGCATCTAAATGCTCTTGAAACACTCCATTAAGAGTAACACCTGACTCAGCCACAGTGGCATGTACTACAAAGACACTCCGACTCAGAGGCTGGGGCCACATGAGAGGCCCAGGTTCAATTCCTGGCCTAACCTAAATAGGCCAGGTGCAGCGGCACATACCCACAGTCCTGGTTAATGGGAGACTTGGGCAGGAGGGTTGTGACATAATGAGACCCTGTCAAAAACCTCTCTCTTGGATCTTAGTTCTCTTTCCCACTGTACAAGATGGCAGGTGAAAAAGCTGAGAAGCGGGATACTAAGGAGAAGAAACCTAGAGCCAAGAAAACTGATGCCGATAGCAAGATTTAAAAGGGTGACCCCAAGGCTAAAAAGCCCATTGCAGCTGAAACCTGGTCCTGGTCCGAGGCATCGGCTGATACTCCCGATCTGCCGTGTATTCCAGGAAGGCCATGTAGAGGAGGAAATACTCAGCCATAAAATCGAAGATTGAAAAGAAAAAGAAGGTCTTGCCACTGTCACAAAGTCACTTGGTGGGGACAAGAACGGTAGTACCCAGGTGATTAAAATTTACAAAATGCATAGGTATTATCCTACTAAAGATGTGCTTTGAAAGCTGTTGAGCCACGGCAAAAAACCTTTCAGTCAACATGTGAGAAAACTGTGAGCCAGCATCACTCTGAGGACCATTCTGGTCATCCTCACTGGACAAGGTGAGAGGGTGGTTTTCCTGAAGCAGCTGAGCAGTGACTTGCTACTTGTGACTGGACCTCTGGCCTTCAGGCGAGTTCCACTGTTAGAACACACCAGAAATTTGTCATCACCACCTCCGTGAAAATTGATATTAGCAAAGGAAAAATCCAAAACACCTCACCAAAGCTTACTTCAAGAAGAAGAAGCTGTGGGAACCAGCAGTTAGCGTAATGGCTATGTTGCTGGACTCCCATGTAGCTGACTGTGGTTCGAGTCTTGGACCCAGTGGCTTAAACTCACGCCGGGTGCGTGTGCGTGTGTGCCCAAGATCCCAAGAGGAGAATGGAGGAGAAGGGATTGCGGAATGGTCATCCCCCCAGGGGGTGATTTCTTGCTTTTTGTCTCTCTGTCTCTGTCTTTCCAGCTAGCTACAGCAAAAACCTCTAAAAAGAAAAGAAGGAAAAGAAAAGAAAAAGAAGCTGTGGAAGCCCAGACAACAGGAAGGTGAGATCCTCAACACACAGAGAAGAAGAAATACGAGATTACAGAACAGCGCAAGATTGATCAGAAAGCTGTGGACTCACATTTTACCAACAATCAAAGCTGCTCCTCAGCTCCAGGGCCACCAGCAATCCGTGTTTGTCCTTACAAATGGAGTTTACACTCACAAATTGGTGTTCTAAATTTCTTGCCAAGAACCTAATTAAATAATTGACCATATTTTAAAAAAAATTTCTCTCTCACACACATGCTCTCAGAAAGAAGGGAGAGAGAAAGTAAGAACGAAAAAAAAAACAAAGAAAGGAAGAGTAATACAAATAACCATTTATTCATTCAACAAATATTTGTTGAGAATTTATTATGCACCAGATATGATTGTAGACACCAGGCTTACAGCAGTAAATCCCACTCCTTCCCCACTTCCCGACCAAAAAGAAAAGAAATTGGTACTTATGGGCCTTATGTTCTGTTGGAGCAGGGTAAGAGAAGACTATAGGTCTCAACAAGAAAGTGTCTTCTAACCAAAGACTTGAAGGGGATGAGGGAGGGAGGAGACCTTTGAGGCAGAGAGAATGCAGTACCCGAGTAAAGGCCCTGAGGCAGGAACTGTGAGGCATGGCAGCCAGCAGGGAAGCCCACTTAGCTAGGATAGAGTGAGAGACCATGATGCAGGCTTCGGGGCTCACAGATCCTGCAAACTGCCCTGTTGTAATCTTGCCTTTGGTTCTTATCTTCTCAAATTCCAGTCATACCAGTGAGCTGTAGTTACTCTTATACACATGTATATATTTATGTTTTGTTTTTTTGTTTCTTTATTTGGTACACTTACCAGAGAGAGGGAGAGAGAGAAAGCACCTTCCAATGGGGAGTAGTCATACCACAATCTCTTCTTCATTTCTCCGTGCTGTTGGGATTTTCAGCACGCACACACACACACACACACACATACCTGGAATGGTTTTCAAACCACTGGATCCAGGACTCAAACTGGTAGGCCATGTGTAATCTAATCCTTAACCACTGAACCGTGGGGCCAGCCCTGTGTGTGTATATTTATGTTAAAGAATATTTAATTTAATTTTATTTATTATTTATTATTATTCAATTTGAACAGAGAGAGGGAGAGTGAGAAAGCAAGCTGCCAGGTCCAGGACTCAAACTGTGGTCCACCATGTGGGAGTACAATGCCCTAACTACCATGCCACCTGCTGCCCCTGGCCTTATATACGTTTTAAAATATTGGTGACTCCTCAAGTATTTTTAAAGTTTCTCCCTTTTTTCCTTTCCTGAGTGAGACAGAGACAGGAACAGGTATTTTTACCAAGGTCTTGCCATGCCATGATCCTCCCCACAGACTTCCAGCTATCCAAGATCATGGGCATGCTCACTGTGTTCAGGTACACCTGGGATCTGAACTCAGGGTCTCCCACATAGTTCTGTTATCTCACAGAGACACCCTACTGCCTGTACCACCATGACTGGGCCTACTCCCTAATCTGAGGTCCAAAATTTATGTTGTTCGTTGCCTGTATCTTGTTTTGGATATAGATATCTGGAATTACATATATTGTTCTCAACAATGTTTTTGATTATTTTCTTCTTCAAATCTTTAGACATATCTACACTGTTACTTTTTTCTATATTAATTTCTGCTATTTTCCATGACAACCAGTTTAATGATAATGAATGTGAATATTTGATACTTTTTCTGATTACAAAAGTAATACGAGCTCATTGTAGAAAAACTGGTATGTAGGGACCAGCAGTTAGTGTAATGGCTATGTCACTGGACTCCCATGTAGTCGACTGTGGTTCATGTCCCGGACCTGGCGGCTTAAAACTCATGCCGGGCACGGGTGCGCAGGTGCTCAAGATCCTGAAAGGAGAATAGAGGAGAAGGGATTGCGGCGTGGCCATACCGCCTGGGGGGTGATTTCTCACTTTCTGTCTCTCTGTCTCTCTCTGGTGAGCACACGCGCCCTATAGCAAAAACCTTAAAAAAAAAAAAAGAAAGAAAGAAAAACTGGTATGTGTAAAAATGAAATAATACAGGGCCAGCTGGTGGCATAGTGGTTAAAGCACTGGACACTCCCACATGACTGATCACGGTTCGAGTCTCAGACCTGATGGCTTGCTTTCTCACTTTCCTTCTCTCTCTCTCTCTCTGATCAAATTAAAATAAATGAATGAATAAATACAATTGAATACATAATTCTTTAAAAAAAGTGAAATAACATGAAATAGAATGCTCTGTGAGTCCATCACGCAGAGATAACCATTGTTTTGTTTGTTTGTTTAAAATACAGGTATTGGGGCTGGTGGCTAAGGTTCTGGATTCACACATGGCCAACCACTGTTCGAGTCCCAAATCTGGCAACTTGCTTTTTCACTTTCTCTCTTTCTCTCTCTCTGGTCAAATTAAATAATAATAATAATAATTTTTAAACAGAGTTTTTAAAAATATAGGTATTGGGGCCAGCAAGTAGCATGGTGGTTAAGACGCTAGACTCTCTTATGACCAAACACAGTTTGAGTCCCAGACCCGGTAGCTTGAAGATCAAACTGGGCATATGTGTAGACATGAATATAATTCCAAGAGGAGAATGAAGGAGAAGGGGTGATGGTGTGGTCAGCGCCCCCGGGGTTGTTTCTCACTTTTCCTCTATCTTTCTCCAATGAGCGTACACACCCTGTGGCGAAAAAAAAAAATCTAAACAATAAAGTAAAATCTAAAATCTAAGTATTGGCAGACTAACACTCTCTTCTTTCTTCCTTCCTTTTTTTAAAATCTCTTCTTCTTTTCTCTTCCTTCTTCTCTGCCAGAGGGTATGCACACATGTTAGAGAGAGAAAAAGAGAAAACCCTCTAGTGAGACGTGATCATGGTTTTCATCCAATTCTCCATTCCACCAGGACCCTGAGCATATGTGCTCACACCCAGTATATTTTTCTAAGTTTGAGAAGTTTCCAAATAATATTTTTTGTTGTTGTTCCTTTTTCTTTTCTTTTTTTTTTTTCTTTTGAGAGAGATTTTTGCGATAGGGCACATGCACTTGCCAAAGAGACAGAAAGCAAATCACCCCCAAGAGGCATAATCACACTGCAATCCCTTCTCCTCTGTTATCCTCTCAGGATCTTGGGTATGCATGCACATGTGCCCAATATGGTTTTTTTAGAGGTTTTTGCTGTAGGTGCATGTGCTCGCTAGAAAGACAGAAAGAGACAGACAGACAGAAAGCAAGAAATCACTACCCCCAAGGGGAATAGCCACGCTGCAATCCCTTCTCCTCCATTCTCCTCTTGGAATCTTGGGCACGCACACACACATGTGCTCAGTGTGAGCTTAAGGCACCAGGTCCAAGACTCAAACCACGGTCGACTACATGAGAATCCAGCAACATAGCCATTACGCCAACTGCTAGTCCCATGCCCAGCATGTTTCAAGCTGCTGGATTCGGGAGTTGAACTGCAGTCGACTACATGGGAGTCCAGTGACATAACCATGATGCCATCTGCTGGTCCCCAAATAATGTTTTTAAAAGGTGCCTTTAGGGTTAGCTCTGTAGCCTAGTAGTTAAGAAAGCTACCTCTCACAGCTCAGTCTTGGCCCAGGTGGCTTAAAAAACACGCTGGACATGTGTGCGCATGCATGCCCCAAACCCCAACAGGATGGAGAAATGGAGGAGAAGGGATTGTGATGTAATCACACCCCATTGGGGAATGCCTTTTCCCTCTCACTCTGGCAAATACATGTACTCTTTGGCAATTTAAATGTCTTCATATATGACTATGGTATATTTTTCTAAAAAAAGAGTCCCAGTCTTTTAAAAATACATTATTCAATATTTATGGATAAAATGATTGATATAAGGTCTGAAGTTTGCTTTAAATATGAAATCTTAATACAGGGAATGAAAGAGACAGAGAAAGAGGGAGAGAGAGAAAGCACTCCCCAATGGGATATGGTCCTCCTGCCTTCTTTCTTCATTTCTCCATTTTGTTGAGATTTTCAGAAAGGCACACACACGATCCTGGTGTGTTTTTCAAGTTGCCATGTCTGAAATTCAAACTACATAGTCAGCCAGGCAGGAACTACTTCCTTTAAACACTAGGCCATAGGCCAGCTCGCAAGTATGGTTGAAGGATAGTAGTCATAGATCGCTTCTCGTGAATGTGAGTGACGTATACAGGGATTTATCATGCTACTCTGTCCATTTTTGTATATCTGTAAAAATGTTCATGATTTTAAATTAAGAATTGGTGTCTTCTCAATATCTTTTCCTTTCAAGAATAATGGGTGCCTTTTTCGTACTCCATTTGTCTCCTTCGATGTGGACTGAGAAAGCTCTCATCTATACCAAATTCTTCATTATGAAAATTATTTGTGTAGTTTAAAAATGTCCCTTAAAATAGTAAAATTTCTCTTTAAAATAAAAATGTTTTAAAAATTACTTCTGACTTTTTCAAAGTTTAATTGTTCATTTCTGCCATGAACAAGAGACAGAGAGATAGTAACTCCAATAGGTTATAGATGCCATGATCCAC
This sequence comes from Tupaia belangeri chinensis, assembly GCF_000334495.1. Classification (NCBI taxonomy): domain Eukaryota; kingdom Metazoa; phylum Chordata; class Mammalia; order Scandentia; family Tupaiidae; genus Tupaia; species Tupaia belangeri. The sequence continues at coordinate 3,146,949 of NW_006160167.1, read as the reverse complement.
CCCCAGCCTCAGCTAGGCCTGGATTGTGGGCATACATGTGCCCAGCATGTTCAGGAATGTCTCTGGACTTGAACTTTGAACCATCCTGTGTGGGATTGGCTCACAGAGCATTGCTTTAACACTGGGACCACTGTTGGGCCCCCAAAGACTTCCCCAAGCCCCCATCAGTGGCCACTTATTTTGAGCAATTTTAAACAATGCATCCAAGTTCCACTATAACAAAGTACTTCTTCTAATTCTGTTCAATAAAACATTCTCTCTCCACATTTGAAAATACTTTTACAGGGCCAGCCCTGGGGCCTAGTGCTTATTAAGGGAACCAGATCGCACATGACCAACTCTGCAGTTTGAGTATCAGCCCTAGTGGCTTGAAAAAACACACTAGGCTTGTGTATGTGTCCAAAATTCCAACAGGATGGAGAAACGGGGGAGAAGGGATTACAGCATGGCCATGCCCCGTCTCTCTCTCTGGCAAGTGCACGTGCCCTCTGACAACAACAACAAAAAAACTTATACAAGCAAAATTCCATTATAACAATTTTTTTTTTTTTTACGAGAGTTCATTTTATTTGTTCAAGGGCTCATATTGCAAGCATTAAACCAAGCATGGGCTTTGCTTCTGTGGGCCCACATTCACATATTAAGGTAAAAGCAAACTGTGATCCACATACCTGGATGGAAACTAAAGGCTCATGGTTAATCACATTGTAGTTTTAGAATTTCTACAACCTAGACCTCAGTAGTCACAGGTCTTTCAGGTCCTTCTGAATGTCCCACAGCGTATCTGCACTCTTCTTGAGCTGAGCAACCTCGTC
>NW_006160167.1:3125972-3142673 GCF_000334495.1 Tupaia belangeri chinensis | reverse complement strand
TAATGGCTATGTTGCTGGACTCCCATGTAGCTGACTGTGGTTCGAGTCTTGGACCCAGTGGCTTAAACTCACGCCGGGTGCGTGTGCGTGTGTGCCCAAGATCCCAAGAGGAGAATGGAGGAGAAGGGATTGCGGAATGGTCATCCCCCCAGGGGGTGATTTCTTGCTTTTTGTCTCTCTGTCTCTGTCTTTCCAGCTAGCTACAGCAAAAACCTCTAAAAAGAAAAGAAGGAAAAGAAAAGAAAAAGAAGCTGTGGAAGCCCAGACAACAGGAAGGTGAGATCCTCAACACACAGAGAAGAAGAAATACGAGATTACAGAACAGCGCAAGATTGATCAGAAAGCTGTGGACTCACATTTTACCAACAATCAAAGCTGCTCCTCAGCTCCAGGGCCACCAGCAATCCGTGTTTGTCCTTACAAATGGAGTTTACACTCACAAATTGGTGTTCTAAATTTCTTGCCAAGAACCTAATTAAATAATTGACCATATTTTAAAAAAAATTTCTCTCTCACACACATGCTCTCAGAAAGAAGGGAGAGAGAAAGTAAGAACGAAAAAAAAAACAAAGAAAGGAAGAGTAATACAAATAACCATTTATTCATTCAACAAATATTTGTTGAGAATTTATTATGCACCAGATATGATTGTAGACACCAGGCTTACAGCAGTAAATCCCACTCCTTCCCCACTTCCCGACCAAAAAGAAAAGAAATTGGTACTTATGGGCCTTATGTTCTGTTGGAGCAGGGTAAGAGAAGACTATAGGTCTCAACAAGAAAGTGTCTTCTAACCAAAGACTTGAAGGGGATGAGGGAGGGAGGAGACCTTTGAGGCAGAGAGAATGCAGTACCCGAGTAAAGGCCCTGAGGCAGGAACTGTGAGGCATGGCAGCCAGCAGGGAAGCCCACTTAGCTAGGATAGAGTGAGAGACCATGATGCAGGCTTCGGGGCTCACAGATCCTGCAAACTGCCCTGTTGTAATCTTGCCTTTGGTTCTTATCTTCTCAAATTCCAGTCATACCAGTGAGCTGTAGTTACTCTTATACACATGTATATATTTATGTTTTGTTTTTTTGTTTCTTTATTTGGTACACTTACCAGAGAGAGGGAGAGAGAGAAAGCACCTTCCAATGGGGAGTAGTCATACCACAATCTCTTCTTCATTTCTCCGTGCTGTTGGGATTTTCAGCACGCACACACACACACACACACACATACCTGGAATGGTTTTCAAACCACTGGATCCAGGACTCAAACTGGTAGGCCATGTGTAATCTAATCCTTAACCACTGAACCGTGGGGCCAGCCCTGTGTGTGTATATTTATGTTAAAGAATATTTAATTTAATTTTATTTATTATTTATTATTATTCAATTTGAACAGAGAGAGGGAGAGTGAGAAAGCAAGCTGCCAGGTCCAGGACTCAAACTGTGGTCCACCATGTGGGAGTACAATGCCCTAACTACCATGCCACCTGCTGCCCCTGGCCTTATATACGTTTTAAAATATTGGTGACTCCTCAAGTATTTTTAAAGTTTCTCCCTTTTTTCCTTTCCTGAGTGAGACAGAGACAGGAACAGGTATTTTTACCAAGGTCTTGCCATGCCATGATCCTCCCCACAGACTTCCAGCTATCCAAGATCATGGGCATGCTCACTGTGTTCAGGTACACCTGGGATCTGAACTCAGGGTCTCCCACATAGTTCTGTTATCTCACAGAGACACCCTACTGCCTGTACCACCATGACTGGGCCTACTCCCTAATCTGAGGTCCAAAATTTATGTTGTTCGTTGCCTGTATCTTGTTTTGGATATAGATATCTGGAATTACATATATTGTTCTCAACAATGTTTTTGATTATTTTCTTCTTCAAATCTTTAGACATATCTACACTGTTACTTTTTTCTATATTAATTTCTGCTATTTTCCATGACAACCAGTTTAATGATAATGAATGTGAATATTTGATACTTTTTCTGATTACAAAAGTAATACGAGCTCATTGTAGAAAAACTGGTATGTAGGGACCAGCAGTTAGTGTAATGGCTATGTCACTGGACTCCCATGTAGTCGACTGTGGTTCATGTCCCGGACCTGGCGGCTTAAAACTCATGCCGGGCACGGGTGCGCAGGTGCTCAAGATCCTGAAAGGAGAATAGAGGAGAAGGGATTGCGGCGTGGCCATACCGCCTGGGGGGTGATTTCTCACTTTCTGTCTCTCTGTCTCTCTCTGGTGAGCACACGCGCCCTATAGCAAAAACCTTAAAAAAAAAAAAAGAAAGAAAGAAAAACTGGTATGTGTAAAAATGAAATAATACAGGGCCAGCTGGTGGCATAGTGGTTAAAGCACTGGACACTCCCACATGACTGATCACGGTTCGAGTCTCAGACCTGATGGCTTGCTTTCTCACTTTCCTTCTCTCTCTCTCTCTCTGATCAAATTAAAATAAATGAATGAATAAATACAATTGAATACATAATTCTTTAAAAAAAGTGAAATAACATGAAATAGAATGCTCTGTGAGTCCATCACGCAGAGATAACCATTGTTTTGTTTGTTTGTTTAAAATACAGGTATTGGGGCTGGTGGCTAAGGTTCTGGATTCACACATGGCCAACCACTGTTCGAGTCCCAAATCTGGCAACTTGCTTTTTCACTTTCTCTCTTTCTCTCTCTCTGGTCAAATTAAATAATAATAATAATAATTTTTAAACAGAGTTTTTAAAAATATAGGTATTGGGGCCAGCAAGTAGCATGGTGGTTAAGACGCTAGACTCTCTTATGACCAAACACAGTTTGAGTCCCAGACCCGGTAGCTTGAAGATCAAACTGGGCATATGTGTAGACATGAATATAATTCCAAGAGGAGAATGAAGGAGAAGGGGTGATGGTGTGGTCAGCGCCCCCGGGGTTGTTTCTCACTTTTCCTCTATCTTTCTCCAATGAGCGTACACACCCTGTGGCGAAAAAAAAAAATCTAAACAATAAAGTAAAATCTAAAATCTAAGTATTGGCAGACTAACACTCTCTTCTTTCTTCCTTCCTTTTTTTAAAATCTCTTCTTCTTTTCTCTTCCTTCTTCTCTGCCAGAGGGTATGCACACATGTTAGAGAGAGAAAAAGAGAAAACCCTCTAGTGAGACGTGATCATGGTTTTCATCCAATTCTCCATTCCACCAGGACCCTGAGCATATGTGCTCACACCCAGTATATTTTTCTAAGTTTGAGAAGTTTCCAAATAATATTTTTTGTTGTTGTTCCTTTTTCTTTTCTTTTTTTTTTTTCTTTTGAGAGAGATTTTTGCGATAGGGCACATGCACTTGCCAAAGAGACAGAAAGCAAATCACCCCCAAGAGGCATAATCACACTGCAATCCCTTCTCCTCTGTTATCCTCTCAGGATCTTGGGTATGCATGCACATGTGCCCAATATGGTTTTTTTAGAGGTTTTTGCTGTAGGTGCATGTGCTCGCTAGAAAGACAGAAAGAGACAGACAGACAGAAAGCAAGAAATCACTACCCCCAAGGGGAATAGCCACGCTGCAATCCCTTCTCCTCCATTCTCCTCTTGGAATCTTGGGCACGCACACACACATGTGCTCAGTGTGAGCTTAAGGCACCAGGTCCAAGACTCAAACCACGGTCGACTACATGAGAATCCAGCAACATAGCCATTACGCCAACTGCTAGTCCCATGCCCAGCATGTTTCAAGCTGCTGGATTCGGGAGTTGAACTGCAGTCGACTACATGGGAGTCCAGTGACATAACCATGATGCCATCTGCTGGTCCCCAAATAATGTTTTTAAAAGGTGCCTTTAGGGTTAGCTCTGTAGCCTAGTAGTTAAGAAAGCTACCTCTCACAGCTCAGTCTTGGCCCAGGTGGCTTAAAAAACACGCTGGACATGTGTGCGCATGCATGCCCCAAACCCCAACAGGATGGAGAAATGGAGGAGAAGGGATTGTGATGTAATCACACCCCATTGGGGAATGCCTTTTCCCTCTCACTCTGGCAAATACATGTACTCTTTGGCAATTTAAATGTCTTCATATATGACTATGGTATATTTTTCTAAAAAAAGAGTCCCAGTCTTTTAAAAATACATTATTCAATATTTATGGATAAAATGATTGATATAAGGTCTGAAGTTTGCTTTAAATATGAAATCTTAATACAGGGAATGAAAGAGACAGAGAAAGAGGGAGAGAGAGAAAGCACTCCCCAATGGGATATGGTCCTCCTGCCTTCTTTCTTCATTTCTCCATTTTGTTGAGATTTTCAGAAAGGCACACACACGATCCTGGTGTGTTTTTCAAGTTGCCATGTCTGAAATTCAAACTACATAGTCAGCCAGGCAGGAACTACTTCCTTTAAACACTAGGCCATAGGCCAGCTCGCAAGTATGGTTGAAGGATAGTAGTCATAGATCGCTTCTCGTGAATGTGAGTGACGTATACAGGGATTTATCATGCTACTCTGTCCATTTTTGTATATCTGTAAAAATGTTCATGATTTTAAATTAAGAATTGGTGTCTTCTCAATATCTTTTCCTTTCAAGAATAATGGGTGCCTTTTTCGTACTCCATTTGTCTCCTTCGATGTGGACTGAGAAAGCTCTCATCTATACCAAATTCTTCATTATGAAAATTATTTGTGTAGTTTAAAAATGTCCCTTAAAATAGTAAAATTTCTCTTTAAAATAAAAATGTTTTAAAAATTACTTCTGACTTTTTCAAAGTTTAATTGTTCATTTCTGCCATGAACAAGAGACAGAGAGATAGTAACTCCAATAGGTTATAGATGCCATGATCCACCCCCAGCCTCAGCTAGGCCTGGATTGTGGGCATACATGTGCCCAGCATGTTCAGGAATGTCTCTGGACTTGAACTTTGAACCATCCTGTGTGGGATTGGCTCACAGAGCATTGCTTTAACACTGGGACCACTGTTGGGCCCCCAAAGACTTCCCCAAGCCCCCATCAGTGGCCACTTATTTTGAGCAATTTTAAACAATGCATCCAAGTTCCACTATAACAAAGTACTTCTTCTAATTCTGTTCAATAAAACATTCTCTCTCCACATTTGAAAATACTTTTACAGGGCCAGCCCTGGGGCCTAGTGCTTATTAAGGGAACCAGATCGCACATGACCAACTCTGCAGTTTGAGTATCAGCCCTAGTGGCTTGAAAAAACACACTAGGCTTGTGTATGTGTCCAAAATTCCAACAGGATGGAGAAACGGGGGAGAAGGGATTACAGCATGGCCATGCCCCGTCTCTCTCTCTGGCAAGTGCACGTGCCCTCTGACAACAACAACAAAAAAACTTATACAAGCAAAATTCCATTATAACAATTTTTTTTTTTTTTACGAGAGTTCATTTTATTTGTTCAAGGGCTCATATTGCAAGCATTAAACCAAGCATGGGCTTTGCTTCTGTGGGCCCACATTCACATATTAAGGTAAAAGCAAACTGTGATCCACATACCTGGATGGAAACTAAAGGCTCATGGTTAATCACATTGTAGTTTTAGAATTTCTACAACCTAGACCTCAGTAGTCACAGGTCTTTCAGGTCCTTCTGAATGTCCCACAGCGTATCTGCACTCTTCTTGAGCTGAGCAACCTCGTCGTCCTTCAGCTTCTGGTTGATAACACTGGTCAATCCCCGAGCGTTGAGGATACACGGAAGGCTCAGGAAGACTTCATTCTCGATGCCATACATCCCCTTCACCATGGTTGACACTGGATGAATCCTGGACAGATTTTTCAACATGGATTCAGTGAGATCAGCCACACTTAATCCAATCGCCCAGTTGGTATATCCTTTTAGCTTGATGACTTCATAGGCACTTTCAACAACCATCTTATGCACTATTGTCCGTCCCCATTTCTGGATTCAGTTCCTGGAGAGAAACACCTGCCACATTCACGCCACTCCACACGGCCACACTTGAATCGCCATGTTCTCCCAAAATCCATCCGTGGCAGCTGGTGGGATGAACGCCAAGTTTTTCAGCCATGAGATAGCGAAATCTAGCAGAATTCAGATTACACGCACTTCTGATCACATGGTGCTTGGGCAAGCCACTTAGTTTCCAGGTAACATAAGTGAGAATGTCCACTGGGTTGGAAACCACAATTATGATGCAGTTGGGGCTGTACTTGATGATCTGGGGAATAATGAATTTGAAGACATTAACGTTTCTTTGCACCAGGTTGAGACGACTCTCCCCCTCCTGTTGACGGACTCCAGCAGTCACGACCACAATCTTGGAATTGGCAGTCACAGAGTAATCTTTATCTGTCACAATTTTAAGTGTATGAAGAAATAAGGTTCCGTGCTGCAGATCCATCATTTCTCCTTTGAGTTTATCTTCCAAAACATCCACCAGGGCAAGTTCATCAGCCAGAGACTTTCCCAGAATGCTGATCTCACACGCCATACCAACTTGTCCAACACCCACTACAGTGATCTTGTTGTTGGGGACCGTTGCCTTCTCTTCTGCAACTGGTGCAATGAGTTTATCCTTAAGAGTTGCCATTGTGGGGACCAGCAGTTAGCGTAATGGCTATGTCGCTGGACTCCCACGTAGTTGACCGCGGTTCGAGTCCTGGACCCGGTGGCTTAAACTCACGCCGGGCCTGTGTGCGTGCGAGCCCAGGATCCCGAGAGGAGAATGGAGGAGAAGGGATTGCAGCGTGGCCACCCCCCCCGGGAGGTGATTTCCTGCTGTCTCTCTGTCTCTCTCTGTCTGTCTGGCGAGCGCATGCGCCCTATAGCAAAAACCTCTTAAAAAAAAAAAAGAGTTGCCATTGTGCACAGGACAGAGAAAGCTCTCGAGATGGCTGGAACAGTCGAGCTTAGAGGACAATGTCAGCTGCGCGCTTCTCCACCCACGCAGGATCTGCCCATTATATAACAAATTCTATGAACTCTTTTTTTTTTCCTGAATATCTTGATTTAAATTAGTGTATCCCTTGAGATCACCTTCTCTGACTGTGACTCGTTTTCTATGTTCTTTTATTCTCTTATATATAATCACTGTATAGCTTTATAGCATACAAAATGAGTTTTCCCAGCATAAATACACTGCGTATTAGTCCAGTCAAAGAGATTACCATACGCATCATCGCCTGATAATTTTCCACTTTTGTATCTGTTAATTGTTTTGCTTTTCCTTTTCTTTTTGATTCCCTCCTTCCTGCTCCCCCACTGTCCACCCTCCTCCCATACTGTCTTTAGTATCCATGGTTGCTCTCCATGCCTTTATGCCTTCCAATCTTTCAGTTTCTGGCATAGAGTGCAGACATTCCATATATATTAAGTGGGTACATATAATGCTTCTCTTTCATAGTCTGACTTGCTTCACAAAGCATTAAATCTTCCATATTTATCCACTTTCTATCCAATGCCAGGGTCTCATTGTTTTTTTATGGTTGAGTAGTATTCCATAGTGTATGTGTGCCACATTTTTTCAATCCATTCATTCATTCTTGGACATTTGGGTTGATTTTATGTCTTAGGGATTGTGAATAATACTACAATAAATGTGGATGTGCAAGTGTTTTTCCCACTGAGTGTATTCCTATTCTTTGGGTAGATACCCAGGAGTAGGATTGCTGGACTGTATGGTAGTTCTATTCATAGGTTTTGGAAGAACCTCTATATCATTCTCTACAGTGACTGCACTAATTTACATTCCCACCAAGAGTGTAGGAGAATTCCCTTTTCACTGCAGTCTTGCCAGTATTTACCATTCTGACTGTGAGTCTTGAGATGAAAGGTCCTATTATGTGCAGCTGAGTCAAGTGAAGTAATGAGAGAAGTATTTTGAGCTCACAGTAGTTATGCCTTTCACTCTTATGCCTTATTTTCCCCAGGATATGTACTCTATTGTTTGACTCAGTGGTTGAGGAATTTATGTGAATTGGAGTTTGACTTTGGGAGGTTTAATTGTTTTAATTGCATATATTTCATAAGAGACTTAGCTATACTCTCTCTTCCCAGCCTGCAAATGAGACTCGATTTTTATGTTAATAGCTTTTCCGTGAACCGAGACAAGAAAAGCATTTTCACAAATTCATTTGTTGCATAAATTATTTGTAACATATCAAGAAGAATCTGTTAGTTGGGGGGGGCCATATTTCTAAACATAGAATTAGTTTTATTGGGAGCCACCCCCATAATGTAGTGGTTAAGTGCTTTCAGTTGGGAAAGGGATCCCACATGACTGACCTTGGTTCAAATCCCAACCTTGGTAGCTTGAAAAACAGTCCAGGCATATGCATGCATGTGCAAAATCCTAATGGGATGGAGAAATGGAAGGAAAAGCATTCAACATGACCACTCCCGCTGGGATGCTTCTCTCTCTCTCTCTCCCTCTGTCTCAAGTGCATACACTCTCTGGCAAAAGCAAAAACAAAAAGGTATTGTATGGAGAGATCCTTTCATGGCATGAGTCTTAGAGGCATGGGACTTAACAGTTTAGGAAACATTAAGACTGAAAATTCTTGGTTTTCATTTATTGTTTTGTTCATCACTCTTACACTTTTGCTTTCTTTCCAGAGATAGACCACTGTGCCTCCCCTGATCATGGATGCCAGCACGAGTGTGTTAACACAGATGATTCCTATTCCTGCCGCTGCCTGAAAGGCTTTACCCTGAATCCAGACAAGAAAACCTGCAGAAGTAAGTCACACTGGGCATTGGAGAAGGGCTGGTTCTGCTCCAAGCTTCTGCTCCAAGCTTCTCCAGTCAGGTTTCCTGTCCCTGCAAATCTTAAGTAAAATGTTCTTGCGCTTAGCATTTCTGTTTACTAACATTATCCTGCCCTCTATTTTACCATTTTGCTTGCAAGATCCTATTATGGGGGGACCAGCAGATGGCATCATGGTTATGTCGCTGGGCTTCCACAGTCAACAGCAGTTCGAGTCCTGGACCCAGCGACTTAAAACTCACACTGGGACTGGGCGCATGTGCATGTGTGCTCAAGATCCAGAGAAGAGAATGGAGTAGAAGGGATTGCATTGTGGCCATCCCCTCTGGGGGGTGATTTCTCGCTTTCTGTCTCTGTCTCTCTGGTGAGCACATGAGCCCTACAGCAAATCTCTCTCTCTCTTTTTGTTAAAGATTCTATTATTGGGATTAATTTTAGAGATTGAATAGAAGGGGTCTAGCCATTGGATTCATTTAGCAGTGTCCTGGGCCAAGCAGAAGCTCCCGTCTATTTGAAATGAGAGTGCACTCTCCCTCTTTCCTATGTACCTTTGGGGAAGAAAATGCCGGGCCCAGAGATAGCAGGTAAAGGAACTGGTTTCTTTCAGTTCTACAAGATAAGACTCAATGGCTGCTTAGATGGGGGAATTGCTGCTCTTTGATAGAAAGGAAAAAGACAGAATAAGACTCTGGGGCATCCCAGCAGCATTCTAGGGGCCCAGGGGGTCCAGCGGGAAGATACCGAAGATGTGCTGAGTGACTTTGTTGCCTGTTGTCACACACTAAGGGCTGTGACCAGGCATCTAGGACATGGGCCTCAAAGGAGACCTTTTTGGGTTTTTTTTTGCTATAGGATCCACATACTTGCCAGAGAGAGAGAAAGTGAGAAATGCCCCCCCCCCCGGGAGAACGGTCATGCCCAATCTCTTCTCCATTCTCTGGGACTCCGGGCATCCACGCACATGTGCCCGGCATGTTTCTCAAGCCACCAGATTCAGACTTGGACCATGGAGTAGGTCTTGTGGGAGCAAGTGCCTCAGTCACCACACTGGCCCCAAAGGGGCCCTCTTTAAGCCAGACTGTTTCTGAGAAACCACTGGAATGGAAGGCCCACCAGGCCAGAGGAGAGGCTATCTTTTTCTTGCTGCCGAATCCTCTACAGCTAGGAGTGCTTGGCATACCCGAGTGCAGCACTGTATTTGTGGAATGGATACCTGAACAGGTAAGTGAATCTCTCTGAGATGTACCTGAGAAATTGCAGCTCTTATTTGAATTCCTCGATCTTATAAGAAAGATGCCCTTTTCTAAAAAAAAAAGTTTATTTTAGTCTTGATAGAGGACACATGCTTGCTCATGAGAGACAGATAAAAAGAGAGAAAGGAGGGAACCAGCAGTTAGCGTAATGGCTATGTCACTGGACTCCCACGTAGTCGACCGCGGTTCGTGTCCCGGACCTGGTGGCTTAAAACTCACGCCGGGCGCGTGTGCGTGCGTGCCCAAGATCCCGAGAGGAGAATGGAGGAGAGGGGATTGCGGCGTGACCATCCCCCCTGGGGGGTGATTTCTCGCTTTCTGTCTCTATGTCTCTCTCTGTCTGTCTGGCGAGCGCACGCGCCCTACAGTGAAAATCTCTCAAAAAAAAAAAAAAAAAAAAAAAGAGAGAGAAAGGAAAAAGCACCCTCCACAGGGTCTCCTTATGACATGGTCCCTTTTCCTCAGCCCCCCTTCCCCCAATTTGTCAGGATCTTGGGCATGCACACACACACCCAGTACAGTTTTTAAACTGACCTGAGAATCCAAACCCAGTCAGCCCTGTGACTTCAAGCACTGCAGCAGTTCAGTTTGCTACCAACTGCACACCAGGCCGGACCAAATGGCCTTTTTAAATCATGCAGGTTGTGATTTTGTTTTCAAAAAACTATTTCACGGAAGGGTCAATTCCGTGGCCTAGTGGTTAAGGGAGTGAGATCCATGTGGCTAATTGTGTTTTGAATCCTAGCCTTGGCAGCTTGAAAAACAATGTTGCATTCAAATCCCAACAGGATGGAGAGGTAGAGAAGAAAGGATTGAGGTATGACCATGACCCATGTAGGGGGGTGGTGCTTTCTTTATCTCCCCCCTCTGTCTGTGTCTCTTTTTCTCTCTCTGGTGAGTGCAAGCATTCTCTGATGATTAAAAAATAAGTATTCCATAGTCGGTCTCCACTTAATGCACACTGAATTGCTGGGGTTCTCCTGACAATGTCACCCACAGAGCTCCCTGGAGTTTCCATTTAGGCATGGGTTTTCCTATACATTCCTTCATCCATTTTGCCCCACCAATAGGCACTAAAGGGCATCGCATCACAGGACTGCATTTTCACCATGTATCTCTCTTGAAAAGCACCACACACTGTAGAACCGAACCAGATGAGTCACGTTCTATTTATAGCATAGATTAACTTACATGCTTATCCTAATGGGTGTTAAAACTTGTATGGTGGCAGAGCTCACATTTCCAAACTGAGCCTCTCTTATAAAGGATAATTCCCACTGCCTTGCCTAGATACACATCCTGGAAACATCCAGGCATTAAATGGGAATTTTGAGTGAGAACGTTTAGAATGTGAAAACAATTAGATGGAATATTTTCCACTAGACCACATATGCGTACGATATGTTGGAGGGTCAATTTTTCTGGCCTGGCTGCCCCTCTCTGTGCTGTTTACAACCTCTCTTCCTAGGGGCTCAGTGTTAGGGGCTGACAGCTCAGGAAAATTGCTCACAGTTGGATTCATATTTGTGCCCTCGAAGCTCTATATGTGGGGGCTGAATGAATCTGATTCAACTCAGACACTCATTGTGGTTGCAGATTTCCTTATGTGTCTCTAATGGGGGGAGGGATGGTGTATGGAAGGAAACAAGTTAGGCTTGTGGCCATTGTTGGAGGAGAATTTGCTTGAAGCTTTGCAACTCTAACCACATGTTTAAGATTGCCTTGACCTCTGCCACTCCCTCCACACCCTGCCTGGAAAGGCACTTGGAATAGGGGAGGTCCCAAGGCAGTGTAGGCATGATTATTAAAAGAGTAGGAAGGCTAAGAACAGATGGGTGGATGGAGAGGAAGTGGTCACTGGGGAACAGTTTGACCACCACCGATTGACCCACAGAAGGGCCTGTTTGAGGAGTTCCTAATGTTCTTTCATTTATTTTCAGTGGTCTTAGCTCCATTTCCTCCTTTTTTTTTTTTTTTTTTTCCTTTTCCTAGAGGTTTTTGCCTTAGGGCGCATGTACTTGCAGGAGACTGAGAGACACAGTGAGAGCGAAAGAGGAAAGAGAGGTGTTCCCACCCCCAGGGTGGATGGCCACACAGCAATCCCTTCTCCATTTTCCTCTTGAGATTTTGGGCACATATGCACATGTGCCTGGCGTTGAGTTTCAAGCTGCTGGGTCCAGACTCAGACTGTGGTTGACCACATGGGAATCCAATGTCTTAAACATTATGCCACCTGCTGGTCCAACTCTCGAAGTCAGCCTCTTAGCACTGCCCCTGACTTAATGCTGGCACTGGGTCCTGGGGGGCAGCTCAAAACAGAAGTGAGCGCTTACTGCCTCTCTGGAGCATGATGTGGGAAAGGTACTGGGTTTAACATCTAGAGTTTGTTATTAGGAGTATGTGGTCTCTCGAGTGATCTGAGCATTACAAATCTCAAGCTCAGGGTACAGCTATTTACATTTAATGGAAGGTTGGTGGATATGGGTAATTTTTTAAAAGAAATTATTTTTATTTAACTTCATTTTATTTATTTATTTATTTATATTTGACCAGAGAAGAACAGAGTAAGAGAGAAAAGGGTGGTGGTGGGGGGGGGCGAAGAAAAGCATGATGTGGGAAAGGTACTGGGTTTAACATCTAGAGTTTGTTATTAGGAGTATGTGGTCTCTCGAGTGATCTGAGCATTACAAATCTCAAGCTCAGGGTACAGCTATTTACATTTAATGGAAGGTTGGTGGATATGGGTAATTTTTTAAAAGAAATTATTTTTATTTAACTTCATTTTATTTATTTATTTATTTATATTTGACCAGAGAAGAACAGAGTAAGAGAGAAAAGGGTGGTGGTGGGGGGGGGGGAAGAAAAGTAAGAAAGCAAGCCACCAGGTTTGGGACTCAAACCACAGTTGGCCATGTGGGGGTCCAGCGCCCTTAACCAGCACACCACCTGCCAGCCCCATGATGTGGATGATTTTCCTATCTGTAACAAATCTATTTTTTTGCGGGGGGAGAGGTTTTTGCTATAGGGCGCGTGCGCTCGCCAGACAGACAGAGAGAGACATAGAGACAGAAAGCGAGAAATCACCCCCAGGGGGGATGGCCACACCACAATCCCTTCTCCTCCATTCTCATCTCAGGATCTTGGGCATGCACGCACACGTGCCTGGCGCGAATTTAAGCCAGCGGGTCCAGGACTCAAACCGTGGTTGACTACATGAGAGTTCAGCGACATAGCCATTATGCTAACTGCTGGTCCCAGAAATCTGCTTTTTGAAGGACTTTGATGTCATCTCATTAAACTAGGGGAAACCGTTTAAGGCAAAATCCTACTGAAGAAAACTGTTGGCAGGGTTTGCTCTCCTCCTCCTCTGGGCACAGCTTCTCCTATGAGAGCGTGCTGTCATCGAGCAAAAGCATCAGTTATCGAGGCGGCAAAGCCAGAAACTGGGATTGGCCCAGCTGCGCCGGTGGCGCGCCAGGGCTGAGTCAGATGTGGGTGCGACTGTGTGCTGGACTCCAGGATTCACGATGTTGGAGATGTGAGGGCCCCTCTTGGCAGAGTCACTATAACTGGTGGTGTGACCTTGGGCAGGCTGTTTTCTGGTGCTATGGACCTGGGTTTTCTAAACTAAAGAAACAAAACTTTCTATTGGGTTGTCGGGAAGGTCATGACACATTTTTGCATAGAAAAATACATCATAACCTTCTCAATGCCCTAATACTTTCATGCTTTGTTATCTGTCCAATTTTTCTGAAACTTATCTCTGTGCCACTTAACTGGCATTATCGTTTATTGCTCAGGGTCACTAATCTTTCACGCTAGTCTTACCCTCTCTTTCATGAATTGGCACTCCTAAAGACCGTCTAATTAGTGACCTGACAGTTCTGCCCCCTGACCTTTTGGGGGTTTACTGTGTTCCCTGGGCCTTACCAGATAAAGTTATAGCGAAGTCTGGCCTGTGTGCATCACTTCAGTTGTGAAGTCAGCTGACCAGATCTGTGTAGTAGGTACTCAATAAATGCTTATTAAATGAGTAAATGAATATCTAAGTTCACATACATGAGGGAATAAGGTGCAAGTGTGTGAAAAAGGCATAGAGCTACCATTAAACCTCTGCTCTACCCCGTACAGATGAATGGATTGAAAAACTGTGGCATATATACTCTATGGAATACTATTCAGCCATTAAGAACAACAAAACCCTGACTTTTGACAGAAAGTGGAAGAATATGGAAGATTTAGTGCTGAGTGAAGCAAGCCAGGCTATGAAGGAGAGACACTGTATGTCCCCACTTAATATATACCGAATGTCTGCACTCTATAACTGAAACTGACTGGCTAAAGGATGTACAAACAGAAGAGGTGGATGTGAATGCCAGATGTGGTGTGTGTGGAGGAGTGGGGCCTGGGGAAGAACATTTGGAGGAGGGATACAAAGACAGTATTGTTGAGACAGGGAGGTAGTGTTGCTATATTTTGATCAACTAGACCGGGGAGAAATGTTCACATATTGAAATGATCACCTTGTAAGCTAAATAATGTAATTGAATGTATTTTTAAAAATGTAAATAAAAATTAAAACAAAACAAAACAAAAAAACCTCTGCTCTAAAGAACTATTTGGAGAAAAGTCATTTTTGAAGTGCCATTTGCCAGATAGCTGACTGATAGGCTCTTTTTCTTTCTTTTTCTTTTCTTTTTTTCTTTTTAAGAGAGATTTTTGTTACAGGGCACATGTGCTTGACAGAGGGACAGAAAGTAAGAAATCACCCCCCAGGGGGGATGGCCATGCCACCATCCCTTCTTCTCCATTCTCCTTTTAGGATCTCGGGCACGCACGCACACATGCCTAGAGTGTTTTAAGCCGCTGGGTCCAGCATTTGAACCATAGTCAGCTACGTGGGAGTCCAATAATGTAACCATTGTGCCATCTGCTGGTCTTGAGTGATAGGTTCTTTAAGAATCTTAATGTTGGGACCAGTAGATGGTGTAATAGTTACGTTGCTGGACTCCTACGTAGTCGGCCGTGGTTTGAGCCCTGGAACTGACAACTTAAAACATACTCTGGGCACATGTGTGCGTGTGCCCAAGATCCCAAGAGGAGAATGGAGGAGAGGGGACTGTGGTGTGATCATCTTCCCCGGGGGGTGATTTCTCACTTTCTTTTTCTCTCTCTCCAGCGAGCACATACACTCTATAACAAAAACACTCTCAAAAAAAAAAAAGGATCTTAAAATGTTGGGCCAGCTGGTAGATTGGTGGTTAAGGTGGCTGGATCCCACATGGCTGGCTGCACAATTTGAGTCTTGGATCTGGTGGCTTGAAAAGCAAATTAGAGCGGGAACCAGCAGTTAGCGTAATGGCTATGTCACTGGACTCCCACGTAGTCGACCGCGGTTCGCGTCTCGGACCCGGTGGCTTAAATCTCACGCCAGGCGCGTGTGCGTGCGTGCCCAAGATCCCGAGAGGAGAATGGAGGAGAAGGGATTGCGGCGTGACCATCCCCCCTGGGGGGTGATTTCTCGCTTTCTGTCTCTATGTCTCTGTCTGTCTGGCGAGTGCACGCGCCCTATAGCGAAAACCTCTCCAAAAAAAAAAAAAAAGCAAATTAGAGGGACCAGCAGGTGGATTGGTGGTTAAAGTGCTGTACTCCTACGTGGCTGACTGTGGTTCCAGTCCCAGACTTGGCAGCTTGCTTTCTCACTTTCCCCTCTTTCTCTGGTCAAGTTAAATATTATTATTATTATATATAAATTAAATAAATAATTATTAAAACACACACACACACACTAGACGCATGTACATGCATACCCAAAATCCTGAAAGGATAAATGAAGAAGGGATTGTGGCTTGACCCACCCCCATGGCTTTCTTGCTTTCTCTCTCTTTCTCTGTCTCTCCAGTGAATACATGTGCACTCTAGCAAAACAAAACAAAACTAAATTAAATGTTTTTTAGTTGAATTATCTTGTGTGTAAACCTGTTTTTAACATTTTAATTCATCTATTTATTTAAATTGACAAATATTCTACATATTGGGATCAGCAGATGGTGTAATGGTTACACCACTGGACTCCCACATAGTCCCATGGTTCAAGTCCCAGACCAGGTGGCTTAAAACTCACACCAGGCATGTGTATGTGCCCAAGATCCCGAGAGGAGAATGGAAGAGAAGGGAGAGATACAGGCACTCCCAATATGATCTTTACACTGTGATCCATCCCTGGCCCCAAGCAGCCAGGAACATAGATTAGTGCTCCTGGCCTACACTGGGAGCCCTCAGGACATGAACTTGGGACCTTCCCATATGGTCTCAGCATCACAGAGCATTGTGTCACCACTGTACCACCAGGGCTGGCCACTGACTGTGGGATCTTGAGAAAGCTATGGATTCTCTAAACCTCCATTTCTCATCTTCCAAATGTGCTCATACCTTGTGGGGACAAATGAAACCCAGTGTTCTTCTTTAATCATCTAGCTTTAATTCTTAACTTTTTATTTCTATTTTTTTCTTTATTTATAGTAGAACATCTATAGGACACGAGAGAGAGAGAGAGAGGAGCACCCTCCACAGGGACTGGTCACACCAGAATCCCCTTTCCTCCAGTCCTCCAGCCCACTGGGTCTTGGGTACTTGTGTGCCTGGTGTGTTTCAACCTGACTGGGCAGAGGATTCAAACCATGATCGCCATGTGGGATCCAGCTTCTCTTGAGCAGCACATTACTGCT
>NW_006160167.1:3097387-3125941 GCF_000334495.1 Tupaia belangeri chinensis | reverse complement strand
CAAGGACCTGGCTCTGCAATGTCTTCCTGAAGACATAGCCCTCATCACTCCAGCATCACTCCCACCTTCAGGCACCTGGTTGCAGCCTTCATTGCTGTATCCTGTGGCTTGCAAAGCCCTTTACCTCCCAGCCTCATTTCTTTACCTTCAACCATGCTCAGCCTTTCAGAGCTCACCAAGGGTGCTCCCTTAACCTCATCCCCAGGACTCCGTGTTTGCTGTTCCCAGGTCTTCATCAGTTCCCTTATCTATCTAATTCTTCTTCTCCCTTCAGGCCTCCAGTTGACCGTAACTCTGTGCCCCATGCTGTCTTATGAGTTCTTTTCCTTGCCTGCCCCCTCACCAGAGTGCGAACTCCGTGAAGAGCCTTGTCTTCCTCATGATCTCACTCCCTACACCTAGCTCAGGTTGGCAAATGAATGAGTGAATGATCAGTTCCTGGTTCACCTCAGGAACACCCACCAGCGCTGTCCATGGGGACTCCTGGGTAATCTGAGGGCCCTTGCAGCCCTCACAGCCCTTGGACGAGCTCAGACTCCGAAGGAGACTTTGTGTTTTCTTCCTGCAGGGATCAACTACTGTGCCCTGAACAGACCAGGCTGTGAGCACGAATGCGTCAACACAGAGGAGGGCTACTACTGCCGCTGTCGCCGGGGCTACACTCTGGACCCCAACGGCAAGACCTGCAGCCGTGAGTGTGCCGGGGTGGGCTGCTCACAGTCAGTCATACCTGGGTCTCCCTAGTTTCCTGTGGATCTGATGGTCCAATAGTCATAACCTTCCTTGCCTTGGTTTCATCATCCATGAAATGGGGCTAGCAATAGTACCCACCTCATGGGCTGGATTGTGAGCATTGAGATTACCCATGTGCATTGAGTCATGGGAAACATCATGACGTGCTTTTCTATGCAAAAATGCATCAAGACTTTTTCAATGACCCAGTGCCATATAAAACACTTAGAACAGTGCTGCTAGGCACAAGTGCTCAGCAGACATTACCTAGTACAGGGGAACTTCACAGAGTTCATGGAAAAATAGAATTAAAGTATGAATTAATTTTGGTGCAAAACATTATCCATGCATAGTTTCTTCAATACACATTTTCCATGAACTTTTTAACGATCACCTCCTCTTATATTATTATTTGCTGTTGAGAATATTTACCAAGTCAGAAAGGCCTGAATTCAAATTCGAACTCTAGCGCATACTAGATGCATGACCTTGGGTAGGATATTCAACTCCTCTAAGCTTTGGTTTCACATCTGTTTAAAGAAGTGAACAAAGTAATAGCGTTGATCCCAAAGGGTGGTTATAGGGAGTAACCGGGACCATTTCAGCCTCTTAGCACTGTGCCTCGTGGGAGATAATATCCAATCAAGGGTCACAGTTCATATCATGGAGCCTGTGAGGATGACCCGGCAGGGACAAGACTCCCAGGACTAACCTCCAAAAGGAAAGAGCAGGCTGATCTGAGGGCAGAGCTGAGAAGTGGGCATTTGTGTCAGCCACACAGAGCGGTATTTGGTGATGTAAACACATGGGAACTTGCCGGCCATGCCAGCTGGACGGCTGCTCATGTTTACGAGGCACAGTCTTCACTGGCCCAGGCAGTGGGGAGGGAGAACACGGGTGCTGTGGTGGATCCTGTGGCCCCGGGCCACTGGGAGATGGCTTGGAGACACAGTCCATGTAGAAGGGGCCCTTTGTGTGACTTTGCACCCAGCAAGCCGCACATCTGCTCCAGCTTTGAGGACAGAGATGGATTCTGAGCAAGGACAGTGCAGCTGTTAAGCGTTGGGGTCCCCCCACTGCTAGGAGGGTACATTTCACAGATGCAGTGCGAGGTGCACAGCAGTCCTCAGGAAAACTCATTCCCCTTCAGTCTGCAGAGGAGACAAAGTGTCCCCATTAGGCGTCCAGGGTCTGATCTCAGAGGCTGGAGAACTTTTGAACTAGGACGTTAGTGCCAGGGTCAGTGCCCTGCTTCGTGTTCCCGCTCTGGATGTCTCTGAGCCCTTAGTGGAGCAATGAGGAGCCGCTGGTCTCTATTCCATAAGGAGATGCCCTGATGATGATGGATCTGTGCTAATCCTGCCTTTGACCAGGAGTGTGGGGGGCTGCCAGCTATTGGCCCGGCAGGTCTCCGGGGCAGGCTGGACCTGATCTAGCTGAGCCACCTCAGCCACCAGGGGCCATGGCCTTTCTGCCTCTATCTTCCAGTGTGACATGGGGAGCCTAGAAGTAGTTAGAGGATGACCGAAAAAGAATAGGATCCACCTTTCTCTTTGGGATCTGGTCAGCTCTATGAAAGTATAAGCGAAGCCTTTTTTGTCTAGTAGTTCCCAGAGATAGACATGGTCTTCTGCTCCCCTTGAGAGATCAAGGAGCCCCAGGCCCTAGTGATAGCAAATTCTTAGAGGGTAACTGAGAATGCTTAGTTGGAAAAGTGCTTGCACAACTATATTTATTGTAGCATTAGTCACGATTGCTAAGACATGGAACCAACCCAAATGTCCACAAACAGATAAATGGATTGAAAAAGTATGGCACATTCACTCCATGGAATACTACTCAGCCATAAGAAACAACAAGGCCCTGGTATTTGATAGAAAGTGGACAAATATGGAAGATTTGTTGCTGAGTGAAGCAAGTCAGGCTATGAAAGAGAGACATTGTATGTCTCCACTTAACATATACTGTCTCTCCACACTCTATGGTAGAGACTGAAAGACTAGAGGACATAAAAGCATTAAAAGTTGTTATGGACACTAAAGACAAAGTGGAAGGAGAGTGTGGGAGGGGAAGAGCTAAGGAAGGGAAATTTGGGGAAAAAATAGAGAGGTAAGACACTTGTGGGACACAGATATGGTTTATTATCTGTTGATGAGGATGTGTGTAGTATTCTCAACTGAGCTGGACTGAGGTGTATATCATGCTGGGTAAAGTCTCTTTACAATCTAAATGATGTATAGTGATCAAATAAATAAATAATAATAAAAACAACAACAAAAAAAAAAAAAAAAAAAAAGAAGAAGAAGGTCACCCTCCGTGCAGGCACTGCTGTCTGCCCCTGCCATGCACTAAATCGTTGTATCCTCACACTAGCCCCAGGAAGCATCCACATTTCTATCACTGTTCAGAGATGGAGGAACCAGGATGTGAACACAGGCATGTGGCTTCCAAGATCCTTCAAGTGTTTGCAATAGGTGCATCCTTCAATGGAATGTTCCAGAAGGCACTGGTCCCAGGCCCTGTGGGATTCAAGAAGTGCATTTGGCAGCCCTACACAAGGCCTCCAGTGTCTGTCCAGCCTCTGTGGGTGCATTTTCTTCATCAAGGAGATCTGGGAGGCAGTGTGTCGGACTGTCTATGGGTGCCATTCACTCAGCTGCGGTTTCCTAGTGCTCAGTGCTCACTGTCCAGGGGACCTGCTGTGCAGGAATGGACCACACTTACACAGGCTTTCATTTGTTTTCTGAATCTGGATGACCTGATTATGAGGGTTGGGGGGAAAAAAAAAAAAGGAAAGAAATATGTTTTCTTCTTCATTTTCAAATATAACAGAAATGGAAACTATACAGTGAATTCTTAACACTATGAAAGGACTTCAGAATGTTCATGGAATTAAAGTACACGTTTGTTTTGGATTTTTGAAACCCACCCATAGTTTTTTCATAATACACACTTCCCAGGAATTTTTTAGTATTAGTATGCATTTATTAAGTGGTTGCTGTATACCCGCCACTGCCCTGAAGGCTTTACGTGTACTGACTCCTCTACTTCTCATCACATTCCTATACGAAAGCAACCTTCATCATCTCCATTTCTCAAATCAGGAAACTACGGCACAGAGAGGTCGCATGACTATCCAGCACTAACAGCTAGAAAGTGGCAGAAGTGGGGTTTGGGCTCAAGCAGTTTGCCACCAGAACCCTCATTCGTCAGCCCTATTCTCTCTGCTGTGCCACTTGGGGCAAGCATCTTGCCCTTCCTGGACCTTGCTTTCCTTTATGTGCAATGGGAATTGTTCCTAGTCTCAGCCTTGCCCTGAGGTTGCAGATGTGCATGCCAAGGCCCTGGCACAGTTTGCTGCTGTCATTAATACCAGGGACAGCATTTGCCAGTCTGGGGAGTTGTATGCATTTCACTCTTCCAACAGAGAAGGGAAAACAAACAAGCAAGCAAGGCTGATTCTCCAGAGAGGCCAGTGGTGTGGGGTAGAACGGAAGCTTCCTTGTCAAGCCTCCGAGGAGGTTTTGTTTTTCAATCCCTGCTGCTGGTAGGCTGTGGCAACCTCTGTCGTTTTATGTTTTCACGTGTGTGACAAGCGCAGGGGTGGACCACTGTGCGCAGCAGGACCATGGCTGCGAGCAGCTGTGCTTGAACACAGAGGAGTCCTTCGTCTGCCAGTGCTCGGAAGGCTTCCTCATCAATGAGGACCTCAAGACCTGCTCCCGTGAGTCCCTCCCTCATGCTTCTCTTGCAACAGTAGTGAAATGAGTGTGATTCCTGCAGAGGATGGCAGGTCACGCATAGTTCCCTTCTCCTCGGCCCTTTTCTCTATCCCAGAGAGCTTGTGGGGATATCTGCTGGGGTCTGTGTGCCTTGGGCTGGGCGAGAGAAAAGCATGCTGGCTCCCATCGCTGTTGTCCAGAGACCTTGCTGACAGAGGCCCCGGGGACCTCCCCGGGTGTTGACTTTTGCAGGGGTAGATTACTGCCTCCTGAGTGAGCATGGCTGCGAATACACCTGTGTCAACACAGACAGATCCTTTGCCTGCCAGTGTCCGGAGGGCCACGTGCTCCGCAGTGATGGGAAGACCTGTGCAAGTGAGTGTTTGAGGTCCTGCAGCACGCCGGACCGTGGGTGTGGGTGCGCTGCGGCCACAGGTACATATGCCCGCGTGTCTCCTCTCAGGCTTCCTCAGAGAGGCCCTGGGAATATGTGATTGCATCCCTTAGCCATTGAGCCAGGGTGACTGCTTTTCCAAATCCTCCCTCCATCTGCCTCCCCCTAATGCCCTTAACTGGCTTTTTGCTGTTTCCACAGTCTGGGTCATTGTCATTCTAATGCTGGACAGAGCCCTAGTTCTTAGCTCAATGCTGTTCCCCCCCACCCCCCGGGCAGCCAGTGGTGCACATGGATAATAACAATGCCATGGACTGCTGGCTGCACTCTGGGCACTGTGCCAAGCCACATCAGGGACCGAGGAGGCAACCGCAGCCCAGGTTCACTAAAGAGCCCAAGGCTACCCGGTATTAGGTGAGAAGTGGTGAGTTCAGACTGCTCTGTGTGACTCCACAGTCAGCTCTCTGATAGGAGAGGCTTCTGAGATAACCAGGCCTTCCTCCCTGGTCTCGATCACCTGACAGCACGTGGTGCAGTTGGCAGTGATGCTTCCTGGGTACATAGCTCCTTGTGGCTGATCCCAACTCCTGCCCCCATTCATTAAAAAATGTTCCCAGATCTCCTTTACACAAGAATGTCCCTGTGTTTGCTGCTCTGCATTCTTGTTTCCAGAGGACTAAGAAAAAGAATAAAAAACTAGTCATTCACAGAAGGGATCCAAAATGGAGGAAAAGGATCGTAATTTACCTTCCCCATTCTGCTGGTCTTTTTAAAAAATTATTTATTTAGCCACTCATTTATTTATTTACTTATTTTTAAATAAGTAAATTAAATAAATAAATAAATAAATTTTAAAATTAAATAAATAAATAAATTTTTAAATAAATTGACCAGGGAGAGACACAGAGAGAGAGAGGAGAAGGTGAGAAAGCAAGCCACCAGGTCTGGGACTCAAACCATGGTCGGCCATGTGGGAGTGTCCAGCGCCTTAATCACCACACCACCTGTGGTCCCCTCTGCTGGTCTTTTTAGTTATGGGACCATGTAACAGTGGCCCTAATGTAATTTATCTATCTTCGTAACGTCTATTCACATGTGCAGATGAGCCGACTGCACAGCTGGGCGTGCTTCGCTGACTGCTGCCTGTGGGAAAGTATTTCCCCACTGGGGATAGATTCTTGAATCTTGGCAAGTGTGTTATCCATGCTGTGGCTTGCTGGTGGCTCCCAGCCCAGCAGCTTCCTGGACTGCTTCTACAGCCAGCTCAGGGAGGAACTGGGCACTGGGGGGTGCAGAAAGAGGGTGAGTGTTAAATCACATCTGTGTTTGACTCTATGCTGAAACCAGCTAGGAAAGATCTTGTTGGTTTGTTTTAGTTTTCCATCATCTTAGATTATTCATACTCCTCTTCTCCTTCTCCTCCTCCTGTTGTAATTTTGCTATAGAGTGTGTGTACTAACAAGAGAGAGAGAAAGTGAGAATACATTCCCCGAGGGGGGATGGCCACGCTAAAATCTCTTATCCTCCGTTTCTCTTTTGAGGATTTTTAGGCACTCAAGCACACATGCCTAGCGTGGTTTTTGTTTTGTTTTATTTTTAATTTTTTTAAGAATTCTTTTATTTAATTTCATTTGTTTATTTATTTATTTGGTATTTAAATTTGACCAGAGAGGAACAGAGTGAGAGAGAGTGAGAGAGACGGAAAGTGAGCAAGCAAGCCATCAGGTCCAGTACTTGAGCCATGGTCGGTCATGTGGGAGTCCAGCACCCTTAACCACCACACCACCTGCCGGCTCCCCCTAGCATGTTTTTTGAGCTGTCAGGTCTGGGACTCAAACTTTACAGTTGGCCATGTGAGATCCAGACAGCTTAACCACCATGCCACTAACTGGCTCCATACCCTTCCTTTATGCTCTTCACTGCTGTGATTATCAATAACTAACTATAAGATGGTTGCAGGACTTCTAAGAAATTCTCTTGAGCCCTCCCAAACAGATGTAGCCCTTCTTCTTTTGGCTTGAGTCCTCTGCCCAGGTTCACATCTGGGTGTTACCTTGCCACTTATACATGCTGTCCACATTCTCATTTCAAGTGTGACTGTAACCCTATGCAGTGACACATCTATGTGAGCAAATGCCCACAGTGCACTTCATTATGGCGCGTTATAAATTCGCCTTTACAATCCAAGTAAAAGTGAATTTTGGTCCCAGCCTCAGTGTAAAATGCTGGTAAGATGTTGCTGCTCTACAAACCAAGACCACATGGGAGGCCTAGGTTTGATTCCCAAAAGCTACACCTGTCTGGAGGCCCTGCTAGTAGGCTGAGGCAGGAGGATCACAATAGAGTGAGACTGTCTTAGAAAAAAAAAAACAATAGGGCCCAGCAGGTGGCGTGGTGGCTGGAGGCGATGGGCTCCCACATGTCTGACTGTGGTTCTAGTCCCAGACCTAGTGTCTTGCTTTCTCACTTTCCCCCTCTCTCACTCTATCCCTCTCTGGTTAACTTAAAATAATAAATAAATAAATAAATAAATAAATAAATAAATAAATAAAGGAAGGAAGGAAGGAAGGAAGGAAGAAGGAAAGAAGGAAGGAAGGAAAGAAGGAAAGAGGGAAAGAAGGAAAGAAGGAAAGAAAGAAAGAAGGGAAGAAGGAAAAAAAGAAAGAAAGAAAATTAAATAATTATTTTAAAAGAAAAAAATAAAATGGGACCAGCATATGGTATAATGGTTGCATTGTTGGACTCCCACATAGTTGAATGTGGTTCAAGTCCCAGACCTGGCAGTAAAAAGTCACGTCAAGCACCATGTGCGTGACTGCCCAAAATCCGGAGAGATGAACGGAGAAGAATGGATTATGGTATGGCCATCCCCTCCCCAGGAGGGGGTATGATTTCTTGCTTTCTGTTTCTCTCTATCTCTCTGGCAAATGTACGCATCCTATAGCAAAAATCTCCCTAATAATAATAATAATAATATTAAAATAAAATTGAAATTTAAAAAGGTGAATTTGAATTTTATATAGGTTGGTCTCTATGATAGCTTATGAGGTAATCAGATGGTTAGAATGTCCTTGGGAATGACATGACAGACATGTTTTATCTACTAGCTGTAACACGCATGTTGAGCTATTCCCCTAATTGACAGCCCTTCTGTCTGCCCCAGAATTCTTCAGTCTGACTACCCTGTCCCATAATAATGGGCTCTGTTTTCAGTATAGGCACAGCTAATGGGGGTTGGAAAGATATTCCCCACCTCTGTGCCAGGTAACAGAGAGCCAGATGACATGACTGCACCTTTTTAGTAAATTTGCTAGGGACCAGCAGTTGGCATAATGACTATGTCGCTGGACTCCCATGTCGTCAACCATGGTTCGAGTCCCAGACCCAGTGGCTTAAAGTCACGCTGGGCACGTGTGCGTGTGTGCCCAAGATCCCGAGAGGAGAATGGAGGAGAAAGGATTGCGGTGTGGCCATACCCCTGGGGAGTGATTTCTCTCTTTCTCTCTCTGTGTGTCTTTCTGGAGAGCACACGTGCCCTATAGCAAAAACCTCTTTAAAAAAAAAAATAAACCCTGCTAGGCTGTGGATTAGGGAGCCCCCTAGGGCTACCCAGGCCTGGCTCAAACGGTAATGGTGTCCAGGGCCTTTATAAAGGTGACCTTTACTTAGAGCCCTGCTAGCAGGTAAAGGCTCCTAATTGGATGGAGAATGGAAGGAAAAGGGATTGAGGTGTGACCAGCCCTACTGGACAGTGATTTTTCTCTCATGTACATGCAACCTCTGGCATTAAGAAAAGAGAGAGAGAGAAAAGAAAAGTCAGAAAACAGGGTAGTTCTATATATTGGCTTTTGGTTACTCTCTTGGCAGGCGACCGCTGCGGCTGTCTCCTCTAGGGTCGGGTTAGTTTAATAACCTCTTATGTGGAGCCTCAGACAGGATTGCCGTCTGTCATTTCTGCAGAGGGGCAACTCCACAGAACACGTTACACCACAATTGCTACACCACAGACATGTGGCCCCCCAGATGCGCAATCCAGATGTGGAGAGCAGTCTGCATCTGTATGCAGGGTTGCTAGATATGGACCCTAAAACCTGCACTATATTCTAAAAATTCTAATCAAACTGATCACAGCTTACAGACCCCATTTATAATACAGCAAGGATTTAAATACATTTTTGGACTTGCCTTCTTACATGTGAAAAGGAAAGAAACATTTTCTGAGATGGAAAATGTTTTCTTCCTGCCTCTTGAGATTTCTTATAAGCTTCTCACCCATTTCAGCTAAGTGGTTTCCAATCAAGTCTGTCTTCATTTCCTTCTAGATTTGAGTCTAGGTACTACTTCCTTAAGCTCTTGATCATTTATGCTCACTCTCTGCAAGCATTTGCTGAGGACTTGAAGATGCTAGGTACTGGGTATGCCTGGGGTGGACACAGATTTGATGTGTGTCCTGACAGAGTTTGAAGTTACTCTAGTAAGGAGGGTATTAGAGATGTACTATCCGGTCTACATGGTAAGAATTGTGATGGGAAGGACAGCTGCCACAGGGACATGGGGCAGAAAGACTAGAGAAAGAGATGCTTAATCGGACATGTAGAGATGGAGGAAGTGAGCAAGCTGGAGACAGAGGGGATTCTCTTCCAGGCACAGGAAATGGGAGAAGGGGCAGCTCAGGGTGTTCGAGTTCTGAGCGGGGGGTATGAGAGGTGGAGGGATACTGGTAAGAGATGTGCACATTACCTGCAACCTTTCAAGGGACAGAAAACATTCAGGAGCCTGGCCGCTCTGGATACAGCCACTCGGGCTGGCAGATGGCGTAGTGGTTAGAGGCACTGGACTCCCACATGGTTGACCATGGTTCAATTCCTGGACCTGGCGGCTTGCTTTCTCTCTCTCTCGCTCTCAACCTCTCTCGTCAAATTAAAATAAATAAAGTTAAATAAAATCATTCTTTAAAAAAAAAAAAGACAACACTGAGGCCCTGCCAGTGGTGTGATGGTAAAGATGACTGGATCCTACATGGCACTTGTGCAGTTCGAGCCCTGACCCAGTGAATTGGAAAGTATGCCTAGTGCATAGTGCATGTGCGTGCTTGTGCAAAATCCCAAGCAGAGAACGAAGAAGAAGGGAAAGGAGAAGGGCATGTGCCATGGCCATCCCTATTGTGGGGTGATTTCTCACTTCCCCTCTCTGTCTCTCTGCAGTGAGGAGAGGCACCCTATAGCAGGGAAGCAGGAGTGGGGGTGGGTTAACACTCTCCACATGCCCCTAATGTGAAAGCCCAGGAGGGCTGAGAAGCTGGGCCGGGAAGCTCTTGGGACAGCTTGCAAGCCAGGGGCAAGAACTCCCCAACACGGGCATGTCAGCAGCTTCCTGATGAGTACAGCAGCACTTAGATGGAGGCTCAGACCACCAGGGCTTGGAAAACTTGGGGTCTGTGACTCTTGGATCTGGGTAGGGATGACTCTCAACTGCTCTTCAAGATAAAAGCCTGAGTGGGAACTGAAGGGACAGGGCAGCTCTTTTCCTCCCTGGCTGCTTGAGGACATACCGCCATCATGAATGACACAGTAACTATCTGAACCAGGAAATTCACGACCAACCGACTACTTCAGAGGAAACAAATGGTCATTGATGTCCTTCACCCCGGGAAGGCAATAGTACCTAAGACAAAAATTTGAGAAAAACTAGCGAAGATGAACAAGATCACACCAGATGTCATCTTTGTGTTTGGGTTCAGAACCCATTTTGGTGGTGGCAAGACAACTGGCTTTGGCATGATTTACGATTCTTTGGATTATGCGAAGAAAAATGAACCCGAACATAGACTTGCAAGGCATGGCCTTTATGAGAAGAAAAAGACGTCAAGAAAACAGCGAAAGGAACGCAAGAACAGAATGAAGAAAGTCAGGGGGACTGCAAAGGCCAATGTTGGTGCTGGCAAAAAGTCGAAGGAGTAAAGATTCTGCAATGACTATCTGTGGGGATTGTGTGGATTTTTCATGAGAGGGTTAATAAACTAAAAAAATTTTATGTGTAAAAGAAAAAGAAAAAGGGACAGGGCACAGGAAAGGCTCCAAGGAGGGAGAAGCATGCTCACAGGGTCTGTCCAGATTATGGCTCGACAAGGTTGGCTTGAAAGAGCTCTAGCTATTTTATTACCTTGGAAGATGGAATGTTCTTATCATAAATTCATGATGAAGGGAAAAAAAAAAGGTTCACCTCCCAGCTGGCCAGCCGTCTGTGTCATGGATCACTCAATTGTACTTTCCACTCCATGCTACGTGAGGATCTACCCCACACCATGGGGAAATGTTCTGCATTAATAATGAATCTAGAATGTGCCAGAGAGATAAATCACGTTCAGAGCAAATGGGAGGGTACAGCTCTGCTTCGAATCGCTTCTGCAGCTATAAAGTTCGGTTAACAACATTTTCCCATTATTCAAAGATTTTGGCAGCACTTCTGCCCAAAGAATGGCAAAATTCCTATCATGTTTGAAAGCTTGCTTTAGAATAAAAAAAGCAGTGTAGTCAGAAAAGACTTGAGGTTTAGTCATAAGATAACATTTTTAATTTGGTTCTTCCACTTATTTACAATTGGTCTCAGCAAACCATTAACCCTCCTCTATCTTAGCTCGCCTAGCTGTACGGGAACATAACAATAGCTGCCTTACTAACCTACACAGTGGTTCTGATGACACCCCTCCAGAGAGAAATACGCAAAAATGCTTTACATAAAAGCATATAATTTCTGCTTGACTATAAAAAGCACGGTGGGGTGAGGCCAGCAGGTGGCAAGATGGCTAAGGATTCTGCATGGCTGATCACCGTACAAGTCCCAGACCCAGTGGCTTGAAACACGTTGGGCACACGTGACGCGTGCTCACAATCCTGAGAGGAGATAGGAGATGGGATTGTAGCAAGGCCATCCCCTGGGAGGTGGGGGAGTACTTTTCACTTTCTCTCTCCTTGAATGCATGTGCCCTATGGCAAAAATCTAAGAATGAAAAAATGAAAGTTATCATGGGGCTGGTCTTGAAGCCTAGTGGTTAAGGAAACTGGCTCCCACAAGGCTGACTGTGGTTCTAATCTTGGCCCTTTTGGTTTGGAAAACACGCCAGACACATTTTCCTCTCTCTCTCTTTTTGTCCATCTGTCTCTCTGGTGATTGCAGATGCCCTTTGGTAATGAAAAAAAAAAAAAAAGCCACCAGGTGCTTTGGGAACTTTATTTAATAACTTTGTGGCAAATCCATTGTAGAAATTCTACTCAGCCTGAAAGGATTGCATTAACTCTCAGAAGTGTGTGTGGGTCTTATGAAAAATAACTGCTCATCTCTCCTCAATAATATCGCCTGGGGTGCCAGCAGGTCCCATAGTGGTTAAGGTGCTGGACTCTCACATGGCTGACCTCAGTTCAAGTCTCAGATCCGGCACCTTGACACTCAGGCTGGGCATATGTATGTGCATGACCAAAGTTCTGAGAAGAAAATGAAGGAGAAGGGATTGTGGTGTGGCCATCCCCCTGGGGAGAGGGATTTCTCACTGTCTCTCTGTCTTGCTCTATCTCTTGGGCAAGTACATGCATCCTATGGCAAAAATCTCTCAAAAAAGAAAATAGGAAAAAGAGTATCAGTCTGTTTTGAGCAGGTTCATGAACCTCTGGACGCCATAAGCTACTGCAGCTCTACAGATGGCAATGTCATCTCCGATGGCTCAGTCCAGCAACCTGAAGTCATCCTTGACTTCGCTGTGCCATGCTCTATCCGTACTGGTGCGTTGTTCTGTGCCAAGCATGCCTTTATACTGAAGTCAGACTGGGTCACTCCAGTGCGCAAAATGCTCCAGCTGGGAGACGGATGATGATGCAGCGATAAAATGCAGTGCTCTGCAAGAAGGTTCCAGCTTCATGGCCCAAGACCTCCCTGAACATGTCAGGTGTGCCATGATTCAGGGTTTGCTGAGACCAAGGATGGATGACAGCATCAAGGCCCTGTAGGAAATGCTCTCTCATTCTCTTTCTCAAAAGAAATTATTATTTTTTTTAATTGACAGAGGATGCATGCAATTGCCAGAGAGAGAGAGAGAGAGAGAGAGTAAGCATTTTTAGTGGGGTATGGCTACACTGCAATCCCTTACTCCATTTCTCCATCCCATCGTGATTTGGGGCATGCACACACACACACACACACACACACACACACACACACATCCGGAAGTGTTTTTGAAGACACTGGGACCCAAATTTGAACCTTAATCAGCCATGTAGGATCTGGCTCCCTATACACAGCGCTTAACCATTGCACTATGGAGTCAGTCCAAGAAACAGATAAAAAAAGAAAAAAAAACTCTGCAGCGACTGCACCCTCACTCGGTCTGACCCCTGCCTGTAAATCCCACACGGTCCATCCCTGTTGAGCTCACAGACTTCATCCCCTGCCAGACTCTCAAGTCGCTCTGGTCACTCTGGTCTCTTTGCCTTCCCCAAAACATGCAGTTTGCAAATGTTGTTCTATCGTGCTAGTAAGGCTCTCTCCTAGAAACCGCCACTCACTTCCTCTCTTTCTTCAGGGCTGCACTCAGTGTCACCTCATCTGCCTGTACCATATGGAATAACGAGCCCTCCCTGCACCCTGAGCTAGCAGCCACTCTCTGTCTCCTTCTCTTCCTTTTTCTCCATGGCTCTTGTTCCCACCTTGCATATTATTTAGTTGTATATTGTTTGTTTTTCATGTGCCCCCACTTTCCCCTGATACCTGTACCTCGTGAAGAAAAAAAGTTTCTCACAAAAGCAGAAACGTTGTTCTATTCATTCTTATAGCCCTAGAGCTTAGAATAGTGCCTGGTTCATAGTAGGGACTCATGGGCTGTTTATTGACTGACCAACTGAATAAATGAATAAGTCTTCTAAGTGTGATACATACGAGGAACTTCACAACGTTCAGGGGAAAATGAAATTAAAATAGAAGTTTATTTTGATTAAAACATTTTTTGACATCCATGCGTAGTTTCTTCTTAACACACAAAAGTTTATTTTCTATAAACTTTTTTTAAAAATTCTTTTATTTATTTATTCCATGACCAAGAGAGAGAGAAAGAGACCCCTAACAAGGTCTTGACACCATGAGCAACCCCAGTTCTTCACCCAGCCCCAGATCATGGGCAGGTGCATGCCCAGCAACTCAGGGAGGTCCCCAGAGGTAAGCTGGGAACCTCCTCATGTGGGATTGACTTGTTGAGCACTACATTTTGCCATAGTGCTACCATATGGCCCCTTCCCTGAACTTTTTAAAGATTTCTTGTACATACACACATATGTACCTAGTAGATATGTAGATAGGCCAATGCTATAGTTACATGATAGTGAATTGTTTTTTAATGAGATTTTTGCGATAGAGCACATGCACTCCCCAGAGAGAAAGAGATAGAGATAGAATGCATCCCCCAGAGAGATGACCATGCTGCAATCCCTTCTCCTCCCTTCTCCTCCTGGGATTTTGGGCATGTATGCACATACATCTGGCATGATTACCAAGCTGTTGAGTCCAGGAATTGAATCATGGTCAAACATGTGGAAGCCCAATGCCTTTACCATTATGCTACCTGCTATGGCCCCAATGAAATACTTTTAATATTTATAGGCCATTTATAGCTCTCCTTTTGTACTTGGTCTCTTCATGTCTTTGTCCATTTTTCCTGTGGAGGTGATATTGTTTTATTTGTATTTGCTCAGTATATAAAAGACTATTTCCCCATAGACCTTATGCAATGCAGGATAGGGAACAGGGTTTTTCCCTTTTATTCTTTATTCAGGATAGAGCACATGTATGCAAACATGAGCAAGAGAGAAAGAGAGAGGAGCACCCTCCCCAGGTCTGGTCCCACCATGACCCCATCCTGCAGTCCTCCCGCCTGTCAGATCTTGGGCATTTGAGCACGTGCCCGGTGTGTTTCAGGTAGTTCCGGCCAGGGATTTCAACCATGGTCGCCATTTGGGATCCAGCTTCTCTTGAGCAGTACAGTACTGCGCGCTCACAGAGCCAGTCTCCTTTCTTGTTTGTTTGTTTGGCTGGTTTGCTTTTGGGTTTTTTGAAATTGGATCTCATCAAGCTACCCATTCTTTAATTTGCCAGAGGAAACATGCTTTCACCAGAGAGAGACCGAGAGTGAGAGGAAGAAAGCACCCCTGCAGTGGGGCCTGGTCATGCTGTAGTTTCTTCTCCTCTGTTTCTCCATCCTCCTGGGATTTGGGGCACACACACACACATGCATGCAACTGATGTGTCCCGAGCCACTGGGTCTTGAACTTGAACCATGAGGTCAGCCATGTGGCACCTGTCTCCCTTAACCATCAGGCCATAGGGCTGGTCTGGGTGCTATTTTAATGTGAGGGGTTTGAAATGCCTTTTATGATTGACCAAGTCACTCATGGATGAGTCATTGTCTTCTGTTTCTCTCATTTTAATTTGATTCTCAGAATTGGACTCTTGTGCTCTGGGGAACCATGGTTGTGAACACTCGTGTGTAAGCAGTGAAGACTCATTTGTGTGCCAGTGCTTTGAAGGATATATACTCCGTGAAGATGGGAAAACCTGCAGAAGTGAGTTTTTACTGGAACTGGCTCATATTGCTACGTGAGACTCAGCATGAAATCCACTCTCCTGATCGCTAATGTAAACCAGTTACTCTCAAAAGTCAATATCTAGGCTGGCCTATGGTGGCTGGAGCTCACATGACCGACTGCACGGTTGAAGTCCCTGACCCGGTGACTTGAAAAACACAACACATTGTGTGTGTGTGTGTGTGCGTGTGTGTGTGTACCCAAAGTCCTGACAGGAGAGATGGAGGAGAAGGGATTGCTACATGATCGTCCCCCATTGGGGATACTTTCTCACTTTCTCTCTCTGGCAAATGAATACACCCTCTGACAAAATTTTGAAAAATAAAAAAGTCAGTGCCACACAATTTAATGTGATGTGGCATGCTGGATAGGGTCCTAGAACAGAAAAAAGGACATCAGGTGAAGACTAAATACATGTAAATCAAAAAGAACTTCAGCGAGTAGCATATCTATATAGAGTCATTAATTATAACAAATATACCAGACCGTATTAAATATATTAATAATAGGGGGAACTGGGTGTGGTGTAAATGAGAATTCTCTGTAATAGCATCTCACTTTTTCTGTAAGTCTGACACTGTCCTAAAAACCAAAGCTGATTTTAAAAAGCGAACAGACAAAAAAGTCAATGCCAGAGATGTGACTGAAGTTGCTCATTGATACTCAGCGACAAGAACCAGTGGCTTAGCCATGTGCTCTGGTGGCCAGACATGCAGGCTGGAACCCAGAGTCTGTCTTCTAGCTCCGTTGTTTATTAGCTGGGAAGTTGCTTACTTCTCTGAGCCTCTGTTTATCTCTTTAATAGTGTGATGGCTGTGGCTCTTATTTCTGGCATCACAAATCCCTCACCTTGAGATGAGGTTATTCTTACATTTCAGAAAGCAAAGCCTCTTAAGTGGGGCCACACCACACCTGCCTGGGCCAAGCAGCCTCTGAGAGAACTGCTGGTGTAAATCTCAAAACAGATCACTGGGTGATCAGGGGGCGAGCGTGATTTCCATCTTTCTCTCAAGCTTCTCAAAAGTGCTATGGAAAGAGCAACTCATGGTGGCTTTATTTGAAGGAACGATGGATCACTGGAATGATTACTCACTCTCATTTTTCAGACAAGGAAAGCAGAGACTCCTCGAACTTAGTGATGCTCTTAAGTCATATGTTATGTCAGGGACAAAGCCAAAATTAGATTCCAGTGATGCTAATCTGAACTGAGGTTTAACTTTCCTAAGTAGTCATACTGGCAGTGTTTCCATTCTATAATGTCAGAAACGATAGCTACAGAAAGTTGGTGATGAACTTCATATTTATGAGACCCTGAGGTAGGTGCGGGGAAAGGCTGATGGTCATGATACTGAAAAAGTTAGAAGCGTTCACCCCAATTGGAGCCACCAAACTTCATCCTCAATGTTACCCTTTAGCTTAAGTGGTACTAGAGTCCACTGGCCGAGTTGGATGGATCCTACAAAACTCATGTTGGTAAAAGTCTTTTAAGTTGTTCTGCCATCCTCAGGGAAAGATGTCTGCCAAGCAGTAGACCACGGCTGTGAACACGTGTGTGTGAGCAGGGGCGAATCATATATCTGCAAGTGCTTGGAGGGGTTCCGGCTTGCTGAGGATGGGAAACGCTGCAGAAGTAAGTAGGCTCAAGGGGGAGAACTGTCCCTCTTTCTTGGGGTACCTTTTTTGTTTGTTTGTTTGTTTTCTGTAAGGCCTTTTCCCTTAGGGCCAAATGTTTGGATAAGGTCCACCCACACTTTGAAGGATAATTTGATAGTCTCAAAGTCTGCTGATTTCAGTGTTAATCACAGATAAAGAAACACCTTCGTTGTGTCATCTAGACTGCTGTTTGACCAAACAACTGGACACCACAGCTTAGCACAAGTGACACGAAATTAACCTTCAGCAGGTGGCATCGTGGTTAGGGTGCTGGACTCTCACATTCCTAACTGTGGTTCAAGTCCTGGACTCAGTGTCTTGAAACTCATGTCAGGTACGTGGGCGTGCATGCCCAAAATCCCAAGAGAAGACTGGAGGAAAAGGGATTGTGGCACAGCCTTCCCCCTGGAGGGGGTGATTTCTCACTTTCCCTTTCTCTCTAGTGAACATACATGCCCTATAACAAAAACCTAAAAAAAAAAAAGGACTAGCAGATGTGGTAATGGTTACGTTGCTTGACTCCCACATGCCCAACCAAGGTTTGAGTCCTGGACCCGGAGGCTTGAAACTCAAGCCAGGCACATGTGCATGCCTGCCCAAGATCCTGAGAGGAGAATGGAGGAGAAGGGATTGCTTCATGCCCATCCCCTGTAGTAGGATGATTTCTTACTTTCTGTCTCTCAGTCTGTTTCTGTCTCTCTGGCAAGTGCATGTGCCCTGTAGCAAAAATTTCTAAAAAAAAAAAAAAAAGAAAAAATTAGCTTTTACAGCACCCAGAGGAAGAGAGGGACGTGACACACTAGCTCAGTGAGGTGAGCTTAGGAGGTTGTGGGGCAGGGATTTTTCTCATGGTGGGAATCTGAAATGTTCATCTACTACCTTTTGGGGGCTTTGACAGTGTTTATAAATATTTTTTACGTTTGCTAGAGGGTCCATGCACTCACTAGAGAGAGGGAGAGAGAAAGAAAGAAAGTGAGAAAGCGCTCCTTATGGAGGGTGGTCTTATCGCAATCCCTTCACCTCCCTTTATCCCTTCTTTTGGGATTTTGGGCACACAGACACCCCTGGTGTTTCTCAAGCTTTCAGGTCTGGACACGAGCCATGCAGTCAGTCACTTAGGATCCAGCCTTTTAACCACCACACCACAGGCTAGCCCCTAAAACTTAACAATAAATTCAGATACACGATTACCCACTGACCTACCATTCAGACTTGTAGGGACTAGAGATTTCTTTCTGAGGGCCACTTTGCCCTTATCATGGTATGTGCTGAATATGATACTAAAAAAGGTGTTGTAAAGTAGGTTTGAACAGAGATGGATTTTTTTTTTTTTGGAGAGATTTTTGCTATAGGGTGCGTGCGCTCGCCAGAAAGACAGAGAGAGACAGAGAAATAGAAAGCGAGAAATCACCCCCCAGGGGGGATGGCCACGCCACAATCCCTTCTCCTCTATTCTCCTCTCAGGATCTTGGGCACGCACGCACACGCACCTGGCATGAGTTTAAGCCACCGGGTTCAGGACTCAAACCGCGGTCGACTACGTGAGAGTCCAGCAATATAGCCATTATGCTAACTGCTGGTCCCAAGATGGATTTTTTTTTAAATGGATCATTTCTGTCATCTCTCTCCTTACATGCCTATTCAATCTAGCTCACTTCTACACTGACCGGATTGTGAAACGTCTTACTTTTTCCTCAGGGAAGGATGTCTGCAAATCAGCTCGCCACGGCTGCGAACACATTTGTGTTAATAATGGCGATTCCTACATCTGCAAGTGCTCAGAGGGATTCGTTCTAGCCGAGGATGGAAGACAGTGCAAGAGTAAGTGATCAGAACTTGGCTCCCGGCTTTAATTTGGTTTTGAATCAAGTGCTTGTTGGAGTATTTTCAGGAAACGATGCCCTCACTTCTTTCATAAATATAAGTGCATATGCACAAATACAGAATGGGCGGAGGGAGAGAGAGCTTAGTTGCAGCACCTGCAGAAACACTCTGTTTGAAATGACAGCAAGTGCATTATCAGCCCAAAGGCTCGGGGCATCTTAGGCTCAGTATAATACCTGGGGCCTGCTCTGTGGTACATTGGAAAAGCACTGCTTAAGGGAAGCCAGATTCCACATGGCAGCCAGGGTTTGAATCTTTGGCTTGGCTGGCCTGAAGCCTACTGGGCACGCGTGCAAGTGCCCAAGATCAGAAGGGCTGGAGGACTGAGGAAAAAGCTCAGCCACATCCTGTGGAGATTGCTCCCCTCTCTCTGTCACTCTCTCATGTGTGCACATGTGCGCTATCATGAATAAAGACAAACAAAATAAAATAAATACAAAATTTTAAAATAATATCTGAACAAGGGAGGTAGAATTGTGCTTTCTCTAATGGAGAATTATATTTGGTTCTGGGCATTCTAGTTTAGGAAAAGAGAGATGTTTGTGAAACAAACAAACAAACAAAAAGACCAAAAAATAGCAAGAGAAATTATTTTAAAAATTATTAAATTATTTTAGAGTAAAAACATTCTTTC
Source organism: Tupaia belangeri chinensis (assembly GCF_000334495.1). Classification (NCBI taxonomy): domain Eukaryota; kingdom Metazoa; phylum Chordata; class Mammalia; order Scandentia; family Tupaiidae; genus Tupaia; species Tupaia belangeri. The sequence continues at coordinate 3,106,300 of NW_006160167.1, read as the reverse complement.
TAGGGGACCAGCGGGTGGTGTGGTGGTTAAGGCTCTGGACACTCCCATGTGGCTGACCATGGTTCAAGTCCTGGACCTGGTGGCTTGCTTTCTCATTTTCCCTCTCTATCTCTCTCATTGGTCAAATTAAAAAATAAATGAATGAATGAATGAAATTAAATAAATAATTATTTTAAAATAAAAGTTCTTTCTAAACATGATGAATTTTTTGTTGTTTAGATTTTTTTGCTAGATGACACATGCTCTCACTGGAGAGAGACAGAGAGACACAAAGAGTGAGGGAAAGTGAGAAATCACTCCCTAGGAGCACTGGCCATGAGTAATCCCATCTTCTCCATTCTCTTGGGATTTGGGCCATCTACATACATGTGCACAGCATGTTTTTCAGGCTGCCAAGTCAAGGACTCAAACTGCATAGTTGGCCATGTGGAATCCAGCACCTTAACCACCATGCCATCTGTTGGGACAACCTGACAGGAAATTTAAAAGCCTTTTTTTAAAAAAAAAAAAAAAAAAAAAAGAGAGAGAGAGAGAGATGTATCAGAGGGCATGTGCAGTTGCTGGAAAGACAGAGAGACAGAGAGAAAGCAAGCCACTAGGTCTGGGACTCAAACCAGCGTCTGCCATGTGGGAGTCCAGTGCCCCAATCACCACGCCACCTGCCGACCCCACAGTATTTTATGACTTAACTGTGAACTTTCCTTTGGTTCTTGTAGGATGCACTGAAGGCCCAATTGACTTGGTCTTTGTTATTGATGGATCCAAGAGCCTTGGAGAAGAGAATTTTGAGATTGTGAAGCAGTTCGTCGCCGGCATCATAGATTCCTTAGCAGTTTCCCCTAAGGCCGCCCGGGTGGGGCTGCTCCAGTATTCCACACAGGTCCGCACAGAGTTCACCCTGAGAAGCTTCAGCTCGGCCAAAGACATGAAAAAAGCCGTGGCCCACATGAAGTACATGGGCAAGGGTTCCATGACTGGGCTGGCCCTGAAACACATGTTTGAGAGAAGTTTTACCCAAGTAGAAGGGGCCAGGGCCCTCTCCGCACGGGTGCCCAGAGTGGCCATCGTGTTCACCGACGGACGGGCACAGGATGATGTCTCCGAGTGGGCCAGTAAAGCCAAGGTCAACGGTAATGTGGGGTGGGGGTGTGGTTTACACCACTCAAGATTCAGGTTTCTGAAACTGACTGGATGGCAGTAGGAGTGCAATTTTTTGAGAGTATAGAAAGTCTCCCTATCAACTGCCATTGTATATCTTTACCAAACTGCTACCTGGAAGCCTTAATGGGACCCCGCAGAAGTGGAATAGAGTGCCTAGGAAGGATGAGAAGGTCTCACAGACTAGCTCAGGCTACGCACACTGCACTAGGTGTCATCTGTGATCACACTGTGAAAGCCAGTGCACGACCTCCTGTGGAGAAAATGACCCCGCCTGTGTTATTTAACTATAGACAGTTCCCAGTTCCTGAACACTGGTATGGCTGCTTTAGAAGCACCTGAAGAGCTTGTTAAAAACAGATTTCTTGAGACCGAGCAGGTGGTATGATGGTTAAGGTGCTAGATCCCACAGGCCCAACTACATGGTTCAAGTCTCGAGCCCAGTGACTTGAAATCACACAGGGTACACAGGATGCGAAGAGAATAGAGAAGAAGGGATTGTAACATGGCCATCTCCCCTGGAGGTGATTTCTCACTTTCCCTCTCACTGTCTCCCTCTGTCTTTTTTTTTTTTTTTAATAATACAAGTCATATGAATGTATGTATATATGTATGTATTTATTGTCTCCCTCTGTCTTTCTGTGGTAAACACACACGCCCTATAGCAAAAACAAAAAGGATTCCTGGTGGAAACTTTTACTTAGCTTTTACTTTACTTTTATATATGTATATACCTTTTACTTATTTATTTATTTTTAAGGTTTTTGCCACAAGGGTGTGTGTGCCTCCCAGAGAGAGACAGAAAGAGACAGTGAGAGGGAAAATGAGACATTGTTCCCCCAGAGGGGATAGCCACACTGCAGTTCCTTCTCTTCCATTCTCCTCCTGGGGTTCTGGGCACTCGTGCACTCGTACCTGATGTGATTTTCAAGCTGTCAAGTCCAGAACTTGAACCACGGTCCACCATGTAGGAGTCCAGCACCTTAACCACCATGCCACCTGCTGGCGCCAAAAGCACAATAGCTTGAAGAGAGAATATCCTTGTATTTTCAGGAGGCAAAATCAGCTTTTGAGAAAATCAGAACGTTGGAAAAGATTTTTCCAGGAAAGCTCAGCTCTTTCTCTGAGATTTTCCTGCCGTCGTACTTAATGTAGGGAGAGACTTGAGTGTTGTGTCAGTTGCATAGCCCTACAGTGTGGGAGAGGAGCACGGCCATTGGCAAAAGGAAACCCCAGAGCTCAGATGACCGGTGGAGACAGTTTATGCTGAAGTATCTGGGTTCCTTGGGGGAGATCAGAAAACATGAGATCATGAAGCAGTTTGCTTGAAAGCCACCTTCTCTAAGTATTTGTGAAGGGCACATGTTTTAGCAAGTCCTGTGAGGCAGAAAAGACCGTGCCCAGACCGGTGCCTCCCATGAGACTGCAGATCCAGTGCCTAGATCAGACTTGGCACATCGTAAATTTGTGACAAATCCTTGCTGAGTGAATGAACAAGGAGAGAAAGTACTAGCAGTCTCTCTGGTGTTCTATTCCGGCTCACAGAAAGGCTGGTTCCCACCAACCTTCACTCACTCTGTTTGTGAAGGCAGCAGTTTTATTGACGCTGCTTACCTCACTGTTCACTTCTTTTCCCCTAGCCCAGGAGAGCTATAGCCACAAAAAGCATCCTGCCCTGATCATCTGGGTGGATTGTGAAACTTGCCGTTCACACCAGACTGACTTGCTAGAGCTCACGTCAGCTCCTGGGCCCCTCTAGCCTGCGCTTTCTTTTTCTTTCTTTGTTTCTTTCTTTTCTTTTCTTTCTTTCTTTCTTTCTTTCTTTCTTTCTTTCTTTCTTTCTTTCTTTCTTTCTTTCTTTCTTTCTTCTTTCTTTCTTCCTTTCTTTGTTTTTCTCTCTTCCTTTCTTTTTCTTTCTTTCTTCCTTTCTCTTTCTTCCTTCCTTCCTCTTTCTTTTTCTCTTTCTCTCTCTTTTTTTTAGGAGAGATTTTTACTATAGGGTGCATGTACTCCCTGGAGAGACAGAGAGAGACAGAGACAGAAAGCAAGAAATCACCCCGTGGGGGAAATGGCTATGCTGCAGTCCCTTCTCCTCCATTCTCCTCTTGGGATCTTGAGCACTCATGCACACACAACTGGTGTGTTTCAAGCTGCTGGGTCCAGGACTCAAACCATGGTCGACTACATGGGAGTCCAGCAATATAACCATTATGCCATCCGCTGGTCCTCTAGTCTGAATTTTCAAAAGTACCAAGGGTAGCATGTGGGTCTCCAGGAACAGTGCTTAGCCCTTTTATTTGTCTAATTAAGACTGGTCTACCATATACTTCCCCTATTCAGATTTCTACCAGTTACCCAAAGGCAGGTCATAGGAGAAGCAGGTTATTTATTTGGTTCTTGAATCAGTAAAATTTATTTGAAGTGACATCCTCTAATGAATTTAATTACTCTTATGTGTAGCCAACATACTCTTAAAATAGCAGCTATCCTTTTTAGGAAGTTGTGCATAAAGTCACTGGGCTCCTGCACAAATATGCTGAACTTGGCTATTGACCTTACACAGACACAGAGCAAGACAAAAGTCTTGTCCCTTGGCTCAGAAGGCCATTCTTATGTGCAGTTAAAGCATTCTAGTTTAATGAATTAGCTATAATAAGTATCAGTGCTGAAAAATGTTGGGGATATCCTGAACTTAATTCTTAATGCATTTTACTTTCAAATGAAGAGTATTGGAAGAAAGGGAGTCTAATGATTCATTTTATTTAGAAAAGCTTTTAAAACAACCTCATATCCTTCTTACAATCTAAGGTTGATACTCGGGTTTGTTCTTTGGTTAGACTTTGGCATTGCCAGTGGTCTGTGGATTCTTCCATTCAGCTTAGCTCTGCCTCCCAAGGTTGTATCCCCCCGCCCCCAGAGGGTAGAAGAAAGAGTTTCTCTTGGCCAGGGTTGCTGAAGGTTCCTGTCTTGAACCTTTGAGAAGTGGAATGTAGATCATAAGGTCATAAACTGACCTACTTTTTGGAATTCTTCCAGAAGAGATTCCGTGCAGCAAACCATAGACGGTATTATTTTCTTCTTTTCCAGAAGGCTACTCAGGAAACAGCTGTAGATTCATTAAGTAGCTGACCATAGCTGAGCAACATGTTGGTGGGTTAGCACCTAACCTCTCCCAGATAACACTTTCTTGAGTCCTTCTCTTTTGCTCATAGGGCCAAAAAGGGGAAGTGGGAAGGTGTTTTTAAAAAAGGGAGATTGATATGGATCCCTTCAAATCACTGGCTTTGGGTGCAGGACACACAACTTCCAAACCTAGGGACACAACTCTAACACCTCGTTCTTAATCTGCTCTGCACCATAGGTATCACTATGTATGCCGTCGGGGTAGGAAAAGCCATTGAGGAAGAACTACAAGAGATTGCCTCTGAGCCAACAGACAAGCACCTCTTCTATGCCGAAGACTTCAGCACGATGGGCGAGATAAGTGAAAAACTAAAGAAAGGCATCTGTGAAGGTACTTAGCTTATGTCTAGGAAAGACTGTAGAGAAGAGGGCACATGAATATTTGAATAAGGCATTCTCAACCAGTTCCTTCGAAGTGCTTGAAAAAGTATCTCTCTAGGGGGCAGGGCCACTGATGTCTGGAAAGCTAAGCACAAAAAGGAAATGGGAGAGAAGGGAAGATGGAAGTAACTGCTATCCCTGCTGGGGGACTTGCTCTGTGCTGGTGGTGCAATGAGTGTTTTGACACTAGCATACTTAGTCCTCACCAAAACCCTAGGGAGATGATTATTTAACTAAGAAGCAATCATCCTATCAATCAGGACACTTGAGGTGCAATTTCAGAACAGGCCTGTGACTGGAATGGAAAGGGATGGTAGTCCTTTCTTCTTTTTAAGAGAGATTTTTCCTATAGGGAAGCCTGTGCTTGCCTGAGAGACGAGAAAAAGTGAGAAATCATGCCTTGGGAGGATGGCCATGCTACAGTCCCCTCTCCATTCTCCTCTTGGGATTTTGGGCACTCACACACTTGTGCTTGCCATGAGTGTTAAGCCTCCAGGTCTGGGACTTGAACCGTGGTCAATCATGTGGGAGTCCAGTAGCTTAACCACTACATCATCTGCAGGGTCCAAAAGATGGTAGTCCTTTCAGGCCCACTGTTATATATAAAGAATGCCTTCCTGCCTGTACTACATGGGTTTTAGGAATACTAGAGCCCTTTAGAATCCAGACTTTGGAGACCAGCAGATAGCATAATGGTTACTTTGCTAAACTTCCACATAGTCGACCGGGGTTCAAGTCCCAGACTTAGTGGCTTCAAACTCATGCTTGGGTGTGCGTGCCCAAGATCCCTAGAGAAAAAAGGAGAAGGGATTGTGGTGTGGCCATTCCCCTGGGGGGTGATTTCTTGCTTTCTGTCTCCCTGTCTCTCACTGTCTCTCAGGCGAGTACACATGCCCTATGGCAAAAATCGCTTTCAAAAAAAAAGAAAAGAATTCAGACTTTGTTTTGTATGATTTTCCCAGTTCAGTAATGATACCAGGTATGTTTATATACGACAGATCTGCCCGTTCTTCCTTTTACTGACATCCCAGTTTCAGTCACCGGCAAAATCCCAGTCTAAGCCATGTGTCTTCCTCTTCTAAAGGAAAGAGCTCAGCGATGAAAGGGAGTCAGGTATGGAAGGCCTTTCGACTTCCAGGAGTAGATAATACATTGCGTCCTGGCTGTTGTGTTTCAGCCTGAAACGCATGTGGCACTGCTGCCATTGCAACTTGATCCTTCAACTAGTTCAACTTGGTTTCTGCCCCACCTTCTAGACATGACATTTAAGGGCACATTCTTCAGTAAGAAAATAGGTATCGTGGTAACTAATTGTTTTGGGTCATTGGTGTTACTAAATACAACTGAAAATCCCTGGGTTATGGCAGGTGGGGAAGGAGTTGGTCTGGGACTCGCTTCCTAAAAGACACAGGCATGCATGTGGACAACTGTTATTCCTTTGGCCATCTTTTTCTGCTCAGCTCTAGAAGACTCTGATGGAAGACAGGACTCTCCAGCAGGGGATCTGCCAAGGCGGGACCACCAGCCAACAGGTAAATTTTAAAAAGTGATGTTTCCAGAATCTTTGGTAGGGGCCTCTACCGTGGTTTCCTTCCAGACAAAAGTTGTGAAGCCGTGAAAGTAAGATTTAAATTACGTTAGTTAAGGCCTTTTTTTCTCACTCAGGAAACATTTATTCTCCACTTACGGCCATAGTTGATAATGAGAATCTCTGCTGACAATCTTTTTGACACAGTCTGTCCCCAAGGAAAGGTGCTAGGAACCCCCGGTGCCTTATGCTGGTGTCTGTTCTGTAGCCACAGCCATGTGAAGCAGATTTGACTTCAGTTTTCTTTCTCTTTGCAGAATCTGAGCCAATCACCATAAATCTCCAAGACCTACTTTCCTGTTCTAATCTTGCAGTGCAACACAGATACCTGTTTGAGGAAGACAATCTTTCACGGTCTACACAAAAACTTTTCCATTCAACAAAATCTTCAGGTAATTTCAAGTAAAATACTACTGTATGATTACTTGATACCAGCTTTTAGCTTGCCAACAAACTTATCTTAAAGGAGGAAAGGAAAAGAAAAAGTAGCAAATAGAGAAAAAAAAAAAAAAAAAAAAAAAAAAAAAAGACCCACTGGGACCAGCCATTTGGGATGATGGTTAAGATGGCTGGATCCTACATGGCTGACTGGGCATTTGAGTCTCAGTCTTGTTGGCTTGAAAAACACACCAGGTTGGGCCAGCAGATGGAATCATTGGACTCCAACATGGCCGACTGTGGTTCAAGTCCCAGACTTGGTGGCTTGCTTTCCCTCTTTCTAAAATAATAATAAATAAATAATTTAAATTTTTTATTTAATTTTATTTGTTATAATAATTATTTTTAAATTTTCTGTAGGGTATGTTCACTTACCAGAAAGGGAAACAGAGAGAGAAAGAAAGGGAAAATGAGAAAAAAGCCACCAGGTCCAGGACTCAAACTGTGCCACCACCTGCTGGCCCCATAAATAATTCTTTAAAATAAAAAAAAAAAGAAGAAGAAAGAAAGAAAAAACATATCAAGCACATGTGCGTGCATGCCCAAAATCCAAGAGGAGAATGGAGAAGGGCTTGTGGTGTGGCCACCCTTCTTGGGGAGGGGAGTGATTTCTCACTTTCCCTCTCTCTCTCTTGCTCCCTCTGCCTCTCTTCAGTGAGTGCACATGCCTTATATCAGAATGTTTTAAAAAATATTTTTATAAAGAACAAACTTAAGCAAAATTAGAACTAAAAAACTCCTGAAACTAGAGTCATCTTTCCCCCTAATCTGCAATAAGGGTTATTTCCAGTTTTGGAAGCATCTATAGCCCTTTCCTGGTATTTATTTCACTGGATCTGTCTGTATGGAAAAAGTCGAGCATTTCTTTCAGTGTGGTTTCCTCCATATGCTGATTCAGTCCTATTATTATGTGTCTGGGAAGTCTGGTGGATTATAGAGGTGAACATTTTCCATCTGCTCTCTCAGGAAGCCCTTTGGAAGAAAAACATGATCAATGCAAATGTGAAAACCTTATCATGTTCCAGAACCTTGCAAATGAAGAAGTAAGAAAATTAACGCAGCGCTATATCCTTTTGTAATATCATGCATCTGCACGGAATGCCAAGAATATTATCAAATCTTCACAAATAATTTATGTGGGTTTTATCATGACTTTTTCTCATGAAGTCAAGAATAGTGAACTCCAGGAAAAGCTTTTTTTTTTTCCCTTAAAAAGCCTGATAGATATTTAAGGGTCAAGGTCAAGCTTAGTGGCAAGGGTCAAGGACTTAACTGGCCTCTGCTGTTTTAGCAGGTCTAGCAGTAAGGTCAGTCAGCCGTCAATATGCGAGGTGAAAACAATATTTAACTCCCTCCTGAACGGGAAGGTATGGAAGGTATGTACGGAGCCTGATGTGGACTGAAGGTGCAGTGTGTATAGCAGAGGATATGGTAGAGCTGAGATTTCAAACTCGCTGTGAACTCCAAAGCTTTCCTTCAGCCCCCAAGGAGCACTGCAGCCACATTGGGATTCGATATGTGGTTTCTGGAGGATTGGATTTTTTTTATTTATTTTTTTCCTTCGGTTTTGGCAGCAGAGATCTTCCATATCAGCACTCTATAAGATGAAGCATTCTACCCAGGGGACTGCAGGATCCAATGATTCATTAAAACAATATTACAAATTAAAGGAATGCTTTGGGATAATAGAGAGTGATGATTTAGTGCTTTAGAGCACTGCCAACTGCTCTGAACTTAAAATGACAGTAAACACACTACAGCTCACCAGAGCTGGCCAATGTCTATCTAAACGTGCATCAGCTAGCCCATAGGGATGTGGTTCAGCTCCGAACCATCTCTATGCCACTGGGCTGATACAGGGAACAGCAGCATAGAGAAATCCTTTCTGAAAACTGGAAACACTGGGACCAGCAGTTAGCGTAATGGCTATGTCTCTGAACTCCCATGTAGCCAACTGCGGTTCGAGTCCCTGACCCGGTGTATTAAACTCACGTCGGGTGCCTGTGCGTGCGTGCCCAAGATCCTGAGAGGAGAATGGAGGAGAAGGGATTGTGGTGTGTCCATCCCCCCTGGGGGGTGATTTCTCTCTGTCTTTCTGGTGAGCACATGACCCTATAGCAAAAACCTCTCCCAAAAAAAAGTAATAAAAAAAAAAAAAAAAAACT
>NW_006160167.1:3086358-3097375 GCF_000334495.1 Tupaia belangeri chinensis | reverse complement strand
ATGGATTCATTGGACTCCAACATGGCCGACTGTGGTTCAAGTCCCAGACTTGGTGGCTTGCTTTCCCTCTTTCTAAAATAATAATAAATAAATAAAAGATTATTTGTTTAATTTTATTTGTTCTAATTATTATTTTATAATTATTATTATTTTTTAAAATAATTATTTTTTATTTAACATTATTTACTTATTTATTTATTTTAATTTGACCAGAGAGTGACAGAGAGAGAGAGAGAGGAAAAGGGAAAGTGAGAAAGCAAGCCACTAGATCTGGGACTTGAACCGTGGTTGGCCATGTGGGAGTCCAGTGCCTCTAACTACTACACCATCTGCCAGCCCCTATAATTATTATTTTTTATAATTATTATCTTCTTCTCTCTCTTTGTTTCTCTCTGGTCAAATTAAATAATGATAGTAATAAATAAAATTAAATGAATAATTTTTTTAGGAAAGAAAATAATCTTCCTGATAGTAGTTAGTACAGATGACGCTGGGCTCTTGTTCTACCACCAAATGGACAGGTGTAGGGTTTTCAGGTTAAAAGGAAGACAAATACTTACGCTAATGCCCATTTCTTCTCCCTTCCCTGATCCACCTCTGAAGTCTAAAGAGCACAGGTCTCATCTCACCTTAGGGGTGAGCACTCCCGTCTCCCCTCTTCTTATTTCATGTCCTACCTTCCAAGCCCTACTCCTTTTCATTTGCTTCTCTTCATCACATTCTCAACATTATTAATTCTGGCTCCCAGAAATGCCCTATGGCAAATTAATTTACAAGCCACTAGGGTGTGGTAGTTAAGGCACTGGATTTCCACATGACTGACTGTGGTTCAAGTCCTGGACCTGGACCTGGCAGATTGAAATCATGCTGGGTACATGTGTACATGCCCAAAATCCTAGTAGGAGAATAGAGGAGAAGAGATTGCAGCATGGCTATTCCCCCGGGGTGTGATTTTTTACTTTCCCTCTCTATTTTTCTGGCAGGTATGTGTGCCCTATGGCAAAAACAAACAAACAAACAAAAAGAACAAATTTAAACTGAGCTATTTGGCTCTGATTTTTTTTTTTTAAAAGTACATAGCCTGAAATATATTTGTCTTGACAGCATGTTAAATGAGTTACTGTAAATTTACAATTCAAGGGTTTATTTATTTATTTGGAGAGGTTTTTGCTATAGGGCACGTGCAGTTGCCAGAAAGACAGAGAAAGAACAGAGACAGAAAGCGAGAAATCACCCCCAGGGGGGATGGCCATGCCATAATCCCTTCTCCTCCATTCTCCTCTTGGGATCTTGGGCACGCATGCACACGCGCCTGGCGTGAGTTTTAAGCCACCGGGTCCAGGACACGAACCGCGGTCGACTACGTGGGAGTCCAGCGACATAGCCATTACGCCAACTGCTGGTCCCACAAGTCAGGGTTTTCAAACACTTGGAAAATGGAAATGGAAACCAAAATTAAAGACATATTTCAGGACAGTCCAACTTTTATGTAGATAAATTTGATTGCATTTGAATGTAAATACAATTGGGCAATTTGTATTCTTTTTCCTTAACTTGATTTACTAGAAGAAATGACACAGAGAATGGAAGCCTTGGAAAATCGCCTGAGATATAGATGAAGGTTAGAAATGCTCTCTGTATCTGTACGTCATTGTATCAAGGACTTCAGCGAAAGCAATTCAGAGCCCTGGAGCTGGAGCTATTAAGTCTCTAATATTGTACAGTAAACATAACCAGTATTAAGAAAGCTGGTTTGTTGTAGAACAAAGACAGAAAGTAGACACTAACTTGTATAAAATTTATTAAGGAAAAAATCCTTCTCAATTCAAAGATGAGATTACCAAGTGAAGATAAATAAGCTATGCAAGGTATTCTGTAAAATACAGTGGACGTGATTTGCTTCTGCCTCATCCTGCCTTAGAGTGTTGCAATCTCTTGGGACTAAAAAATAAAGTTTGCACAGTCTTACTTCTGTGGAACACTGGCCATAGGAAATGCTATTTTTTGTATCGGACATTACCTTGATATATGTATATGGATGTATGCACAAACCCATAGGACATATGTATTTGTGTAACAAGTTGGATTTTTTTTATACGATATTAAAATTCACTGCTTCAGAGAATGGCATCTCTGTAAAGTTCTTAGTTTAACTTTAAACCCACTTTATATATGATATATGGCCAACATGCATCTGAAAAGAAAGTCAATTCTCACTAGTAACCCAGAAAATGCAGGTTAAAACAGTGACACCATTTTCCACGCTTCAGCTTGGTCAAAACAAGGATGCTTGACTAGCGTTGGTAAGGATGTGGACATACAGGGCTCTCCACACTGCTAGTCAGGGTGTGACTTGGCAGTCTCTGGAGACTAAGTCTGGGAATGCCTAATAACACTGAAAGGGCACGCAACCCTTTAACTGTAACAACTGCACTAACAGGTATGGAAGGCTCTAAGGGGATGATCTGAGCACATGCACACAAGGAGACCTGGATAAAAATGTTACTAGAGTGTGTAAAAGCAACAAGTTAGAAACAACTCAAATATAATCAGAAGGGAAACTAATAAATTGTGGCATAGTCCATGCCACAGAAATACTATAATGTACAGGAATGCACAAAATACAGGTTAAAGCACAAAAATTAAGATACATTTAAAAGGCCAATGACACCTTTTGGCCAGAACCGTCATCTTCCAGTAATTCACCAAAATGATGAACACAAAGGGAAAGAAGAGTGGCACCTGATACATGTTCTATCAAGAGGAGAGGCACCCGATACATGTTCTCTAGGCCTTTTAGAAAACATGGAGTGGTTCCTTTGGCAATGTATATGGGAATCTATAGGAAAGGTGCTGTTGTAGACATTAAGGGAATAGGTACTGTTCAAAAAGGAATGCCCCACAAGTGTTACCATGGCAAACCTGGAAGAGTCTACAATGTCACCCAGCATGCTGCTGGCATTGTTGTGAACAAACAAGTTAAGAGCAAGATTCTTGCCAAGACAATGTATGTACTGAGCATATGAAGCATTCTAAGAGCAGAGATAGCTTCCTAAAATGTGCAAAGGAAAATGACCAGATAAAGAAGGAAGCCAAAGAGAAAGGGACCTGGGTTTAACTGAAGCCCAGCCTGCTCCACCCAGAGAAGCACACTTTGTGAGAACCAATGGGAAGGAGCCTGAGCTACTGGAACCTATTCCCTGTGAATTCATGGCATAATAGATGTGAATAATAGACTCTGGACTATTGAAATTTTTAAGTGAGTAGAATTGTGGTGTCTACTCTCCAAGAGCAAATTTTAATTGTGCTCTAATTCATTTTGTAATATGTTTACTTAAATTTAGTGGTTTTCTAGTTGAAAAATATAGGGTGGCTTATTATGCAACAAATAAAACTAAGTTGCTTAGAAAGAAAGAAATATGACAAAATGTTTAGCATGATATGGTTCCTATAAGTTAAAAAAAAACATGTTCAAAGATACATAAATATGTTAAGTCCAGAATGATACATACGTATTTTAAGTCCAGGAATGTTTGAAAGAAGATACAACAAACTGAGAAAATAAAATGGGAATAAGGACAGAATCAGAGGGCACTTCGACTATACCAGCTTGAGAAGGTAATTAAAACAAGGCAAAAAACACCTTCAGTGGCAGCTTCCACAAAAAACGAAGAGAGGCAAAATGACATTGTTGAAGGATGAAAGCATGTTGAGAGCTGTGTTATATAAAATTCTTGGTTCTTTTTTTTTTTTTTTTCTTTGTTTGGAGAGGTTTTTTTGCTATAGGGCACGTGCACTCGCCAGAAAGACAGAGAGAGACAGAGAGACAGAAAGCGAGAAATCACCCCCCAGGGGGATGGCCACATTGCAATCCCTTCTCTCAGAATCCTGGGCATGCATGCACACACGTCCGGCATGAGTTTAAGCTGTCGGGTCCAGGATTTGTACCGCAGTCGACTACATGGGAGTCCAGCAACATAGCCATTACGCTAACTGCTGGTCCCCCCAAATTCTTGGTTCTTTAGGCCCAGATCTCTAAGATGAGAGACCCGTGCTGAAAGGCAAAATGAAAAACCACAAACACTTGAAAAGTAGGAAAAGGTAAGCTTCACTAGGAAAGTGAGGATTTTTGATAGAAAAGAAGGACACCTCCATGCTTGAGTGGCATGCAGGTGGGCAGCTGCCAGAGGACAACTGCACTGGACATGGGGCTAGGTGTCATATTTATTCTAAGAGTTGGTAATGCATATTTAGTAGGGGAAAGTCTGTCCTGGTATCTGGCTTCTTCGAATTTGCAGGCCTTTTTCTGAGCTTGGTATTTCTCTCACAGGTGAGGAATTCAGTGACCTAATTCTATATGCTCAGTGTGGACTTAGAAGCTATGAGCATCCTTATTTTTATTTATTTATTTATTTATTTGAGAGGTTTTTGCTATAGGGTGCATGTGCTCGCCAGAAAGACAGAGACAGACAGAGAGACAGAAAGCGAGAAATCAGCCCCCAGGGGGGATGACCACGCTGCAATCCCTTCTCTTCCATTCTCTTCTCGGGATCTTGGGCACGCACGCACACACGCCCGGCATGAGTTCAAGCTACTGGGTCCGGGACTTGAACCATGGTTGGCCACATGGGAGTCCAGTGACATAGCCATTACGCTAACTGCTGGTCCCTTATTTGGATGAACTGAGCAATCAGTTTCTTGCCCCAGTGGGAATCAGAATGTCCACCAAAATGTCTTGTTGGATTCCTGTGTGTGTATGAGAAATAAGAGGGAAATTAACAAACTTCCCTATGTGCTTTTCTCAGGTATTAAAGAAAAAAAAAAAGGGATCTGTCTCGCCTTCCCTGCACCAGGAGCCGGGCGGGAAGAAGGCAATCTCGTGGAGGGTCTGGTTGTAACTCCTGATAAGCAGTGATTGATGTGGCTGATGTCCTATTTTCTTAGGGCTGCCTGCTCATTTCTAGCTAACCACCTGTCACGTCATCATTCCCACAGAAGCCTTTGTATGGTCCAAATGATGCTTTACAAGCACACACCTTGGATAAGTTTGTTTAAACATTTGAGGGTGAGTGTTTTCATTACACTGTCCTCCCAAAGGGCAGTGTGGTCGTGGGAAGAACATCTCCTAGGCTTTAACCCTCTCTGAAAATCATCTGATTCTTTCCAGGTATAAAAGTTGTGACTCAAAGTGTTAAACACTGAGTTTATATTTATATTCGAGTAGTCCATTTGATGCTGAAAACACAATTCTTCATTAGGAAGTAGTATTGACTTGGGTTATTATTTTTGAGATATAATCAATTCAGGCTTCCAGTAGGCTTAATCCTATTTCACTGCTATGTTTGAGCTCCCCCTAGTGTCTCAAAAGATCATCTCTCATACACTGCTCCTCCCAATTAAGACGCACTGGGTTGTGTGCACCCACGCCCCAAATTCCAACAGGATGGAGAAACAAGACTGTCTCTCTGTCTTTCTGGCAAGTGCACATGCACTATAGCAAAAACTTCTCAACAACAACAACAAAAATAGAGACTGGATTGTGGCATGTCCTCACCCTATTAGGGATTGCTTTCTCCCTTTCAGTCTCTGAAGAGCTCGTACTCTTTGGCAATTAAAAATAAAATTAAAGGGCTGGTCACCTGGTCTAGTGGTTAACAGAGCTGGATCCCACCTGGCCAACACTGGGCATGTGTGTATTTGTGCCCCAAATCCTGACAGGCCAGAGAAATGGAGGTGAAGAGATTATGGCATGACCACACTTTACTGAGGGGTGCTTCTTACTCAGTTTTCCCATCTCTGCTGATTTTTTTTTAATTTTGATTTTTAAAATTAATCCAAGATATTTAACTTGAAAATTGTCTAAAATTGGGACCAGCAGTTAGCATAATGGCTATGTTGCTGGACTCCCACGTAGTCGACCGTGGTTCGCATCCTGGACCTGGTGGCTTAAAACTCACGCCGGGCACGTGTGTGTACGTGCCCAAGATCCCGAGAGAACAGAGAAGGGATTGCGGCGTGGCCATCCCCCCTGGGGGGTGACTTCTCGCTTTCTGTCTCTTTGTCTCTCTCTTGTCTATCTGGCAAGCGCACGTGCCCTATAGCAAAAAACCTCTCAAAAAAGAAAAAAAAATGTCTAAAATTTAAAATATTTCCTTATTTTGGGGGGCCAGAAGATGGCGTGGTGGTTAAGGCACTAGACTCCCACATGGCCGACTGTGGTGATTTTCTTTCTCGCTTACTTTCTCTCTCTCTGTCACTCTCTGGTCAAATTAAAACAAATAAAGTTAAATAAAATAAGTATTTGAAAAAAAGGCTACAGTCACTATATTGGTATCAGATAAAATAGACCTCAAGACAAAAGCTGTAAGAAGAGCCAAAGAAGGACACTCGTACTGTAAGTGCTAGTTCACCAAGAAGGACAGAGAGATGGTAGAGCTATGGGATGGAAGCAGCCTGCATTTCTGAGTCACATGACAGTGAAGAGACTATCAACTGAAGTCCAAATTTATATGCATACACACACACACCAAAAATATATATATATATTGGCCTGTTAAGCCAGTCAATTTCAGGTCTTGGCTGCTGAATCAGCTCCTCCCAATTAAGACGCACTGGGTTGTGTGCACCCACGCCCCAAATTCCAACAGGATGGAGAAACAAGACTGTCTCTCTGTCTTTCTGGCAAGTGCACATGCACTATAGCAAAAACTTCTCAACAACAACAACAAAAATAGAGACTGGATTGTGGCATGTCCTCACCCTATTAGGGATTGCTTTCTCCCTTTCAGTCTCTGAAGAGCTCGTACTCTTTGGCAATTAAAAATAAAATTAAAGGGCTGGTCACCTGGTCTAGTGGTTAACAGAGCTGGATCCCACCTGGCCAACACTGGGCATGTGTGTATTTGTGCCCCAAATCCTGACAGGCCAGAGAAATGGAGGTGAAGAGATTATGGCATGACCACACTTTACTGAGGGGTGCTTCTTACTCAGTTTTCCCATCTCTGCTGATTTTTTTTTAATTTTGATTTTTAAAATTAATCCAAGATATTTAACTTGAAAATTGTCTAAAATTGGGACCAGCAGTTAGCATAATGGCTATGTTGCTGGACTCCCACGTAGTCGACCGTGGTTCGCATCCTGGACCTGGTGGCTTAAAACTCACGCCGGGCACGTGTGTGTACGTGCCCAAGATCCCGAGAGAACAGAGAAGGGATTGCGGCGTGGCCATCCCCCCTGGGGGGTGACTTCTCGCTTTCTGTCTCTTTGTCTCTCTCTTGTCTATCTGGCAAGCGCACGTGCCCTATAGCAAAAAACCTCTCAAAAAAGAAAAAAAAATGTCTAAAATTTAAAATATTTCCTTATTTTGGGGGGCCAGAAGATGGCGTGGTGGTTAAGGCACTAGACTCCCACATGGCTGATTGCAGTTCGAGTCCCAGACCTGGTGGCTTACTTTCCCACTTCCCTTCCCTTTCTCTCTCTA
Source organism: Tupaia belangeri chinensis (assembly GCF_000334495.1). Lineage (NCBI taxonomy): Eukaryota > Metazoa > Chordata > Mammalia > Scandentia > Tupaiidae > Tupaia > Tupaia belangeri. Next base: position 3,089,895 of record NW_006160167.1, on the reverse strand, counting down.
GTGAACACACATATCCTATAGCAAATTTAAAATATTCTCATTTTTACCACCTATTTTCAGTGTAAGGGTTTTTGCATTCTAATTGTCAATTATTGTGACCTTTCCATGCTTAGATTTCATCTGTAAAATGGAAACTAATAGTACTATCTTGCTGGGTTAAATGTGTTAGCATATAAACCACTTAGCAGAGTACCTCATTTCAGCAGCCAAAAGTATTTGATACAGAGATGGTGCTTTAGTTTAGTGTATGTTGAGCGAATGAAAGGGCAGGATGAATTCTTTGCTTACCTAAGGAAAGCACTTGGCAGCAGATTCCAATCCCTAAATTATCACTTGAAGCAAACAGGAAGTAGTAACTAAAATACATGCAAAAGATGTTGGAGAACTACTATTAACAAGATGAAGAGAGGGACCAGCAGGTGGTATGATGGTTAAGGTGCTGAACTCTCACATGGTTGACTACAGTTCAAGTCCCGGACCTGGTGCTACACGAGTGCACACTCAAAATTCCAAGATGGGACCTGCAGGTGGTATAATGGTTATGTCACTGGACTCCCATGTAGTTCAAGTCCTGGACCTGGCAGCTTAAAACTTATGCCGGGCGCATGTGCATGCATACCTAAAATCCCAAGAGAATGGAGGAGAAAGCATTGTGGTGGTGTGGCCATCACCTTGGCAGGTGATTTCTCACTTCTAGTCTCTCTGATGAGCACACATGCCCTATAGCAAAAATCTCTTTAAAAAACCCAAAAAACAAAACAAACAAAACAAAACATCAGTTGCATGTGTGTGTGTGACCAAAATCCTGAGAATGGAAAAGGGATTGCGATGTGTCCATCCATTACCCCAGGGGGTGATTTCTCACTTTCTGTCTCTGCTTTCCTATGAGCACACACGACCTATAATAAAAATCTCTTTAAAAAAAAAAAACAACAAACAAACCAAGGAGAATGGAGAAGGAATTGCAGCATGGCTATCCCTCCTGCAGGGTTAGCCATTAGTTAGATTTCTCATTTTCTCTCTTCTGTCCGGTGGGTGCACATGCCCTGTAGCAAAAATCCTAAAAAACAAACCACACAAAACGGGATGAAGATAATAGACCTACATGATCCAGCAATTCCACTCCTGGATATCTACCCAAAGGACAGGGCAGTTCCTCAAAGACCTTCAAATAGAAAAACAGGGTGAAGATAAAATTCAGTCCTTCACAACAAAGAATTATCCAGTCAAAATTCTGGACTACACAATCACATACCAATGAAAAGAATTAACACAAAATGTAAGTCCTTAAAGTCATTACTCACTTTGTAACAAAGTTGAGTATGTTAGTCTCTGTCCTGGACTTTCATTTGGTAGACAGACAGATGTGATTACTGTCAGAAAAAGGGTCCTAAGGTTACTCAGGGGCACCTGAACTATCCAAGAGGATGTTGGATTTGCCCTCAGAAACACGTGTGATAAGTTGGCTGGAAAAGGGGGAAGTGGGAAAACTAGATGCTACCTCAGGCAGATGGATCAGCCCCCTCAAGGGGGAGCTCAGACTTACCTTAGTTGCAAGAGAGCTTATGAAAGAGAAAATTTTTTCGTAGAGACGACTGTCTTCCAGATGACCCAGCTTCATTCACGTTCACACCAGTATCAAGCTCCCCCAGCTCCTGCCTCCCAGTTAGCTAGGACAAGGTACTGAACAGTTAGGTTGGGCCAGGAAATGAACCTCAACTTACCATGCAGCCCCAGCTGTCACACATACATCTTCCCATTATGCCACTGCCCCCCCCCCTTTTTTTTTGCTACAGGGCACATGCACTGTTTTTTTACTATAGGGCACATATGCTCCCCAGAAAGACAGAGATAGAAAGCAAGAAATCACCCCCAGGGGGATGGCCTCGCCACAATCCCTTCTCCATTCTCCTCTCGGGATCTTGGGCACACATGCACACACACACAGCATGAATTTAAGCCACTTGGTCCGGGACTTGGTAGGCTACACGGGAGTCCAGAGACATATCCATTACGCTAACCATTGGTCCCAGGGCACATGCACTTACTTCCTGCCCTCCACCTCCACTGTTCACAAACTAATTGAAAACCTAGAATTACTGTGGTTTCCAAGTACATTTCTTCTACTCCAAACTTTGCATAACCTTATGAAAGACCCTTCTTCATTCAAGTTCAATAAAATAAATGTCCCTGTCCCTGCTTTTGACATCAGTTTGGGCAGGGAAACCTATTTCACTTCATCCTTTTTTTTTGATTTTGCTTTGAAGCACATGTGCTCACTCACTAGAGTGTGAGAGGGAAAATGAGAAAGCAACCCCTAGGGAGGAATAGTCATGCCACAACTCCCTCTCCTCCATTCTTCAGGATTTTGAACACAGACACACAAAGTACATGGTGGTTTTCAAGCCGCCAGGTCCAGAACTCAAACTGCGCAGTCAGCCATGTGGGATCCAGCCCGGTCAACCACTATCCCACCAGCTGGCCCTTGCTTAATCCTTTTTACTACTCAAGATTTGGAAAACTGTAATGCTACCCTAAGTCTGGATATGTTAACTTTGCTGCCTCTCAAACATACACGTATAAAATGCAAACCACATCCTGAGACTGGAATTATGAAAATTCACTTTCTCAAAAATCTAGTACTATAAAGGTACTCAATACACTCCTTTCACAAAAACAGGAAAACAGAAACTGAGACCAGTAACTTGTCACCGATGTCTTGGCACCACATCTAGATTAGCCTCATTTTCTGTAATTCTGCCTTCAGGAAAGTGTACAGAAATGAAGATATAAAGAAAATAACTGAAACGGATTCAGTGTTTTTAAAACAAGCTCTGGCAAGCTTTATTAAAGAAAAATGTTGCATGATTTACTTTTCACCGGTCTGTTCGGGCATACTTCTAATGATATCGGAATCACCTAGAAAATAAAAACACAGTGATTTTATAATTTATTTAATGGCAAGACAAGGATATGCATATGAACAATCACTACTTCCAAAAATTACTCCATCTGGGACCAGCAGTTAGTGTAATGGCTATGTCACTGGACTCCCATGTAGTCAACCGCGGTTCGCGTCCCAGACCCAGTGGCTTAAACTCACGCCGGGCGCATGTGTGTGTGTGCCCAAGATCCCATGAGGAGAAAGGATTGCGGCGTGGCCATCCCCTCTGGGGGGTGATTTCTTGCTTTCCTGTCTCTGTCTCTCTCGCAAGCGCACATGCCCTATAGCAAACCCCCCCCCAATTACTCCATCTATGTTGTTATTTTTCTTATGGCTGATTGTAGATAAACTAGAATCACAGCCATTTTGTGATTACAAAATGATTATTATAAAAATAGTAAGTCAGGGGAACCAGCAGGTGGTGTGGTGGTTAAGGTGCTGGACACTCCCACATGGCTGACCAAGGTTCGAGTCCCGGACCTGGCAGCTTGCTTTCTCCGTCTTTCTCTGGTCAAATAAAAATAAATGAATAAATAAAATAAATAATTATATTAAAAAAAAAAATAAGTCAGACCTGCCTTATCATCAGCATT
>NW_006160167.1:3046925-3086326 GCF_000334495.1 Tupaia belangeri chinensis | reverse complement strand
GTCTGGGGACACATGCATGGTCTTAATATAGCGAATGTTTAGCCTGTCCTGATTATTACAGAATCAGAACAGCGAGAATATTCGCAGTATTTTATGAATTAACTGAAGAAGCAAACATTCAAAATATACAAGGATTACTTTTTTCTATTTCACCTGATTATCCCCCCTTTATAATTTCACCTTTTACCAAGTTCCCAAGTCATCTTGGGTGCTTCAGCAAAAGAAATTCATGATCCCGAAGTAAATAATTTATAACAAAGCCAATTATGATGTACTGAAGTTCATAATCTACAGGATATCCCTTGCTATATCCAAACTTCCAGTATCTGAACTAAAAAACTAATGACATTTGGGTAGCAGGGAATACTTATTTTACATTACAAGGGAAAAAGTGACTTTATGATTTAAGTATACCTGGATCAATGATAGCCAGTGTGCATACTCTGTAGTATTTTCCACATGCTGTGCCCAATTCAATGTTATTTCCACTGTAGTGATGAACACCAGTTTTGGCCAACATGGCATAGTACTCTATTTCAGATTTCCTTTAGGAACAACAAAAAAACACAAATAAGTAAATGCCACACCAAGGTCTGCCATTCACAGACCTACTATATAGTATACAAAAGAATATAGGATACAAAACATTGTAAATAAAAGTATTATTCACTTGGCATTAGTAAGTGCCACATCTGAGGTTATATGTAATTCCTAGGACAACTTTTAAAACAAGAATTAACATAACTCCACCTTTTTCTTTTAACTAATTAAGATGGATTATTACATGGAGGCTCCAGAATCCAAAACCAGGTTACCTCCAAGGAGTGATATTACTTAGCTTAAAAATTAGCATTTGGGAGTCAATTAGTCTAGGAACTTCTTTGGAAGGAGTCCTACAGAACCCTGCCACTAAAAGGGTAGATCCACAGACCAGCAACAGGACTAGTTAGAAATATACCTCAGGCCCCATCCCACTGAACCAGAACCTGCATTTCAAAAGGGTCAGCTACATGATTCCTCTGCAGTCTTGCTTGAGAAGCAGTGCTGTAGAGGTATGCTTTGAAGAAAGCTTGAAAAAAAAAAGTTTTCGATAAAAACAAAACCATGGAACAGGGTAGAGAAAGCACTCCAGGTTTTCCAGGCAGCCTACACAAAATGCCACACACACACACACACACACACACACACACGCCTAAATTCCTATATTAAAATGCCGTGAGATGTCATGACCATAGAAAATCAAGGAGGGCAGAGAAATGGCCACATGGTTTATAAGTTCTGCAAGGTCCAAGTTTCTTAAGCTTAAATAATACCCCAAAGTAAAATTTTAAAACAGTGAGTCGAGAGAAAACCTTGGCCCAGCAAAGTAATACGATGAGCTGAACCAGGTCAGTCTATTAGAGCCTGCAACTCCACAGTCCGGCCTGAACTTTTCTTACCCAGCTTTCCTACACTAAAACAAACTGACACACTGAAGCACCTTTTAAGCATGTTAAACCTGAAATAACGGCCCAAAATGGCAGGCCAAGAAACATATAGACACGAATGACCTGAGTGTGCTTCCCTGTCATTTTGCGATGGTGTGGTTTTTAATCCTGCCCCACATTTCTCCCAAAAGAGAAGCTTACAGGAGAGCACAAGAGGGAGTAGGAGGGATTCAAGAGCCAAGCACCACAACAGCAATGGAAATAATTAATCTGCACATGTTCACGTGGAAAACAAGTTTTACATGACATTACACTCCTTGCTCACGATGAATCTGCGGTGGGCGACGCACGCTCAGGTACCTTGCATTACCTCAAAGCTGGGCAGTTGTTGGCGAGGATGACCAACTTGGCTTTGCCTTGTCTGATCATCTTCAGAGTCTGCTTGTACCCCAGGACGTACTTCCCACTTTTCATAACAAGTTGGAGCCGAGAGTTGATCGACTCCAGCGACTTTTTCTACAAAGCAAACATTTAACATCTTGTTTGCAACCATCTCAAAACTGGATCGAGCTTTCTGGAGACGAGCCCCTTACTAAAACCTCCGAAGTCAAGGGCCCTAAGTCGGAGTGGGCCTCTCCGGTTCCCTCTGGGGCTCTCCACACGCCGGCGGGCAGGCTGTCTGCCCAGTATGCTCGGATCTGCCCAACCCTGCCGGGACTCCTCTCCACGTGAATCGGCTTCCGCCCTGGCTCCACTCACTCACCGTCTTCTTTGCGGCCACCATCTTCCTGCCTTAGGTGCGGGACGGCCCCCAACCTAGAACATAGAGAGGGCACGACAGGAAGTTCAGGATCCGGAGCTCCAAACGACAACCCGCCGGGCTTCCCCGGCTGCCTAAACCCAGGCCCAGCGGAGCCCACTCACCCAGAGCAGCCGCCAAGATGGCCGGGAAGCAAGAAAGGAAGGAGTTCCCACAATGCAAAGCTCTTCACCGCGGAGCTGGGCCGCCGGGGCCGGAAGCGGAAGCAGACAGCAAGCGGAAAGGGCGGGGCAGAAGCCGGGGAGACCGCGCGCGTGCTGGTCAGTGCCGCCGACTGGGCTGGTATCCCGGCAGTTCCCTGGTCCCTGCTAGTGGCCTTACAGCTCTCGGCGCTGTGGTGGTCTGCAGCAAGCTGCGGGCGTAGGAACCAAGGAGTATCGGGACCGGCGGGAGCTGGAGAAACCCCCGGAGGGCGAGGTGGGAGGGTCCGTGCAAAGAGGCCGTTGCTACTGGAGTCAACGTGGGGAGCTCAGCTCTGCCCGCGGCCGTGCCTCGTGGAGGGGCTTGGGGAGGACCTCGTGCGCCGCAGCTGCCGCGCCTCTCTGTGCCGGGAAGAAGCTGCCGCGTCCGGTTTGTTGCCCTCGCTCGCGGTGCGGGTTCTCTCAGACGGTGATGCCCCACGTGGACTGCCAGAACAGCTTTCGTGGCTGTGTTACGTGAACTTGTGAGCCGAATTTGCCCAGAGAAAGAGTGATAAACACGTTAATTTTTTCTTGTTTTCTTTTTGTTTTGCTGTGAACGTGAAAATAATAGACGCTGAAAGCGCCTGGGTAGATACCCCTTACCTGTACCCAAAAGAGAAAAGGTAGAATCAGGGCTAGCCAATGGCATGGTGGTTACGGCGGGGGGGGGCCCGGATCCTACAGGGTCGGCAGAGCAGCTGGAATCTCGGGACTCAGTACTTGATAAACAGTCCAGGATCCCTAGATCCCGAAAGGAGGGAGAAATCAAAGAGAAGGAGTTATACAGTGTGACGATCCTCCAAGTGCATGCTTTCTCTCTTGAGGTCTCTCCTAGCGAGCTCGGGCGCCCTCTAGCAAATTTTTTGACAAAGTGAAATCAGATCGTCCATAAGGTATTGGTATTTTGTGTGATACCTAATCCTGGGAAAGGAATGGGTAGAGAGTAACCTCTTGCTCCCTCCCCACACCCCAAGAAAACGCTGTGCTAGGAACTATACTTTACCATTTACTCATTTTGTAGTCAGAAACACCTAAAAGATACCGTCAAGTTTATATATCTAGTGTATTGTTGGAGCTAGGACCAGAACCCAGGTCTGTAACTTAGGTATCTTAATAATTAAAGAGTTTTTTAAAAATTAAGAATTTATTATTGTTTTCCTTTTGTTCTTTTTATTTTCTGAGAGGTTTTTGCTACAGGCACTTGCACTTGCCAGGGAGACAGAAACAGAAAGTGAGAAATCACACACACACACACACCCAGGGAGGGATGGTCATGCTGCCATTCTCCCCTCAGTTTCTGGCGAGTTTCAGGCCACTGGTTCAGAACTGGACCCTGGTGGACCACGTGGGAGTCCAGCACAGTAACCACTAAGCTGCCTACTGGCCCCATGTTGTTATTTTTTAGTTTGCTATAGAGTATCTTCTCACCAGAAAGAAAGCAAGCCACCAGGTCCACAGACTCTGATCCCTTGTTGGCCATATGGGAGTCCAGCACCTTAACTGCTGGACCACCTGCTGGCTTCCATAATTAAAAGGTTTATATATTTTTTGAGACAGATTTTCCTATAGGGCATGTGTGCTTGCCAGGGAGACAGAAAGCTAGAAATCACCCCTCAAGGGGGGTGGCCATGCCTCAATCCCTTCTCTGTTCCATTTTGGGCAGGCGCACACAAACGCACACACCCTGCATGAATTTTAAGCTGCTCAGTCAGGACTCAAACCGTGGTCAACTATGTGGATGTAACCATTATGCCACCAGCTGGTCCCAAAGGTTTTTCTCTTGTATGTGAGATGAACCAAACAAGAGTTATTAGTAGATTATTATACTACTTTAACATTCATGCATCATAAGATACTTAACATTGCAGAAATCCATTGTATTTGACCTGTTAAATCTAGTGCTTTAAGCTTATTAAGCTCTGTTTTTGTTTTTTTGCTTATTTTAGAGCTAACCAGTAACTATTTCTCTTGAATTAAAGTTGAAGACACAGATCTAGAGAAGTTTTGAAGGTGTTACCTGGTAGAGTACTAAGATTAAAACACTGATTTCTCCCTATTTTGATTTTGTGGTTGTTATTTTTCTTTTTTAATCTGTTTTATTTGTGGTTGGAATCTTACCAAAAAATTGAATCATCTACTTAGAACACTTTCCATTACAATTCACTTCAAGTGCAATTTGGAAATGTCGAGTCTATCATTGACATTAGACATTATATATGCACTTAAATATAACATTATTGTCAGACCCTTGATATGGAAAAAACCACATCCTGCTGTCAAGGGGCTAATAGTCATGTTAAAAGATTTACAGGGACCAGCAGTTGGCATACTACATCACTGGACTCCCATGTAGTTGACCACAGTTCGAGTCCCAGACCCAGTAGCTTAAACTCATGTCGGGCGTGTGCGTGTGTGTGCCCAAGATCACAGGAGGAGAATGGAGGAGAAGGGATTGCAGCATGACCACCCTCCCCCGGGGGGTTATTTCTCACTTTCTCTCTTTCTAGCGAGTGCACTAGCAAAAACCTCTCCAAAAAAAAAAAAGAGATTTACAGAAAGAAACTTAGTGTAATTCTGTCATATATAATTAAGAGAACCTGTAACAGCCATTGTATGTTCATCTGTCAACAAATAGTATCACATGCCAGATCCTGTGTTAGCCTTTAGTCATACTAGGGGAATTTTAAAAGTTCATGGAAAATGGAATTAAAATACACATTTATTTTGGTGCCAAAAAAAGAATTGAAACCCCAGGTTGGCTGTGGAGCACAGTGGCTAAGCCCTGTGCACAGGGAACAAGCTCCCACATGGCAGACATTTGAATCTCAGCCCCAGCACCTTGAAAGATGTATGGAGTATTTGCATGTGGATGCCAAAATCTGGGAATGAAGGGATCACAACATACCCACACCCCATTGGGGGTGCTTTCTTGCTCTCGCTCTCCCTCTCTGGCAAGCAAACATACCCTCTGGTAATTTTTTTTCTTTTGTAGTTGAGATTTATTGGTCCTGTCAAAGATCAGTACAGACATTTTAATTTGTACCCACTTTTTTAAAATTATTTAATTTTATTTATTATTTTTTAATTTGCTGTAGGACACATACACTTACGAGAGAAAGAGAAAGTGAGAAAGGAAGCCAGCAGGTCTGGGACTCAAGCTGTGGTCAACCATATGGGTGCCCAGTGCCTCAACCACCACTTCATCTGCCAGGCCCAATTTGTACCTAATTCTTAATATATGTACCCAAAATTTTAAAAGCCAAGTATTGGGACCAGCAGATAACACAATGGTTATGTCGCTGGACTCCCATGTAGTCGACCATGGTTCGAGTCCTGGACCCAGTGGCTTAAACTCGCTGGGCTTGTGTGTGTGTGTGCCCAGGATCCCAAGAGGAAAATGGAGGAGAAGGGATTGTGGTGTGGCCATCCCCCGTGGGGGGTGCTTTCTCGCTTTCTGTCTCTGTCTCTGTCTTTGTGGCAAGCGGGCCCTATAGAAAAACCCCCCCAAAAAAAAAAAAAAAAAAGCCAAGTATCATGATTCTTTTTAAGTTATTCCAGTGACATTCCAGCTTCAAGTCTGTAGGCAAAATTTCCTTGAGAGGATACTTGATATCTTAAGGGATTGTTGAAAGCTGTAATGTAAGTCCTACCAAATCAAATTTAGTATCATACACAGTGCTCAAACCTCTAGTCTTTCACAGCACATAACACAATTATTAGGAAAACTGGACTACCACAACCAAAGATAGAGGGCACACAGTTCTGACGGGGAGAGCAACAATGAAGGAGTGATTTTGTTTAGGAAACTAGTACTGAAAAACGAAATAGAAGTAACTTAAAATACTCAAGACATTAAATGCATGACTGCGACTCCAAACTGCCATTTAGTATCCTTTATATTTAGGATATAAAAACTACACCCCACCTATGGCACGTTAAACTGACAAGACAGTCAAAGCCTCCTATAAGTCAATCTCCCACTATTTTCTGATTGTTCCGAAAAATAACCGTTTTAAGAGGTAAATTATTTTATCTCTTAAAAAAAAAAAAGCATTTATGCTTAAAAAATGGGATGAGGTGGGATTCCCTCTTTAAAAATTTTTCTAGAGCTACTAAAAAACTTGTATTTATAAGATAGTTGATAAAAATAGCCTGGCTTGTTCAAGAAGGGGGACAGAGACCCCTGGTGAGACATGGTATATGACATTACTCAGACTTCTTTCTTGCCTGCTTCATCAGAGGGTGGACTCTTCCCCATTTTTAGTTTCTCCTTTATCTGCAGGTAAATCTTCACTGTCTCAGTTGCCCACTTCAGCCTGTTTTCTTTGCTCCCCTTTTTCCCTTTGGTTTGCACCCTTTGTCTGAAGATGTCTCCTTCCCTCCTGCCTTTTTGGCTTCCCTTTTGCTTCTGCAAGAGCAGGCTTAGCCGACAACCTGGTTGATCTCTTGGACTCTTGGCTGCCCCCTCAGCTGAGCTGACCTTTCTCTTGGGCATCTTGGCTGCGGACAGGGTATGTACTGGGTGCCTGGGTGACCATGGGATGCTTAGATCCTTAGTGCAGCTGAGCAGGTAGACCCTGTCACTCCTCCCTCGCACTCTGACAATTTTTAAAAAGAGAGATCTAGGAAATAATGGAAGGAGGTAAAGAAAGAAGGAAAAAGAAGGAAGGACCCCTAAATGTATGTTAAAGCCCGTAGCAGTGTATCCATGGACCATAAAGGGAGATAAGCCGAACTGTAGGCAGTTGGAGCATCAAAATAATGATGGTGTTAGAGCTGAATTGTATCTCCTCCAATATGACTGTACTTGAGAATACAGTCTTTAAAGGAGTTATGTGGGTGGGCCCTGATCCAACACAATTTGTATCCTTATAGGAAGAGATTAGGGGCCAGCAGGTAGCATAGTTAAGGCACTGGATTCCTACATGTCTGACTACAATTTGAGTCCCAGATCTGTTGGCTGACTTTCTCACTTTTTCCCCTTCTCTCTGTCTCTCTGGTAAGTGCATATGCCCTATAGCAAATTTAAAAATAATAATAAAGTTGAGGCCAGCAGGTGGCATGGTTGTTATGGGCGCCAGACTCTCACATAGCTATCTGCAATTTGAGTCCTCGACCTGGCAGCTTGCTTTCTCACTTTCCCTCTCTCTCTCCCTCTCTTTTGCTCTCTCCCACTCTGTCTGGTCAAATTATAGTAAATAAATAAATAAATAAAGAGAAGTAAAGTAATTCTTTTAAGAAATAATAAAGGTAATTCTTTCAAAGATTAGGACACAGGTGTGCAAAGTGAAGACCAAGGGAAGTCACATGAAGAAGATGGCCATCGATACCGGCTAAGGACATGTGCCCTCAAAAGAAACCAACTTCATTCCAGACACCTTGATTCTGAACTTTTTTTTTTTTTTTTTTTCGAGAGAGATTTTTGCTATAGGGCACATATGCTCACCAGAGAGACAACGAGATTATATCATTGTGGATAAAGGGCATTATACATTAGAAGAATATGTCTTTCTCCCCCCGGGGGGAGGAGGCAAAGCCTCCTATAAGTCAATCTCCCACTATTTTCTGATTGTTCCGAAAAATAACCGTTTTAAGAGGTAAATTATTTTATCTCTTAAAAAAAAAAAAGCATTTATGCTTAAAAAATGGGATGAGGTGGGATTCCCTCTTTAAAAATTTTTCTAGAGCTACTAAAAAACTTGTATTTATAAGATAGTTGATAAAAATAGCCTGGCTTGTTCAAGAAGGGGGACAGAGACCCCTGGTGAGACATGGTATATGACATTACTCAGACTTCTTTCTTGCCTGCTTCATCAGAGGGTGGACTCTTCCCCATTTTTAGTTTCTCCTTTATCTGCAGGTAAATCTTCACTGTCTCAGTTGCCCACTTCAGCCTGTTTTCTTTGCTCCCCTTTTTCCCTTTGGTTTGCACCCTTTGTCTGAAGATGTCTCCTTCCCTCCTGCCTTTTTGGCTTCCCTTTTGCTTCTGCAAGAGCAGGCTTAGCCGACAACCTGGTTGATCTCTTGGACTCTTGGCTGCCCCCTCAGCTGAGCTGACCTTTCTCTTGGGCATCTTGGCTGCGGACAGGGTATGTACTGGGTGCCTGGGTGACCATGGGATGCTTAGATCCTTAGTGCAGCTGAGCAGGTAGACCCTGTCACTCCTCCCTCGCACTCTGACAATTTTTAAAAAGAGAGATCTAGGAAATAATGGAAGGAGGTAAAGAAAGAAGGAAAAAGAAGGAAGGACCCCTAAATGTATGTTAAAGCCCGTAGCAGTGTATCCATGGACCATAAAGGGAGATAAGCCGAACTGTAGGCAGTTGGAGCATCAAAATAATGATGGTGTTAGAGCTGAATTGTATCTCCTCCAATATGACTGTACTTGAGAATACAGTCTTTAAAGGAGTTATGTGGGTGGGCCCTGATCCAACACAATTTGTATCCTTATAGGAAGAGATTAGGGGCCAGCAGGTAGCATAGTTAAGGCACTGGATTCCTACATGTCTGACTACAATTTGAGTCCCAGATCTGTTGGCTGACTTTCTCACTTTTTCCCCTTCTCTCTGTCTCTCTGGTAAGTGCATATGCCCTATAGCAAATTTAAAAATAATAATAAAGTTGAGGCCAGCAGGTGGCATGGTTGTTATGGGCGCCAGACTCTCACATAGCTATCTGCAATTTGAGTCCTCGACCTGGCAGCTTGCTTTCTCACTTTCCCTCTCTCTCTCCCTCTCTTTTGCTCTCTCCCACTCTGTCTGGTCAAATTATAGTAAATAAATAAATAAATAAAGAGAAGTAAAGTAATTCTTTTAAGAAATAATAAAGGTAATTCTTTCAAAGATTAGGACACAGGTGTGCAAAGTGAAGACCAAGGGAAGTCACATGAAGAAGATGGCCATCGATACCGGCTAAGGACATGTGCCCTCAAAAGAAACCAACTTCATTCCAGACACCTTGATTCTGAACTTTTTTTTTTTTTTTTTTTTCGAGAGAGATTTTTGCTCTAGGGTGCATGCACTTGCAGGAGAGACAGAGAGACAGAAAGCAGGAAATCACTCCCAAGGGGAGATGGCCACACCACAATCCCTTCTCCATTCTCCTCTGGGGATCTTGGGCACACACGCACACATGTCCAGGGTGAGTTTCAAGTCGCTGGGTCTGGGACTCGAACCAAGGTTGACTGCATGGGAGTTCACCAACATAGCCATTACTTTAACTGCTGGTCCCGATAAATTGCTGCTGTTTAAGTCGCACTGTCAGTGTTATGGTGTTATAGAAGCCCTTGCAAACATACACAGATGGTAACATAGCCTATTCAATAATGTAAGTTCCTGAATGTGTACTGATACACGAAAATGAATTTTTTAAATGGAGGGAGAGGGAACGTGCTTCCTTAGAGTAGAATGCCAGCTAATACATGTAGAAGGAATAACGTAATTAGGAAAATCACTGATAACCTTAGTAATATGTTCAAGCAAGAATATCAAAGTATGCCCAAAGTAGCTGATGAAAGTTTGTTGAGAAACAAGGTATTTAGTTAACCGAATAGTCTCACCTCTAAGTTACAGAATAACGGGCACATTATGGTGGAGAAAGCTGGCAGCACTACCTTAACTGATCACAGTTAACGGCACAAATAATAGGGTAAACTGATGTGTGCCTCTCGTATAAGAATATGCAACATAATGCCTCTGTATTTGGCCTCCAACTGCATCACCTACAGAGAGTTATTCGAGGAAACATCAGACAGATCAAAATCAAGGAAATAAAATGACCTGTAGTCTTTTATTATTTATTTTCTATAGGGCATGTGCATGAAAGGGGGGGAGTGAGAAATCACCCCCCAAGGGGGCTGGCCATTACAGCAATCCCTTCTCCTCCAGCCTCCTATTGGGATTTGGGGCATGCATACACATGCACCTGGCTTGTTTTCAAGCTGCTGGGTCCAGGACTCAAACCACACAGCTGGTTAAGTGGGATCCAGCATCTTAACCTCTGTACCACCTGCTGCTAAAATAAACATTCTTATTTTAAAGTGTTTTTAAATTTTTTTTTTTGCTAGCCATTCTCATGACTAGTTTTTTTAATCTTTTTATTATTTTTTTAAATTAATTAATTTACATTTATTCACTGAACATTGGGCCAGCTGGTGGCATGATGGATATGTGCTGGATCTCACCTGGCGGGCTGAGCAGTTGGGAGTCCGGACCTGGCGGTGGCTTGAACACTCTAGGCCTGAGTGTAGTGCCCAGAATCCCAAGGAGGGAATGGTAGAGAAGGGATTATGTGGCCATCTCCCCAGGGGAGGTGGGGGTTGATTTATCAATTTTCCTCTGTGCTGAGCACCTTAGAGACAAATTGAAAAAGTCAAGGTCCTGAAAGACAAAGACTAGGGAAACTCCTTCAGGGTAAAGCAAACTAAAGAGACAGGGCAACTAGCTAGTCTTGGATTGGACAATGGGTAAAAGTTGAATACGGAGGGTGAATTAGGTACTGTGTATCCGTGTCAGACTTCCTTGTAACTGTAGTTATGTAAGTGTAAGACTCGTCGCACATGTAGTCTACCAATCAATAGCCACTCGCCAGGCCCACCTCCTCCCTCCCAGGCTATTTAGTGATGATTCAGATCATACCACTCAGTGCTTGGCCTTGGCCCACGACATCAGCCCTATCCCTGCTGCAGGGCCTTCGTCCACCTTCTCCCCACCTGGCTCCTCCGACCTTCTAGACCCTGGTCTCTTCTGCTGCCTTGCCCGCCAGCTCTCTGCTACTCTGCTTTCCCTGGCTCCTTCTACCCACACCAGCTCCCTGCTCCCCCAGGAGTGCACCCGTCTACCCCTTGCTCCGCTGTACGCTTGCGCTCTGTGTCCGCCGGGAGTTGGGCTGCGGGGTTGGAGGCTCCAGCGATCCGGATCCCGGCTTCTGAGCCGACGCCGGTGAGGGGCTGCGACAGGTGGCTGCGCTCCCCGCGATGGGCTGTTCTAGCAGCGCCCTCAACAAGGCCGGCGACAGCAGCAGGTTCCGCACAGGTGAGCAAGGATTCTGGCCTCATCGCCCCCGAGCCCGGACTGGGGGCTCACTCCCCTGGAGGTCCAAAACTGCCCCCAGTGTCCACCTGACCCTGCAGGGGTAGTCGGGGAAGGGTGGGGTGGACCTCAGAGCAAACCCAGCTCTCTCCCCAAATCTGTAGGGCGCTGCTGTGACCGCGGGTGCTGTGGTCTCCGCGCTCCGCTGCGCTCCCGGCTCACTGCTCACCTCTCACCGCGGGACCGGACCCGGAACCAGGCGCTCGCTTACCGGGTAGCTGATGTGATCGCGGGGGCTGGCGGCAAGTCCCTAATGTCGATAGCCGGGATATTCCCCTAAATAGATGAGCAAAGGCTGATGGAGACCTTCTCCCCTTTACCCGGCATCAGCGATGGCAAAGGATGCGGAGAATTCACGGGCATTCGCTCTGATAGGTGCCTGCACTTTTGAAGAGGTCAAATCCACTTTCCCCTTTCTGTGGCTTCAGTATTTCTTGAGAAATAATGTATGTGAGGGGGGAAAGTGTTATCACTGAACATTAAAAATGAATTCAAAGATATTTTGAGCATCTACTCAAATAGCCCAGTGCTCGACGAGGTTCTAGAGATACAAGTGACCCTACTTTGGGAGGTGAGGGTGGAAGAAGCAAACAATAAACATGGGGGAAATTGTTAAGATGGTTTCCGAGGGGCAGCAGGTGGTGTGATGATTACGGTGCTGGATTCCCCATGGCCAGCTCCAGGAGCTTGGTCCCATACCTGGTGGACTGAAAGACATGCCAGGCACATGTGTGTGCGCCCAGGATCCTGAGAGGAGAACGGAGGAGAAGGGATTGGTACATGGCCATCCCCCACGGCGGGGGGTGGGGGTGGGGTGTGTGTGTCTCACTTTCCCTGTCTCTCTCTCTGTCAAGCATACATGCCCTGTCGCAATAATAATAATAATAATAATAATAATAATGATTTCTGACAGTGATACAAACTGTGAAGTGAATAAAAGAAGACTAATAAGCTAGAGAATGACTGCGTTGTGCAGACAACTCACTTCTTAGATTTTCAATGGCTAACATTTTGGACAAAACTCTGAAGGTCAGGCAGATTTCTTTCAAGTTAGTTTACAGTCTTTAAGACTAACTTCAGGGGGTTATTATAGTCCAGTTCATTCTCTTTCACAAGCCTTCTGTTAGCAGCTTGGGTGATGGCAGCAACAGACATGTCTTCCTCTCTGATTGTGTGATACAGAGCACACGATTGTCCTGAATGCTGTTTCAAAGTTCAGCTCTGTGTCTTAGTCAGAAATAGGGTGTGTTGTCATTATTTTGGTCATTTTGATCATCTATTTCTAGCTCCAGTAAATAACAGAAAGAATAAAAAGTTGGGAAGTAGGCAAAACACTAAAACCATATAGAAGAGCGATTCCCTCTGTGTCACTGACAATGTGGAGGGACAGGAAAATCCATTTCTAATGCACAGTGCTTGGTAACCTTTCTCCTAAGGAGGTGAGAGCCTCCATACCCCCAATGTGCTCTGAAGAGACCAGGAACAAGGAGCAATTTATTTGCCATTGCATGTTTCAGTTTATGAAGTCGGGTGGATTTTTACACTCTGCTCCATGATAAATTCCTGTTGGTTTTAATATGAAAAACAGAAAGAAAAAAAAAAAAACCGTGATGCTTCAGAAAGATGTATTATTCTGTCTTCTCTTACCTTAGATATCCTAGGAGTAGCCTCCTGGTTTAAAAAGCAGAGCTGCATGTGTGTATGTGTGAGTAGTATCTATTTTTAAAGTTAATTTATTACTTTTTCCTAAAAGCCAGAGAGAGAGGAACCCGCAATAGTGCCTTCACACTGCGATCCACTCCTCAGCTGGCCCAGATCGTGGATATGGCCTGCCCAGCGTGCTTGGGGATATTCTAGGACACAAAACCAGAACCTTTCTCATTTGAGCCGGCGGTGTCACCATCACCTTGCCCTATTATGTAATTTAAGACTGACAAAAACATGCATTTCAGAGAATGTAACCTTTGGGAAGAGACAAAAGTGTAATAGGGTTTTTATTCTTCTTAGAAAATAATGAGTGGGACTAGCAGTTAGCATAATGGCTATGTCGCTGGACTCCCATGTAGACGACCGTGGTTCAAGTCATGGACCCTGTGGCTTAAACTCACGCCGGGCGTGTGTGCGTGCACGCCCAAGATCCCGAGAGGAGAATGGAGGAGAAGGGATTGTGGTGTGGCCATCCCCCCTGGGGGGTGATTTCTCGCTTTCTGTCTCTCTGTCTCTCTCTGTCTGTCTGGCAAGTATATGCACCCTATTGCTAGAACCTCTCCAAAAAAAGAAAAAGGAAAGAAAATAATGAGTAATCGTTTTATCACTAATACTAATAACCATCCGTGCAAGTTTCACTCTTCATTTTTTATTCTTGTTCTCATTGTTCTAAGTTTTCATGGATGTCTTTCTGGACGAAATGTTAAAACTCCTGACTATAAGTTTCAGCATATAGAAAATTAATTAATTCATAGTATAGATTGCCTGACATATTGAATCAATCAACAGGTGTATTTTACTTTCAGTCCTCCCTTGTAATAAGATACTATTGTGTGTTCATCATCAGTTCAACTCCATGATCTTGGAGGCCCAATAAATAATTCATTCCTGTTTCTGCTTAAAACTTCTTTGAATCCAACGTACAGCCCCAAGCCTGTGTGTGTGTGCTTTTAGATAAACAGTCCAAATTTAGCTGTCCTGTACATGCATTTATTCACTGTGCCCCGTGACTAATGCCTGGCACATAATGGGTCCTTGGGAACTGTTTGTTGAAAGAATTACTTCATTTAATCATTGTAAAATGCTATGACTAAGTATTATGATTATACTGACTTTACAGATAAGGAAAATAATTTGCCCAAAGACTCAGGGCTCCTAAGAGTCAGAGCTGGGCTTTTAACCCAGATACTTAAACCAGCTTGTGCTAGTAGATTTAAATGCTTTGTTTCAAATCACTCTGGGTGCCCATTAGGTGTGTGGTCACCCACTATGCAAAAAAATACAATAAGTGTGATATATTGTAAAAATATATTAATACATAAGAGCATTATAATTTATAATATAAATTAGAATATATAACATGGTATATAAATATGTTAATATATAATAATACTATATTAACTTATAATATAAAAAACAGTATAGCATACATATATCTTATAATATAACATAATATCTGTATCACATTTATTTTTTAATTTTTTTTGTGGGGGAGAGGTTTTTGCTATAGGGCACGTGCGCTCACTAGACAGACAGAGATAGAGAGACAAAGCGAGAAATCACCCCCCAGGGGGGATGGCCACGCTGTAATCCCTTCTCCTCTATCATATATTCAGTAAAATATGTTTATATTTATCTCAAAAAAACCTTTTTTTTAGAGAATTCTTTACTTAATTTTATTTGTTATTATAATTTTTTAAATTTGACCAGAGAGAGATAGGGAAAGTGAGAAAGCAAACAGCCATAACCAGGACTTGAACCACGGTCAACCATGTAGGAATTCAGTACTTTAACCACCACTCAGACTGGCTTCTCCCCTCAAGCTTTTATACATGATGCATTATTAGCTTATAAGTAAAATAGTTTCTAAAATTGGTTAGATTAAATGATCTCTAAGCTCTCTTATAACTCTAAAATCTTTTTTTCTTATAACTCTAAAATCATTTTTTTTGAGAGATTTTTGCTATAAGATGCATTCACTCAACAGAGAAACAGAGAAAGACATAGCAACAGATACAGAAAGCAAGAACTCACTCCTCAGAAGAAGACCACATCACAATCCCTTCTCCATTCTCCTTTGTGGATTTTGGGCATGCAGGCACACCCCTTGCCACTGGGTCTGGTACTTGAACCATAGTCGACCACTTGGGAATCCAGTACCTTAACCACTATGCCACCTGCTAGTCCCATAGCTCTAAAATCTTGTGATACTAAGATAGGAAGTACTTCTTTTCAGATGGAAGATATTTATTTTCTTTCCTTTTATTTATTTATTTTTTAAATTTTGCCAGAGGGCATATGCACAGGCCACCAAGAGACAGAGAGAAAGGAGAAAGTACCCCCATGGGAAATGATCACATCCCAATCTCATTTTTCCCTCCTTTCTTGGGATTTTGGGCACACATATACATGGACCTGGCATGTTTTTCAAGCTACCAAAGCTAGAACTCAAACTCTGATTGGAGATCTGGGATCCAGGTCCCTTAACCGCCAAGGTCACCTGCTGGCCCTGAAAGTACTTTTTTTTATTTTTGGAGAGATTTTCACTATAGGGCACGTGCGCTTGCCAGACAGACAGACAGAGAGACAGAGAGACAGAAAGCGAGAAATCACCCCCCAGGGGGGATGGCCACACTGCAACCTCTTCTCCTATCATCTGCATGCACGCACACATGCCCGGCGTGAGTTTTAAGCCACTGGGTCCAGGATGCGAACCATGGTCGACTACATGGGAGTACGGTGACATAGCCATTACGCTAACTGCTGGTTCCCTGAAAGTACTTATTTTTTAGGCTCAAGTTTAAATCAGACAGCAGTTACTGGCTGGCAGCCATTAGTTTGCATAAGAATAACTCTTCTACTGATTATTTGGGACATTGGTTTTGACTGGTCAACTGCGCCAAATCCCCTTAGGCCTCTTCCCATCACCACCAAAGACCACTGACCAGGGTGTGTGTCGGGAAGAACAGAGGTGGAGACTGGCCTGAGGTTGTAAATAATTTTCTAGTGCTCCTCAAGTACAGAACAGAGACTGATACAGGGTAGTCACCCATAGGTGAATACCAAGTGCCCTGAAATGTGTGGGATAGAAGCTTTTCTTTCGAAAATGACAAGTAGACATTGTGTTTGGAATTTCTTTGTGGAAGCAAGTTCAAAACTTAGGGGATTTCTGTCTATTCAATGCGTTGAGGGCATAATAGAATCTGAACACAAAGGTGTAGGTGACTTCACAGACTAATGTTCCCAAAAGTCTCTAGACCTTTGCACCAGAACCCTCCTCCCAGCGCTGCCAGCCCCCTGCTAACACGTGTAATCACTGCTCCATTCTTTCTTAATATAGATGCCATTCATTCTGGCAGACTTCTCCTTCCTGAAAGTCTACAGCTTAAGCACCAACATGGTCAAAGTAAATAGATGGCAATTAATGACAAATTCACCGCTTGGTTAATGTGTACATTTCCACCGACAGCTACAGTCCTTTGTTTGTTCAGACCTGGACTTTCAGTAGCTGCTTGGCAATCAGAGGAGGCTTGAATTCCACACCGTGATGGGAATTGTTCCTTGTACTGCAGGCGTATCTGCAGTCTTCAACCAATATTTTCACACAGTGGTTATTTCAGTTCTAAGTAGACACTTTCCCTTTGTAATTGAAGAATAGATATCACGAACATTAATATTAATATGTTTTTTACGTACGGTTATTTATTTTTAGAGAGGCTTTTGTTTTGTTTTGTTTTGTTTTGTTTTTTGCTATAGGGCGCGTGGGGGGATGGCCACATCGTAATCCCTTCTCTTCTATTCTTCTCTCCGGATGTTTGACTCGCACACACATGTGCTCTGCATGAACTTTAAGCTGCTGGGTCCAGGACTCAAACCACAGTTGACAACGTGGGAGTCCAGCAATGTAACCATTACACCATCTGCTGTCCTCTATTTATTTATTTATTTATTTATTTATTTATTTATTTATTTATTTTTGAGAGATTTTTTTGCTAGAGGATGTGTGTACTCACCGGTGAGACAGAGAAAAGAGAGAAATCACCTCCCAGGGGTAATGACCACACTACAGTCTCTTCTCCTCCATTCTCTTGGGATTTGGGGCATGGATTCATGTGCACCCAGTGTGAATCTCAAGCCTCCAGTCTGGGACTTGAATTGCAGTCGGCCACGTGGTACTCCAGTGCATTAACTGCTATGCCACCTGCTGGCTCTGCATACAGAATTTATGTAAGTGGGATTTTTTTCCCCAAACACTAGAGGGGGTCAGCAGGTGGCGTGGTAGTTAAGGGTTGGACTCCCACATGACTGACTGCAGTTTGAGTCCCTGACCTGGCAGCTTGCTTTCTCATTTTCCCTTTGTTTTCCCTCTCTCTCTGTCTGTCTCTCTGGTCAAATTAAAAAATAATAATAACAAATGGAATGAAATAAATAAATATTTTTAAAAAAACACACTGGAGATCTCCAGATTGAGTCTTATATGTTTTTAAACAGGATCTTTTTTTCTTTAAGGAAATATTTTGTTATTATTTTATTGAACTTTATTTATTTTTTATGTATTTATTTTAATTTGACCAGAGAGTGACAGAGAGAGAAACAGAGAGAGAGAGGGGGAAGAGTGAGAAAGCAAACCACCTGGTCCGGGACTCAAACCGCAGTCGGCCATGTGGGAGCCCAGCCCCCTTAACCACCATGCTACCTGCCGACCCCGAGTCTGATATGCTTTCACAAGTCATCCCTCCTCTCCACCCAGAGCCTGGCACAGAAAGTGCTCAGTATGTCCTTGTGGTAGGTATTATTACATACAGCTAATTAAAATAGACTACACAAACTATGTATTGGTTGTCAAGAAAGTTGTAACACATTTTTGCATAGAAAAACAAAAATATACCATGACTTTCTCAAAGACATAATTCGTGGTTAAAAATGTGAAAATACTTGAAAAAGTCAAGCAGTAAAAAGCACATCTCCTAGCCCCTCCCCATCATCTGCCTAGTTTCAGTGACTGTTTACCCATGGGTAAATGCTTCTCTTTCTCTTTTTAATTTTTTTATTTTTGGTATATTCTTGGAAGTTTCTTTGTGTATCCAAATGTTACTTTCTTTTTTCATCTTTTTAATGTATATTCTTTTTTTTTTAAGATTTTTGCCAAAGGGCATGTGCGCTTGCCACAGAGGAAAGACAGACAGAGAGGGGAAGTGAGAAATCACCCCTCAGAGAAGATGGCCACACTACAATCCTTCTCCTCTATTCTCTTCTCAGGATTTTGGGCATGCACCCACACATGCTTGGCATGATTTTCAAGCCCCTGAGTCAGGAACTTGAATGGGCGTCGGCCATGTAGGAATCCAGTACCTTAACTACCATTTCACCTGCTGGCCTCTTTTCATTTTTCTATAAAATGTAGTGTGCTGAGCCAGCAGGTGGTGTGGTGGTTGGGTGCTGTTTACGCTTTTAACACTACCTGCTGTCCCCAAATGGCTAAACTCTTTTTTTTTCTTTTTTGAAGAGATTTTTGCTACAGGGCGCATGTGCTCGCCAGACAGACAGAAAGACAGAAAGCGAGAAATCACCCCCCAGGGGAGATGGCCATGCCACAATCCCTCCTCCTCCATTCTCCTCTTGGGATCTTGGGCACGCACGCACACACGCCCGGCGTGAGTTTAAGCCGCCGGGTCCGGGACTCGAACCGCAGTCGACTACGTGGGAGTCCAGTGACATAGCCATTACGCTAACTGCTGGTCCCCCAAATGGGTAAGCTCTTAAAATAAATAAAATTGAAGAGTTTTAGACATTTGTGCAGCTGCATCAAACATGGACATGGGACTAGCTCTGTAACCTAGTAGTTGGGGGTTGCCAGATCCCACATGAGTGACTAGTTTGAATTCTAGCCCCAACAGCTTGAGGGACATGCAGGGAGCATGGGCATGTATGCCCCAAATCCTGACAGGATGGAGAAATGGAGAAGGGATTGTGGTGTGACCACATCCCGTTATGGTGTTGGGGGCGTTGCTTTCTCTCTGGCAAGTGCACCACCCTCTGGCAGTTATGAAACCATGGCCATAGAGCAGAAGTCAGGAAACAGGTAGGGAGTACCCATTGGCTCCAGGTACTTTAGTTCACGAGCTCATTTATTTCCCACAACAGCCTTATACAGCAAATATTAGCCTCACCAGACGCAGCTAGGGAACTGAAGCTTAGTGAGGATAAGTAAGTTGCCCACGGTCTCAGAGTTACTAAGTGGTAGTAATGGGGCTGAGCCCAATGTGTATGACTCCAAAGCTGCTGCTGCTGCTTTTTTTTAGAATTATTTATTTAGTGGGATGATCAGATGGCATAATGGTTACGTTGCTTGACTCCCACATGGCCAACTCTGTTCCAAGCCCCAAACCTGGCAGCTTGAAACTCATGCTGGTGCATGAGCGTACATGCCTAAAATCCTGAAAGGAGAATTGAGGAGAAGGGATTAGGGCATGGCCATTCCCTCTGGGGGGATGATTTCTCACTTTGGCTAGTACATGCATCCTATAGCAATAGTCTATCTAAAAGAAAATAAACAAAAAGAAGAAAAAATATTAATTTAATTTTCTTTATTATTATTATTTTAATTTATCAGAGAGACAGAGTGAGAGAGAGAGAGTGAGCCAGCAAGCTGCCAGATCTGGGACTTGAACTGTGGGTGGCAATGTGGGAGTCCAACACCCTAACCACCATGTCACCGTTGGCCCCAAAGTGGCTGCCTTTTTCACAACCTCCCATTTGATTTAAGGTCTAGTCCCAGTTCTGCCAGAACCTTTGTGTGGCTCTACACATAGAAATAAATGCAATCAATGACTGTCAAGTGGGTGAATGAGTGAAAGGATTGAATGGCAGAGATGGAGATTCAGTGTAGGAAGATGACCACTCAGAAAAGCTGCGGAGGAATCAGAACCCAAGGGATAGCAGAAACTAAAAGGTAACCTTGGCCAAGATGGGCTTGGGAAGAAAGTGTTGGGTTGTGAAGCATTTCCTAGTAGGTAAAGGCAAACACAGTAAAACAAAGCGAGATTGTCTGCTGTTAAATCGTGTTCCTGTACCACAGCCACACAGCCCAGCTCAGGTGGACAGGTTCACATCTAGGTTAATGTTTTACAACATCAAGTTTGATAAAAAAAAAAAAAAAAAAAAAAAAAAAAAAAAAAAAGCTGGAACACGTAGGGTTACAGAGAGTCTCACCAGATTGATCAAAAGCATCAGACTTGGCCCGACTTGGAATCCTGGTGTCTGGAAAATCAAAGACACACACACCCCCAACAGTTCTGTGCGTTTATCATGTGCTTCGGTCTCTCCTAACTAGTTCACTCATGCTTTCCCTGGTGAGCCCGTAGATAACCTAATCTTCTGGGGATCTTGCTAAAATACAGATTCTGGCTCATAGAAAAAACAACTTCCAGGTAATGCTGATGGTGTAAATTTGGGGACAACGATTACCATTTATTTTTTAAATTTTTGTTTATTTATTTTAGATTTTTTTTTTTTTTTTGCCATAAGGGCATGTGAGCTTGCCAGAGAGAGACAGAGCGATAGAGAGGAAGGTTAGAAATCACCTCCACACAGCTTTCCAGTCTTCTCTCAGGATTTGGGGCATGCACGCGCGCACACACACACACCCCCAGCATGTTTTCCAGGCCACCATGTTCGTGACTCAAACCTGTGGAGTTAGCTATATGGGACCCAGCACCTTGACCACCATGCCATCTGCTGGCCCCACAATGTGCCTTTAAAAACACCTAAATCTTCAAAGTAGAATCAAATTTCCTTTGGTTTTAATCTGCCACTAGTTATGTGTCTCTCCTAGAGAGAGGCACATAATTTACTCAACAGTCTAATGAGGGTAACAATAGACCTGCCTTGAGGGCTGTGAGGAAGATTGAATGAGAGAATTCCCAGAAAGCTTCAGGGACAAATGTTAACCACTGAGCTTCCTAGGGCACATGGGGGGCAAGGCCTGTCTCGGGTGGGGAGGTGTCAGTGTGTATGGAGCAGAGACATAGTCTTCACTTTCTCCTTTCCTTGTTCAGTGACATACTTTGATTTTACAGACTGATTTCTACCCCCAAATTGGATTTCTTGTGTTAATAATGACCATCAGTCAACAAAACTGACTTTTTTAGCAGTGAATCATTTATCATTTTCAAAGTGATATTTTATGCTATAGTATTTTCAAAATAATAATTTCTCTTATAGGAATCTAAAATATATTAAAGAAAATAAAATTTGGCCCAGCTGTTGTAGTGTGAGCTGGTAGACCGTGCTACTTAACAGGCTGAGGCCACAGGGAAGGCCCAGGTTTGACTTCTTGGCTAGTCCTGAAAGCTGGTGCACTGGTGAGCACCTGTCGTCCCAGTTACTTGGGAGGATTATGACAGAGTGAGAACCTATCCACAAAAATGATAATAAAATAAAATTGGAGTTGGATGGTGGTGTAGTGGTGAAATGCAGCACTCTGTGAGGCTGTCTAGTATGTGAGAGTTCCCGATTCAAGTCCAGGAACCCTCCTTAGTATTCCAGGCACATGCTTACCCATGGTCCAGAACTGCCTGAGGCTGGGGGTGATGGCAGTGTCGGGACCCTGTTGGAAGTGCTGTCTGTCTGTCTCTGTCACTCATGGAAGTAATAAATAAGTAAACTTTTAAGAAAAATGAAATAAAATTGGAAAAGCATATCTGAAGGAAGCAGCTATTCCTTGTGACCAGATATAGGCTCTATAACTCTTAAATGTCAGCCTCTCCCTTAGGGAGAATCACTCCTGTCTGTGTGAGCTCATGAAACATCCTCAAAATACCTTTCCAACTCTGTGATCTTGTTTCTTGATTCTTAAATTTCAACATTAGGTTTGCCTTCACATTGTATTGTACTTACATCGTGATGGTCAAAACTTTAGATATGTAGATTCAGGTGGTTCTATTTAAAAAGGAAAGTGGCGTGTCTATGTAATTCAGGTTTTTTTGGCTGATGATTTTACACCTCAGTTACAGGGCATGTTGCTTAGGTTCCCTTTTCTTCAAAATGAGTGACCTGTGAACATCTGCCGGCTGGTAGAATGTACACGTGAGATTGGCACCTGTGCCACGGCACACAGGTCCGTGTTTTCACCCAGTTTGATGTGAGAAAAGGGCAAAAACCTCTAGAGTAATACCAGTAGGTCCAGAAATGTTTGGTGGATGGATGGTATGAAACTGAGGAGAGGGCAAAATAAGAAAATGAGAAGGTGAGTGGAATTGACTCTCTGCCTCTCTGGTTTCCAAAGCTCCAAGAACTTAGAAACGGTGGCAGCAAAGGAAAGCTTCCTCCTTCCTCACTGACTCTCCAGAAAACCTGAGCAGACAGGCCAGTAAGTTCTTTGGGATGTCTGACTTGTCATACCCGTAGGAAATGACTTCGAGTTCTTCTCCTTGTTGGGTAGAAACCTTTCATTTCTGATTAGGGTAATGAACTGGGTGGAAAAGTTTCCACCATAATGTGAATTTCAGGTATGTTAGCTCTAGTTCTAATCCCTTCTGTAATGTTGCCTAGTATTTCATTTCTTTGTGTGCCTATCACAATGGTGCTTACAGCAAAGGTTCTGTTAGTTCAGCTGTCACAACAAATTTGTGCATGGATCAGTTTACAACGGAATCAAGAGAGATGATGAACACCGAAGGATTAAGCCCAGAGCAGTGTATGATTTGATAAAATGTAGGGTTCAGAAAACAGACACATCTTTACACAACTTCAGACGTGGGAACAATGCCTCTGTCCTCAATGTTTATTACATAACAGTACAGATGAGGCATAGAATGTCTCCTGTGTGTGGACATTCAAATTAGAGCGCTGAAAGAAATGATTTAGGACCTTCTGCCTCAAGGAGCTGTGTTAGAGAGTCACAAAATCAAATGGAGATGTTTGGGTTAAAAGAACATGCGTAGCTGGGACTAGCAATTGGCGTAATGGCTACATCTCTGGACTCCCATGTAGTCAACTGTGGTTTGCGTCCTGGACCCAGTGGCTTAAACTCACGCCAGGTGTGTGTGTGTGTGTGTGTGTGAGTGCCCAAGATCCCGAGAGGAGAATGGAGGAGAGGGGATTATGGCGTGGCCATCCCCCCTGGGGGGTGATTTCTCGCTTTCTCTCTCTCTGTCTCTCTCTCTCTGTCTTTCTGGTGAGTGCATGTGCCCTAGAGCAAAAAATCTCTCCAAAAGAGAGAGAGAGAACATGCGTAGCTACCAAGTTGTAGTGCATGAGGGCAGCAGCTATTATTTGAATTTCTCTGCAGACTGTAAACTCCAGGATGACAGGGACCAATTCTTGCTTGTTACCTGCTATGTCTCCCCTGTGCCAGCCCAGAATACATGATGAATTAATGAAATCAAAGCCAATAAACAAAGTGAAACAAAGTTATCAGTGGCTTTTCTTAAATTAAAAAAAAATGCTAGAGGGCATATGTGCTTGTCAGAGAGAGACAGATAGGGGGAAAACACACCCCAAAGGGACGTGGCCATACTGCAATCCCTTCTCCTCCATTACTCCATCCTGTTGGGATTTTGAGGGTTTTTTTTGTTGTTGTTGTTATAGGATGCATGCACTCACCAGAGAGATAGAGAGAGACAGAGAGACAGAAAGCTAGAAATCATCCCCCAGGGGTGATGGCCACACTGCAATCCCTTCTCCTCCATTCTCTTCTCGGGATCTTGGGCATGCATGCACATGCTCCCGGCGTGAGTTTAAGCCACCGGGTCCGAGACTCGAACTGCGGGAGACTACATGGGAGTTCAGCAACATAGCCATTACGCTAACTGCTGGTTTCTCTGTTGGGATTTTGGACACATGTGCCCAGTGTGTTTTGCAAGCCTCTGGAGCTGGGATTCCAACTGTGGTTTACCATGAGGGATCCAGCTCCCTGAATCACTAGGCTATGGGGACCAGTTCATGTCAGTGGTTTTTATTTTATGTATTTATTTTTAGAGGGATTTTTCCTATAGGGTGAATGCACTCACTTGAGAAGCAGAGAGAGACAGAGAGATAGAAAGCGAGAGGCATGCAGTTTCTTCTTCTCCATTCTCTTCTCATGAATTTGAGTATGCATGCACACTTTCCTGGTGTGAGATTCAAGCTGCTGGGTCTGGGATTTGAACTGTGATCAGCCGTGCGGGACTCAGTGAGTAACCACTACATCATCTACATGTCCCTCGGTGGCTTTTATTAATGCCAATCAGGTCTGGTCAAATCATTGCTAACATTATGAAGACTATTATTCCATGATCGATAATCAGTAAGCTTTCAAAGTTCCAGTGATAACAATACCACCTTGTTGGTCAACACTGACGACTTCTCAGTGTTCAGGGGATTGTTTATCTAAGCCCTTTCATGTTGCAATTTCTCCTTTCTATTGCTAACTTAACTGTAATTTATTGACTTGTCATTTCTAGCCATCAAGAAAGCTCTGTAAAATTAGAAAATAAGCCCTCTCCAGCACAAACACATGCAGTCTTGCAGGTGCTCCCAGGCTGGACTTCGGCTCTCCGTCACTCTGTCCCCAGGGCGCCCCTAGCAGTGAGAAACTTGTATAGTTGTGTGCTGCATCCCTGTTTACTACCTTATGTTAGACACCATTTTGGGCACTTCCTCAATGACCTAAGATATACATTATCACTTCAGTCAGTTCATCTAATAAACCTGAAAGGTAAAACATATTCTCATTTTACAGATAAGGAAGCAGGCATCCAGAGAGTCTAGAAACTTATCTAGACTGCACAGCTTAGAAAATGGAAGGGTCAGGATTACCCCAACATCTAAATAGGTTGGAATGCTCTGCTTCAATTGAAAGGGAGGGAGATTAAATTTAAAAACTGTACTTTTCTCACAGGTTGGGGGTAAAAATATTTTGAAGGGTATAAAATTCACAGCCAGAAAGAAATTTGAGTGGTCGATGTAGACTTTATTATTGTGTTTTCTGAGAGATGATTTGAAACAATCATTTTGTTTTCAACCTTTTCATTTATTTCCTCAAATCTTACATATTTCTATATGGGTTCACAGAAAAGTACCAGTACTTGAATGAAATCACCTTACTTTTTTCGTTTATCCTTGCTAGCACCATTAAGAGAGGTATAATTGTGGGGCTGACAGGTGACATGGTG
This sequence comes from Tupaia belangeri chinensis, assembly GCF_000334495.1. NCBI lineage: Eukaryota > Metazoa > Chordata > Mammalia > Scandentia > Tupaiidae > Tupaia > Tupaia belangeri. Next base: position 3,060,946 of record NW_006160167.1, on the reverse strand, counting down.
GTTGAGGCACTGGACTCCCATATGGCCAACTGCAGTTCAAGTCCTAGACCTGGCAGCTTGATTTCCCACTCCCCCCCCCCTTGCTGTCGCTTTCTGATCAAATTTAAAAAATAATAATACTTAGTAAAATTAAATAAATTTATTTTTCAAAATGAGGGATAATTGTAGTGATGCTAAGGTCATCGGCATTTAGTGAGTGCCGGTCCCCACGCTAGCGCTGTCCAGGTATTTACCCCTGTAACCCTCCTGACAGCCCCTTGTTGGGTACTAATGCTATCCTACTTTACAGACAATAGAACTGAGACATGGGGAGGCCTCAGAAGGCCAGTAAGTGTAGACACCAGGATTCAAACCCACTACCTTATAGGTGTCATTTTCAAGGTCATTGGATCACTGTCCTCTCTTTTAGAGCAGATTTCTCTCTCCTATGACCTAGAAAAAGAACCTTTGAAGCATTTTTAGGGGCTGTCACCTGTAAGATACAATCATTCCAAACTTTATTTAGAATTTTAAATGTCAATTACAAGGGGCCCACAGATGGCATAGCGGTTACTTCACTGGACTCTCACATGGCCAAAAGCTGCTTGAGTCCCGGACCCGGTGGCTTGGAAATCATGCTGGGTGCGTGTGTGTACATGCCCAAGATCTGAGGAGAATGGAGAAGGGATTGCAGCATGGCCATGCCCCCTGGGGTGTCGTTTCTCACTTTCCCTCTCACTGCCTCTTTCTCTTTCTCTCTCTATGGTTGTGTGCAAATGCCCCAAGGCAAAAACCTCTAAAAAATTAATTACAAAATGAATGAATGTGTCTCTGCATTTCCAGCATTTTCTGTAATTATTTTAAAGGCATTTCATCTCCTTTGGGCTACTCTAGAAAAACATTAGAGACAGTTGACATCCTTTGTAATTTTTGCCAGCTTAGTTGACTAATTTCAGGTTGTGTTTAATAAAATTATATGTTGAGGACACTTTCTTACTTCTGGTGTACCAGTAAGATTGAGAAAAGTATACAAGAATAGAAATTGACAATGTGATCATGGGCATAAATGTTCTAGCAATGACAAACATTGACAGATCAGGGGCCTGATGGTGGCACAGCAGTAAAACATAATACTCTGGGAGGCTGACCTACACGGGACATTTTGGGGTTCACATCCAGAAGCTTCCATGCATATGCTGGGCAGATGTGTGAGCATGATCCAGAGCTGGTTGAGACTGGAGGAGGATTTGCAATGCGAGGACCTGAATGAGGGTGTTTTTCCTGAACTTTCTCTTGCTTGTGGAAGAAACAAAAAAAAGACACTTTTAAAAAATTGACTGATCACTTTGACACTTTGAACAGTGTTTGTGGAGAAATATTGGGTGGTTGGGAAAAGCATGATGCATTTTTGCATAGAAAAACAGAAAAATATGTCATGACTTTTCCAACAACCCAGTAGATTTTCCCAAAGCTTTTGGTTTAGGGGAGAATGACTTTACCTCTTAGCATGATAATGATATATTTTCCAAAATGTAAAGTTGTGTGTGCCTAAGCATTGGATGTGTCAACAGATTTTTTTTTCCACTATAGTTTTGTGCTGTAGAGGAATGTTGCCTTAAGAATGCACCCACAGCTGGTACAGGTGGATGAAATGGTCTGTCTCACTTAACTGACAGTCCTGATCATTGTAATAACTCTTTTATCAGAAAATGTAACTTGGCAGACATCGCGATCAGTACGTTAATACTACACTTCCTTGTTAACGCCCTAACAGAATGTACTTTCTGTGCATCTAGATGAGTTGACTTGTCATGATAAATCTCTTCACAGACATGAGAAATCACATTTACTCAATTGCTTTACTTACTGTTCATTTGAAGATTTCATTCACAATGAGATAGGAGGAGAAGGTGAAGGAGAGCCTGCTCCCCAATTCTGTCTCGTGTGCCCCCAAAGCCAACAGTTTTAAAAATCTAAATCTGACTAATTCACTCCTCTGCTCAAAAGTATTATTTTTTATTCCTTTAAAATTATTTTTGTTTTATATTTTTAAAAGTAGCAATGTTTTGGAGGTGTAATTGACATTGAATACATTGTCCATATTTATAGTGCACGTTTTGGTAAGTTGTGGCAGTGCATGCAGCCATAGAAGCATACAGTCAAGACTAGAGATTTCCTTGGGTCAGCTGGTGGCATGGTGGTTAAGACAGTGGATCTTTATGACCGACCACATGATTCCAGTTCCAGACCTGGCAGCTTGAAAAACACTCTAGGCCTGTATCCAAACATATCCAAAATCCCAAGAGGAGAAAGGAGGAGAAGGGATTGTAGTGTGGCATCCCTGCCTGGGGGGTGCTTTCTCACTTTCCCTCTCCATGTTTCTGTTTCTCTCTCTCACAATAGCACATACCCAATAACAAATTAAAGACAAACAAACAAAGTGAACATTTCTGTTACCCTCAAAGTTTCTTTATGCCCTTGGGAACCAGCAGTTAGCGTAATGGCTATGTCGCTAGAATCCCACGTAGTCAACTGCGGTTCATGTCCTCGACCCAGTGGCTTAAAACTCACACCGGGCGCGTGTGCGTGCGTGCCCAAGATCCCAAGAGGAGAATGGAGGAGAAGGGATTGCAGTGTGACCATCCCCCCTGGGGGTGATTTTTCGCTTCCTGTCTCTATATCTCTCTCTGTCTGTCTGGCGAGCACACGCGCCCTATAGCGAAAAAAAAAAAAAAAAAAAAAACCCCACAAAGATACTCGTACTGTAGATTTCTTTTGCATCCGTTCTCTAATCTTTCCTGGAAACCTATCTCAAGGTCTCCAAACGTTTGCTGAATAAGCAAATGAACAACTCTCAGATGCGAGGAGGATCCTACAGGAGAAAGCTGCTGAGCATGTGACTGTCACGACTGCTAATGGCAACGAGTAAATGTCCGTGGTGGAGCTCATCTGGCACTAAATCTGCTTTGGACATGGGGAATATTTGTCTTAAATCAATTTTCTAAAAAGCACAAGAAGGCTTTCATCTCCACCTAACAAAGCCACCCGTGAGCTGGACACAAGGAACTTGCCTTAATATGAATAAGGAAACCCGAGCCTGTGACTGCCTGTCACGTGTTTAATATAAACCGTATCACATAACACACTTCTTCAAAGCACTAGACAAGAAATGCATCTGAACCCTTAAATGGCAGTTGCCATTGTCCATTCTTGCGTGTGTTGCCCCAGCTTCTCTAAGGATGGTTTTGTCTCTCTGGAGGTTTAATCAAGTCTGGTGCCTCCCAGGCCAAGAGAGTGCAAGGGGCGACTGAGACAGTGATGAAGACACTGGCCTTGGGCGCCGTCCTCTCCCCTCCCCCTCTCAGCTGGGCCTCCTGGCAGCACTGCAACATGCTCTGTCTCTCCCATCTTCACACACACCAAAACAAAAACGGCCCCTTCGGCCAAGTCCACAGTTTTCCCTTGCCCAGCGTCAAACTTGTGGAAGAGCAGAAGGGACTTGTCAGCGCCATTTTCTCATTTCCTGCCTGCTCCTCAATCACTGCAGTAGCTGTGGCCCCATCACTCAGTACACAAAGACCTCCCCGCCACAGTCCCGTGCGGGCTCACTTCTCCTGTCCCCCGATAAATTGACTGATCACTTTGACACTTTGAACAGTGTTTGTGGAGAAATATTGGGTGGTTGGGAAAAGCATGATGCATTTTTGCATAGAAAAACAGAAAAATATGTCATGACTTTTCCAACAACCCAGTAGATTTTCCCAAAGCTTTTGGTTTAGGGGAGAATGACTTTACCTCTTAGCATGATAATGATATATTTTCCAAAATGTAAAGTTGTGTGTGCCTAAGCATTGGATGTGTCAACAGATTTTTTTTTCCACTATAGTTTTGTGCTGTAGAGGAATGTTGCCTTAAGAATGCACCCACAGCTGGTACAGGTGGATGAAATGGTCTGTCTCACTTAACTGACAGTCCTGATCATTGTAATAACTCTTTTATCAGAAAATGTAACTTGGCAGACATCGCGATCAGTACGTTAATACTACACTTCCTTGTTAACGCCCTAACAGAATGTACTTTCTGTGCATCTAGATGAGTTGACTTGTCATGATAAATCTCTTCACAGACATGAGAAATCACATTTACTCAATTGCTTTACTTACTGTTCATTTGAAGATTTCATTCACAATGAGATAGGAGGAGAAGGTGAAGGAGAGCCTGCTCCCCAATTCTGTCTCGTGTGCCCCCAAAGCCAACAGTTTTAAAAATCTAAATCTGACTAATTCACTCCTCTGCTCAAAAGTATTATTTTTTATTCCTTTAAAATTATTTTTGTTTTATATTTTTAAAAGTAGCAATGTTTTGGAGGTGTAATTGACATTGAATACATTGTCCATATTTATAGTGCACGTTTTGGTAAGTTGTGGCAGTGCATGCAGCCATAGAAGCATACAGTCAAGACTAGAGATTTCCTTGGGTCAGCTGGTGGCATGGTGGTTAAGACAGTGGATCTTTATGACCGACCACATGATTCCAGTTCCAGACCTGGCAGCTTGAAAAACACTCTAGGCCTGTATCCAAACATATCCAAAATCCCAAGAGGAGAAAGGAGGAGAAGGGATTGTAGTGTGGCATCCCTGCCTGGGGGGTGCTTTCTCACTTTCCCTCTCCATGTTTCTGTTTCTCTCTCTCACAATAGCACATACCCAATAACAAATTAAAGACAAACAAACAAAGTGAACATTTCTGTTACCCTCAAAGTTTCTTTATGCCCTTGGGAACCAGCAGTTAGCGTAATGGCTATGTCGCTAGAATCCCACGTAGTCAACTGCGGTTCATGTCCTCGACCCAGTGGCTTAAAACTCACACCGGGCGCGTGTGCGTGCGTGCCCAAGATCCCAAGAGGAGAATGGAGGAGAAGGGATTGCAGTGTGACCATCCCCCCTGGGGGTGATTTTTCGCTTCCTGTCTCTATATCTCTCTCTGTCTGTCTGGCGAGCACACGCGCCCTATAGCGAAAAAAAAAAAAAAAAAAAAAACCCCACAAAGATACTCGTGTTTCTTTATGTCCTTGAGAATCCCCTCTCCCGTCCCATCTCAATCCCAGTCCCCAGAAAATCACTTTTCAATTTTCTATCACTATGGATAATTTGGCATTTTCTAGAGTTGATATAAATGGAATCATGTGGTTTGTGATTTTTTTTGTCCTCTTTCACTCAGTGTAATTACTTTGAAAATAATCATGTAGTTGCATTTATCAATTGTTCATTTCTCTCTCTCTTTTTTTTTTTCTTTACTGCTGAGTAATATTTAGTTGAATGAATGTACCCCAGTTGCTCACCCATTCATCTGTTGATGAAAATTCGGGTTGTTTCCAGTTTTGTTGCCAGAGGGAGGGAAGAGGAGAGAGTGCTCCCTACTGGAATATAGTCATGCCACAATCTTTTATATTTCCCATCCTGTTAGGATTGTGGGTACATGCACTCAGTGTGTTTTTCTTTCTTTCTTTCTTTTTTTTTTTATAAAAGAATTGTTTATTTAATTAGATTTATTATTACTATTTTAAATTTGCTATAGGGCACATGCAGAAACAGAGGGAAAGTGAGAAAGCAAGCCACCAGGTCTAGGACTTGAACCATGGTTGGTCATGTATAAGTCCAGTGCTTCAACCACCACACCACCTCCTGGCCCCACCCAGTGTGTTTTTCAAGCTGCTGGGATCAGGACTTGAACCATGCTCAGCCATAAGGGATATGACTCCCTTAACCACCAGGCCACAGGGCAGGCCAAGGTTGTTTCCAGTTTTTGGCTGTTAAAAACAAAGCTTCTGGGGCCGGCAGGTGGCATGGTGGATAAGGGCACTGGACTCCCATATGGCCAACTGTGGTTTGAGTCCTGGACCTGGAAGCTTGCCTTATTGCTTTCCCTTTCTCTCTCTCTCTCTCTCTGTGTGTGTGTGTGTGTGTCTGGTCAAATTAAAAAATAATAATGATAAATGGAATTAAATACATAAATAATTCTTTAAAAAACAAACAAACAAAGCTGCTATGGGGCCAGCAGGTGGTGTGGTGGTTAAGGTGCTGGACTCCCATGTGGCCAACCATGGTTCGAGTCTTGGACCTGGTGGCTTGCTTTGTCACTTTCTCTCCCTCTCTCTCTGGTAAAATTTAAAATAATAATAATAATAATAAATAACATTAAATAATTTTTTAAAAGTAAAAATTTAAAAAGCTGCTATTAACATTTTTATACAAGTCTTTGTATGAACAAATGCTTTATTTTCTCTTGGGAAAATACCTAGGAGTAAAATGACTGAGTCATATCACACACATATTTACATAACTTTTTTAAAAAAGAATTACTTATTTAATTTTATTATTATTATTACTTTAGAATGATTTTATTTAACTTTATTTATTTATTTGTTTTAATTTGACCAGAGTGAAAGAGAGAGAGAAGGAAAGTAAGAAAACTAGCCTTCAGGTCTGGGACTTGAACCATGGTTGGCCATGTGGGAGTCCAGCACCCTTAAATACCACGCCACCTGCTGTCCCCTTATTATTATTATTTTTAAATTTGCTATAGGCACACATGCTCACCAGAGAGAGGCAAAGAGAGGGGAAGTGAGAAAGTAAGACACCAGGTCCAGACTTGAACCTTGCTCAGGTATGTGGAAATCCAGTGCCTAGACCACCATACGACCCACTTTTTTTTTTTCCAGCTTCAGAGACATTCTATTAGTGACAAATGCCCTTCCCCACAGAAAAACAATGAAGTGTTCTGTGTGCTAACAACATAGCTTTAAAAAAAAAGTAAAACAAAAGTCTGCATTTTTATAAAACTTGATAAAAATAGTATTTCGAACTGTTCAGTCACCAGAAGTACACAGTTACCAGAAATGCACACACTTCACTTGGCACCTCCAGCACCTTCAGCTTTCTGTGCCTGGTCTGTGTTGGCATCTCCATTTTCTGCAGGGTTACTCCCATCCTTGCCAGCATCAGCTTTTCCCTTTTTCCTTTGGGTGCTTTCTCTCCCTTCTTTGCAGAGGCCTTTTTAAGCTTGGGTTCTGGCTTTGGCGGAGGTTTCTCAGACAACCTTGCAGACCTTCTCTGTGGTTCATCCTTCACCTTGGCTTTATCTCCTTTTGCATCCCCTTCAGCCTTTCTCTTGGGCATGGTGGCGATGACAGCAGGATGTAGGCGCTGGACAGGAGTGGGGATGCAGCGGCACACAGGCTTTGGTTGGTCCAGGAGTCACTCTCGCCTGTTCTTCGCCACACTGCTCCTAACTTTTTTTTTTAGAGAGTTTTTTTTTTTTTTTTTTTTGCTGTAGAGCTCTGCACTCACTAGAGAAACAGAGAGAGAAAGCTAGAACCCTCCCCCCGCCCCCAGGGGGACTGGCCACACTGCAATCCCTTCTCTATTCTCCTCTTGAGATTTTGGGCACATGTGCCTGGTGTCAGTTTCAACCCACCAGGCCCAGGACTCAAACCGTCGTCAGTTAACTTTTTATTAATGCCCCCCCCTCCAACAGTTCCTGTTGGTCTTCTTGCCTTCATGATACACTCTAAACTCACTAGCGCCACCTGTAGGGTTCTCAGTGATCTGGCTTTTGCCCTAGCCTCTAGCCACACCCATTCTCTGAGTCTTCCAGGCTCTCCAGCATATTCTCCTTGTAAAACTTGAGGTAACTATTAATATTATGTAACACTCTTGTGTGATTTCTTGTCACTAGGTATATACAGCTATCACAGCACTACCATGTGGCATTGTTTTGTTAGTGTGCTGCTTCTGAGAGCTTCTAGCAGCTATGATACAAGAGTACATCCAGTCTGTGGTTTTCATCTTTGTAACCTAAATTACTTTTTTTTTGGAAAGGATTTTTGCAATAGGGCGCATGTGCTTGCCAGATAGACAGAGAGAGGCAGAGAGACAGAAAGCGAGAAATCACCCCCCAGGGGAGATGGCCATGCCACAGTCCCTTCTCCTCCATTCTCTCGGGATCTTGGGCACGCACGCACACGCACCCGGCGTGAGTTCTAAGCCACCAGGTCCGGGACACGAACCGCGGTCAACTACGTAGGAGTCCAGTGACACAGCCATTATGCCAACTGCTGGTCCCATAACCTAAATTACTTTTAAACACATCCTAGGTATCCATTTGAAACATCTTCTTTTTTGCATTATAAATCATTGTAAAAGGATCTTTGGAAATATTAGTGAAAGTGACAAATTGAAGACATGGATCTCATTTCGTGTCTTCCTGAAATTCACTACGATGACAGTAGAGAGATGTTAAAACTCGTTTAAATCCTCAAGCATGAGAGGAATAGAAGAAAAGCCCATAATAGAAAGATATTGGACTTTAGAAAGCATACAGAGGTGTGGTAACTCATTTAGCATACCAAAGAAAGCTCAATTTTATGTTGGCCGAAGAGAAAACTGAAAAGCACCCCGGAATCCTTACAAGGCTCGGGAGTCGGTGGCACCAGGTATCTCAGTAAGTACCTCACCTTTTCCATAAAGATGAATCTGCTAGGCTATTTGATGTAATATGTATCATTATATTAAAAATATAATATATATAAGTATAAAAGAGACAACCAGTAGTTAGTTGAATTAATGATAATACATAGACTAAGGAAATGAAAAAATCTGGCGATCAACTTGGAACAAAACAAAGAATTGTTTACACAAGGTAATAGCTTCGAGATCGCTCAGTTCTTTGTAGCAGACATGGTTATTATATATTCATGCAACGGAAAATTGACATAATCCAAATTCCAACAAAATTATTACTTTAAATAATTCCTTACTACTGTATATAATTACTGCGTTGAAAGGAAATGTGGGCTAGCCTCTGGCATGGTGGTTAAGGTGGCTGGATCCCACATGGCCAATGGCAGGGTTTGAGTCTTGGACCAGGCGGCTTGAGAAACGTGGCTCCCCATTTCCTAGGTGAGGAAAATATCACCTAGGGACCTGTTTTAACATTTTGGCTTATTTTCTCCTAGTGTTTTTTCCCCTCTATCTGTGACTTGTTTTTTCTCTTCCCCCCTTTCTCCCTTCCTTTCTTTCTACATTGCTATAATCATACTGTGTATAAAATTGATAGCTAACTTATTGAGCACTTAATTGCACAGCAGCTCTTAGGTTAATAAACCCTTTATATGCAGGACCGGCACATGGCATAGTGATTAAGGTGCTGGACTCCCTCATGGCCGACTATGGTTTGAGTCCCAGACCTGGTGACTTGGAAATTATGCCAGGAACATGTGCATGCGTGCCCAAGATACTAAGAGGAGAGTGGAGGAGAAGGGATTGTGGTGTGACCATCCCCCTGGGGTGTGACATCTCACTTTCCCTTTCACTGTCTCTTGTCTCTCTCTTTCCAGTGAGCACACGTGCCCTATGGCAAAAGCTTCTTAAACATGAATTGGGAACCAGCAGGTGGCGTGGTGGTTAAAGCACTGGACACTCCCACATGGTCAACCAGGGTTTGAATCCTGGACCTGGTGTATTGCTTTCTCACTTTTCCTCTCTCTCTCTCTCTCTCTCTTTCTCTCTGTGTCTCTCTCAGGTCAATTAAAATAAATGAATAAATAAATAAATTTAAAAAAACATAAATAAATAAATAGACACTTATAAATAAACACTTTAATAATCACATATAAATAGACACTTTATATGCATTATTTCATTTCATCAACACAACCATGACGGTTTAAAAAAAAAAAAACAACTTTTATCATAGATATTTTCTTATTTTGCCATATGGTCTTTTTTTTTTTTTTTTTTTTTTTGGGGGGTTTTTGAATAAGGGCACGTTTGCCCAAGGTTTTTGATATAGGGCACGTATGCTCACCAGAAAGGCAGAGAGAGACAAAGAGACAGAGATGCAGAAAGCGAGAAATCACCCACCCCAGGGGGGATGGCCACGCCACAATCCGTTCTCCTCCATTCTCCTCTTGGGATCTTGGGCACGCACACACACGCACCCGGCGTGAGTTTAAGCCACCAGGTCTGGGACTTGAACCACGGTCAGCTACGTGGGAGTTCAGCAACATAGCTATTACACTAACTGCTGGTCCCTTGCCATATGGTCTTTATAATCATTTTTTTTAAGGGCACTAAAGTACTTGTTTTCTAATTTATTATACTTTTAACTTGTTTTTCTCTTTTAGTATTGTAGAGAGTACTGAGATGATGCATTTCTCCCTGAAGCATTTTCCTAAGGTTTATGTTTTAGGGTTAATTTCCAGAAGTAGGATTACCGGGTCAGAGTATATCATGTTGCCAAGTGGCTTGTCTTTTGTTTTTGAGAGAGATGTTTGCTATAGGGCTCACGTGCCTGCCGGAGAGACAGAGAGCAAGAAATCGCCCCCCAGGGGGATGGCCATGCCACAATGCCTTTTCTTCCATTCTCCTCTTGGGATCTTGGGTACACACATACCTGGCTCGAGTTTTAAGTTGCAGGGTCGGGGACTTGAACCGCAGTTGACCATGTGGAAGACCAGTGATGTAACCATTACACCATCTACTGGTCCCCAAGGGCTTGTCTTAAACTGTCCTGAGTACTTTTGAATCCACCGTTCGAGGTAACAGGATGTTTCGTGCAACTCTGACATAGGTATGAGAGAGAGGCTCACTGCCATTTTACAACCCCGATCATTGGGTGCTCAGTTCCCAAGCACACAGGGGTGGAGGAAGAGCCAGAAATAAAATGCATGTTGATTTCTCTTCCCACCGTGTCCCCAAATGACATGAAACTCAGGCTGAACCACCCCAACCCCTTCCCTTTCCAGACATCTAAAGTTTTACCTCCTAGGGCTTCTTTGTCATGAGCTCTTTCCGTCATTGGGAGCCGTTTTGCGAGGTAGGATAGTAAAATAAGAGCTCTCTAGCAGTCCGGGGACCACTCATCCTGAAACCTGTTGTCTAGAGAGGAGAGATGGTGAGGGCCCTGGGGGTGAGGGTAGTGGGCAAGGAGCATGAGAAACAAAGTGGAATGTGGGGGACCAGTAGATGACATAGCTGTTACATTGCTGGACTCCCACATGGCCAACTGTGGTTCAAGTCCTAGACCTGGAGTCTTGAAACTCATGCTGGACTTGTGTGTGCGCACGCCTAAATCCTGGAAGAAGAATGGAGGAAAAGGGATTGCAGTGTGGCCATCCCTGCTGGGGGATGATTTTTCACTTTCCCTCTCACTGCCTCTGCCTCTGTCTCTGTCTCTAGTGAGAACACACACCCTGGGACCAGCAGTTAGTGTAATGGCTATGTCGCTGGACTCCCACACAGTCAACCGCGGTTCGTGTCCTGGGCCCGGTGGCTTAAAACTCACGCCAGGCACATGTGCGTGTGTGCCCAAGATCCCGAGAGGAGAATGGAGGAGAAGGGATTGCAGCGTGGCCATCCTCCCTGGGGGGTGATTTCTCACTTTCTGTCTCTCTGTCTCTGTCTGGCGAGCGCATGTGCCTTATAGCAAAAACCTCTAAAAAAATAAAAGCACACAAAACAAACCCTCAGGCAAAAACCTCTAAAACAGAATACTGAACAGGAACTATGAGAAGGTGCCAAGGACAAGCAGGAAAAAAGTGTGCTTTTTTTTTTTTTTTTTTTTGCCGTAGAGTGTGTACGTTCAATGGAGAGAGACAGTGAGAGGAAAAGTGAGAAATCACGCCACGGGGGGATGGCCATGCCGCAGTCCCTTCTCCATTCTCTCCTGATTCTGGGCACACATGCACGTCTACCTGCTGTGATTTTCATGCCTTTGGGTTCAGGACTCGAACCCAGTCAGCCATGTGGAAGTTTATCACCTTAACCACAACAGCCCGAAAACTATGCTTTGGGAGAACCTCAAAGTTTAAGATGAAGTGTTTGAGCTGAAGATGGTAAAAGGATTGGACCAGGAGAGTGCTAGGGTCATGGTACGTCAAATCTTCCACTCAGTATCCATTCACTTTATGAAGATGAAAACTAAATAATAATTTGTTTTCTCTTTTGATTTTTCAAATGAATGGTCAAAAAGTAACTTCAAATGTGTATTTTCCAGCAACAGAAGGAAGTGAATCCTGCTTTGCCCAACCAAAACCACGTGCGCTGGGGAGAGAATCCAGTCTATATGGCCATGTACAGAGGGAAAGCCTCCCTCCGTTAGAGAAGCTCAAGGTTTCAGCAGGGTCTACAGCTAATGGTGTTCAATCCCTCCATGAACAGCCCCCAACCAAGGATGTAGCTTCTGGAAAGGATGTTGCAGACCCAGCAGGAGCCACAGAGAAGGCTCAGCCTCTAAAGAAACCAGAAGATCCTGGGCCACCTCAGGCAGGTGGACAGGATACCCCAGGAGCAGAAAGGAAGGCTGATGTGGAGGCAGTAATGGAGACTCAGCCTATAAAAGAAAATGCGGAGGTGGAACCATTGGGGACAGAAGGCAAGGGTCAGCCTTTGCAGACTGCAGGAGAGGGAGTCTCCCCTGGAGCAGTGGGAGGCACTGAGAATGTACACGCTGCTGGAGAGGTGAAGCCTCTGGGAACAGCTGAGAACATCCCGCCTCTGGAAACAACTAGAGATCTACAACCTGAAAAAGCAATGGGAAAGGATGAGCAGTCCCCGCTTCTAGAAACAATTCCCAAAGAGAATGAACCTCCAGAGGAACTAGAAGGAAATCAGTTTGTCGAATCTGCAGAACAATCACCACTTCAGGAAACATTGGGAAAAGATGAGCAGTCCCAGCTTCTAGAAGCAATTCCCGACGACAGTGACTGCTCAGAAATATTGGAAGGCAGTCAGTTTGTGGAAGCAGTTGAAGACCTGCACCTTCAAAGACCACTGGGAAGAGATGAGCCATCCCGACTTCTAGACACAGTCCCCAAAAAGAATGAACCACCAGACATAGTGGACAGGAGTCAGCTTGGGGAAACACCTGTAATGAATGATCCTCTTCAGGAAACTCCTGAAGGCCCAGGGAACATGGGGCAAATTCCACCTGAAGGAACAGAGGGAAGCAAGGAGTATCCAGCTGGAATTGTAGAGACCGAGGCAAATGTGGAAACGTTCAGGAAAACTCCCAGTAAGGAAGAGGACCAGCACATAGAAGGTAAAAGTCGTGCTGTGAAATAGGTTATTTAGATGTGCTCCATAGCAGACCAGTGCTGGGGGTAGGGGCGACTGAAATCACTGACATCTCAATTTTAGGTGGTTGAAGTTCATTTAACCTAAACCCCAAAAACCTCCATACCTAGGAAATGGGCATTCAAGTAGGGTTCGGTTCCACTGTCCAGCATTTATTTTTTTTTAGGATTTTGCCATTAGGCACATGTGCCCGCTGGAGAGAGACAGTGAGAGAGACAATGAGAGAGAAAGTGACAAATCACCCCCTTGTGGGGGAGTAGCCATGCTGCAATCCCTCTCCTCCATTCTTCTGGGATTTGGGCGCACATGCACATGTATGCCTGTCTACCTGTGGTCTTTTTTTAAAATTGAATTATTTATTTAATTTTATTTATTATTATTATTTTAAAATCTGCCATAGGGCATGTGTGTTCACCAGAGAAAGATAAAGAGGAAGAGAAACTGAGACAGCAAATCACCAAGTATGGGACTTGAACTGCAGGAGGCCATGTGGGAGTCCAGCACCTTGCACGCCCCCTGCTGGCCCCACACTTGTGGTTTGTTTATCTTTATGAGAAGACCAGAGGAAATGTATTATGTCTTGGCACATGGCAGTTTTTAAATTTTCAATGTACTTTAATGACATAAAACGAATGACATTTATACTGGTTTTTAACTGAGATTATAATTTTTAAAAAGAACATTTTCTGGGAACCAGCAGTTAGCGTAATGGCTATGTCGCTGGACTCCCATGTAGTCGACCGTGGTTCGTGTCCTGGACCCGGTGGCTTAAAACTCATGCCAGGCGCGTGTGTGTGTGTGCCCAAGATCCCGAGAGGAGAATGGAGGAGAAGGGATTGTGGCATGACCATCCCCCCTGGGGGGTGATTTCTCGCTTTCTGTCTCTATGTCTCTCTCTGTCTGTCT
>NW_006160167.1:3038101-3046894 GCF_000334495.1 Tupaia belangeri chinensis | reverse complement strand
GCCCGTTGAGGAAAACCCCTCCCCCCCCCCCCCCAACAAAAAGAACGTTTTCTTCTGGAGCATGCTTTCCATTTTGGTAAATGTGAGCTTCACAGTACAGTATAGTGAAGTGGAGCACTAATCGTAATCTCTATCTGGTTCTTCACTCTTTCATTTATGAATTCTGCATTTCTTGCATGCCCAGCCATACGATGGTGCTGGGGTGCAGAATGAATAAGAGCTAGTCCCTGTCCTCGAGGGGTTTACACTCTAGCAGGGGGAAGCTGAATATAAACAAATTACTGCAATATATTGAGGCAAATGCTTAAATAAAGATGTGAACGACGTGCTTCAGGAATACCAAGGGAAAAGCAAGTAAATGTGTGTGTGTGTATAAATTTCATTTATTTATTTATTTATTTTACACCAGGAATGATGTATATGTTAGCAGTTTTTACACGTGTAAAAAAGTAAAAAGGTTTTTTTTTGGAAAAAATTATTTTGGAGCCTACAATATTGAAGCTGAGTGCAGTGAGAGGTCCTTGAAATACACTGGGGAGTCCCAAGGACCTTGGTGAAGTCCTAGGGACCTTGCCAGCCAAAGAGGCAGCTCTGCTTGGCTCTAGCCACGAAAATGCTGCCAACGTTGCCCAAACTGGCTTCTCAGGGACACAGATTTCTATGTGCATACAAATGTGCAATTTCAGACTTTTACTTTATTTTTAATTAATTTGTTTCTTCCATGAATGAGAGAGACATAGAGAGTGAGACATACAGAGATACAGCATACCCAACAGGGTCTCCTCACAATCACGATTTATTCCCAACCTTAATCAGTCTGGGATCATGGGCATTTTGGGGCCCAGCATAGTCAGAGAGGTCTCTGGACATGAACCTGGGACCTGACCTGCCAGGAGGGGTCAGCTTCACAGAGCTTCATATTTTCCTCCTGAGCCACTAATCAGCCCCAGAGTTAAGACATTTCTGTTAGCAGTTTTTGTTTGTTTGTTTTTTGCCATAGGGCGTGTGTGCTCACCAGAGAGATACAGAGAGAGGGAAAGTTTGAAATCACCCCCAGGGAATGGCCATGTCACAATCCCTTCTCCTTCGTTCTTCTCTCAGGATTTAGGGCACACACACACACCCCTGTGATTTTTTTCTTTCTTTCTTTTTTTTTTTTTTTTTGAGAGGTTTTCACTATAGGGTGCGTGCGCTCGCCAGACAGACAGAGAGAGACATAGAGACAGAAAGCGAGAAATCACCCCCCGGGGGGGCAGGGTCACGCCACAATCCCTTCTCCTCTGTTCTCCTCTCAGGATCTTGGGCATGCACACACACGCGCCCGGCGTGAGTTTTAAGCCACCGGGTCTGGGACGCGAACTGCGGTCGACTATGTGGGAGTCCAGCGACATAGCCATTATGCTAACTGCTGGTCCCCACCCGTGTGATTTTCAAGCCACGGGGTTTGGGACTCAAACCATGGTTGGTCATGTGGGTGTCTAGTGCCTTAACTACCATGCCACCTGCTGGTCCCCTATATGTTAGCAGTTTTTACACGTTTAACAATTGTTTTCTTTAAAACACCATAATAGCTAAATAAAACAGGTTTGGGGTAACTCTAGACTACCTTTTGATTTAGATACAAATGAAACTATTGTAATATGTTCTGCTGCAATTTCTTGAGTAATTTTGCATTCTGACTTTGTAGAGAGAATTTGTTTTCTAAGAGAATACCAAGACTTAGAGATGTCGACTTAGGAGGGGACGTTCAGAGACTCTGAGATAATGAGGGCGATCACCTTTCTTGACACCACCAGAGAAACTTATTGTTTAGACCTAAAGATCAAGAACTGCTCCTGTTGAAAATACATTGTCAGGTAATTTGTTGTTAATGCTAAATGAATATCTTTTACTATCATCCTTGGTTACTTTCTCAGGTGAGACGGGAGAAAAGATGGAAACAGAGATGAGGAGTGAGAAAGTAAGTGAGGGAGCTGAAACAAAAGAAGAAGAAACAGGAGAAGCTGTGGATCTTTCAGCAGCCACATAGACACGTCTGGCCAGACAACAGCAAATGGACACAGAATATTATAATTAAGACAAAAACGGAAGCGAAACTCGTGTGTATGGATTTCATCTTTCTAGATCTATGTGTTTTATACAAGGACTGTCATTATAGGTAGACTGTAGGAACCATGAAAACGTTATCATTTCTTGAAAAACTGCTGAGCTCTAAGGTTTTCTTAGCGTCTTGGAAGAGTTCTATTATAAAACGATAGTAGCCAGAGCCAATGAAAACTAGGGGATGTGATCGTTTGAGTGTGAAGGTGGTACATTGTACATTCAGTAGAAAAAATGAGACCCTAAAAAGGTGTAAACCTTTAGGTAAAGATACCTGCAGAAAGGAGTTAGTAAATTTTAGGGAACTCATAATAAAATCACATCGCTGTCATTGCAATGGAATGAGAATGAACAACAACGAAACAATGAATGATACCTAGTTTCTATCCTCCCACAGAAGTTAGAGCTGATAGGAACCTTAGAAACCCATCTCAGGACTGGCCCTAAAGGAACTGGATCCAGTATGGTTGGATGGGGTTTGAGCCCCAACTAGCTGGCTTGAAACACTCACCACGTGTACATGTGCATGTGAGTGTGCTCACAAGTCTAACAGGATGGAGAAATGGAGTAGGGATGGTGGGGTGATCATGCCCCATTGTGGGGGTGCTTTCCTCCTCATTCTCTCTGGCTCTGGTGAGTGTCCTCTGGCAATTAAAGAAAGTATATCATCTAATTACTTTCTTGTGTTAAGCCTACCTAAATATGACCACAGACTTTTATATATCATATTATTTTAATATGTTCAAATGCTGTGCAGAAAAAAAAACTCTGAGATAGATAGCTTGAAAAACTTTTTCAAGCTCTTGTGCTGTTGTAAGATTAGGCAATTTTCACAACACAAGGCTATAGGTTTTCTATGTGCCATTTTGAATCAGCTGTTTTATATTTATGTGGGATTTTTCAGTTGGTGTTATATTTTTTAATTTCTTTTTAGGTTTTTGCTGTAGGGTACGTGTGCTTACTGGAGAGGAGAGAGACAGAGAGAGGGAAAGTGAGAAATCAGCCCCCAGGGGCATGACTATACTGCAGTTCATACTCCATTCACCTCTTGGGATTTGGACCACACATGCACACGCATCCAGTGTGATTTTTCAAGCGTTAGGCCATGTGGGCCTTAACTACCACACCCTGCTGGGTCCTGGTGTTATCTTTTTGAATACGATTATAAATTAATCTTTTTTAAAGACAGAGTCTTGACAGATGATCCTCCTACCTTCCCCTCCCAAATTGCTGGGATTACAGGCACACACCACCACACCCACCTTCAGGTTGGACTGGGAATTGAAGTCAGGCTTCCCATGTGGTCCTAGCCTGCAGAGCGCAGCATCTCAGCCGTGTGTGCCACCATGACTGGGCTTCAGTGGACTTTAAATGTATTTCAGAGGCAACAAACTGCAAAGATTAAAACCTAGATTTGCTGCCTACCCGGTGTCTGTTCTTTTTAAGATGACAGCACTTTAATGTTGGGCTTTTGAGGTAGAAAGAAACTAAGAAATCAAGATTTCAAAAGCATTTATTTTATTAGTTAGAATGATACACCACAGAAAGTTACCTTCCAAGAATTCTTCCAAAGTTGGCAAGGGATTTTGTAAATGAGTGTGTGTGTGTGATATTAATAATAATGAAAGCTAACTTGCCTACCACTGAGTGCCTTGTGGTTATGAATATCAGGATACAATTCTGCAAAACATTTAGTTTCTTTATCTTATCAATAAGTATATATATATATTTAAGGTAATTGCTCAAATGAATTAACTAGACTCTTACTTTAGTTTCTACATTAAAATGATTACTAAGATGACCTGGAATCACTTATAAGGACATAGGATACAAAGGAAAATAGATTGGGTCCGGTAGGTGGTATGGTTGTTTAAGGTGCTGGACTGCCAAGTGGCTGAGTACGGTTTGAGTCCCGGACCTGGTGGCTTGCTTTCTCATTTTCTCTCTCTGGTCAAATTAAAAAATAATAATAAATAAAATCGAATAAATAATTATTTAAAAAATGAAAATAAAAGTAGATCATCTTTATTCTAATTTTAATATTAATTTATGCTTGTGACTTTAAAGTGTTGGAGTAGACAGCAAGAGGAGTAGCTTAAATAAATGACATCGTCCTTTCTGCAAAGTAAACGAACTGGATTGTGATTTCCTTGAGTCGGCAGTGTCTTATGTATATCTTTGAATTCAGGCACTTAGCTCTTTTAATAAAACATAATATAGGTACTCAATAAATATTTGCTGAATCAGTAAATGAATAATTTATACTAAGGGCTCCCATTTACATTTAATTCATTCACAGATAATACATTCTTTTTAGAGATTTTTGCTATAGGGTGTGTGCGCTCACCAGAAAGACAGACAGATGGAAAGCGAGAAATCACCCCCCAGGGGGGATGGCCACGCCACAATCCCTTCTCCTCCATTCTCCTCTTGGGATCTTGGGCACGCATGCACACGTGCCCGGCGTGAGTTTTAAGCCACCGGGTCCAGGACGCGAACCGCGGTTGACTACATGGGAGTCCAGCGACATAGCCATTACACTAACTGCTGGTTCCCAATCCCATTATTTTTAAAGGATTATTTTATTTATTTAACTTTTATTTGTTATTATTTTTAAATATACCAGAGAGAGACAGAGAGAGAAAGAGAAAGTGAGAAAGAAAGCTGCTAGGTCTGGAACTTGAACTGCAGTCAGCCATGTGGGAGTACGACACCTTAACCACTCTGCCACCTGCCGGCCCCATAACCCATTATTTTTCATTAGTGATCATTCACAGAAATTTTTGGAGATTTGTATAAATTTCTAGTACTTTCTATGCTCTGTTTTTAGCCTTTATGTGGCTATTAAGACATTTTTAGTAACTTTTTAGTATTATTTTTAATAAAGTAAAAATAAAAAAATTAAGAATCTACAAAGATGGGACCAGCAGGTGGCATGGTGGCTAAGGGCGCTGGACTCCCACATGGCCGACTGCAGTTTGAGTCCTGGATCCGGTGGCTTGCTTTCTCACTTTCTCTCTCTCTCTCTCACTCTGTCCTTCTCTGGTCAAATTAAAATAAATAAATAAATAAAATAAAGTTCAATAAAATAATTCTTTAAAAAAGAAAAAGAACTACAAAGAGGTGCCAGATAATGGGAAAGCATCGGGGCCCACAAGGAAAGGACCCCAGTTGGTGTCTTAGGGCTTCCTTGTATATATGGGGTGTGTATGCACATACCTGTGATCCAGGCCGGCTGAGGCTGGGGTGGATCATGGTGTGAAGGCCCTACTGGAGGTGCCTCTCTCTCTTTCTTCCCCTCTTTCTCATGGAAGAAATAAATATATAAACGTAAAAATCTAGGAACCAGCAGATGGTATAATGGCTATGTCGCTGGACTCCCACATAGTCAACTGCGATTTGAGTCTAGGATCCAGCGACCTAAAACCCATGCTGGATGCTTGTGTATGTGTGCCCCAAATCCCAAGAGGAGTATGGAAGAGAAGGGATTGCGCATAGCCATCCCCCTGGGGGGTAATTTCTTGCTTTCTGTCTCCCTGTCTCCATCTATCTCTCCAGCAAGCACACTTGCCCTATAACAAAAATTTCTTTTAAACAAACAAACAAAAAAACTACAAAAACAATTTAAATAGGATCAGCCGGTGGCGTGGTGATTAAGGCTGCTGGATTCTACATGGTAGATACATGGTTTGAGTCCTAGACCCAGTGGCTTGAAAGTTGTACTGGGCACATGTGCGTGCCTGCCCAAAATCCCAAGAGGAGAATGGAGAAGGAAGAGCAGTGTAGCCATCCCCAGTGGGGCGATTTCTCATTTTTCCTCTCTCTCTCTTTCTGGTGAGCGCATGTATCCTATTACAAAAATCTAAACAAACAAACAAACAAACCAAAAAACAAAAAAAGAAAGAGAAAAGAAAATGATTAAAGTTTCTTGTTTATACTTCCAGAAAGAAAAATATACCTATATGACTGGCTAAATATACAAAGGGGCTCCCAAAAGTTCATGGAAAAATGGAATAAAACCACAAGTTTATTTTGGTGCAAAAACTTTTAAAATCATGTTTTTTGTGTTTGTTTGTTTGTTTTGTTTTTCTTTAATAGAGATTTTTCCTATAGGGTGCATGTGCTTGCCAGAAAGACAGAGAGACTAAAAGCAAGAAATCATCCCGCAGGGGGATGCCATGCCACAGTCTCCTGTCTCCTCTTGTGATTTTGGGCACACACGTACACATACCCAGTGTGAGTTATAAGCCACCAGGTTCAGGACTCGAATCGTGGTCAATTACATGGGAGTCCAGGGGCGTAACCATTATACCATCTGCTGGTCTCCAAATCCATGTTTTTTCATACTGTACATTTTCTAGAAACTTTTTGAAATAAAGTATGTGTATGTTTACACATCCTCATTTTAAAACACAAAATGGAAAACTATTTACATAGCCCTGTATTGTGAAAAGTGTATATAGAACCATTAATTGACCTTTCCTTTGTTAGACTTTTTTTTCCTAGTTTTGCTATGGGGTGCATGTGCTTGCCACAGAGAGACAAAAAGGGAAAGTGAGGAAGGAATCACCCCTCGGGGTGATGGCGACACTGCAATCCCTTCTCCTCCATTCTCCTCTTGGGATTTTAGACACACATGTATACGCGCCAGTGTGTTTTTCAAGCCTCTGTGTCCAGGACCCAAACCACACAATTGGCCATGTGTGATCTACTGCCCTAAACACCACACCCCCTGCTAGCCCAGAATATTTTCCTTTTGCCAGAGGCTGACAATCTTTGCAAAGTGCATTCTAATTCTAAGTCCCCAGACCCTGAGAAAAGATGATCAGTTTTGTCCTGGATTCAAAATACACAAGGACAAATAGCTGATTTCAACTAGTACTTATTTAGTAGATCCGTATCGATCAGCTTCAGGTTTTCTAGATATCAGAGTTACTAAAAATCGTTTTTTGGGAATAAAAATATCAGTATTTCTAAGTATTTAAATGAATAAGGAATTAATTGTATGAAAAGATTCCTTTGTTATTAAAAGAATTACTTTTTTCTTAGTATAAAATGAACATGTTTCTTTGTAGAGACTTCAGAAAGTGTAACTTTAAAAGATGAAATCTAAGTATTACCCGTAACTCAATCAATCAAAACTATCGCTGTTAGCATGAAGTAAATGAAGATTATTTGTTTTAGTTGCAAAATTTGTTGCAATAACAAGTTAGCCAAAGCACAGCCATTAATAGAACGTTAACTACTGTATGAGCGGTGCCCTTCCGTATTTTTCTCACTGGAATCCATTGGAGAATAATAGATTAAGAGACTGTTCCAATAATATTTGCTATATTAGTAAATATTGACTTGTGCTACAGAGAAAACACCTGTGCCTAAGTAGATAAGCACTTAGCTGACTGCAGCTTATGACTTATAATAGATGAAGAACTCACTGAGATAAAATATGCTATTTGGAATTATTTTTCTTTTTTTGGAGAGGTTTTTGCTATAGGGCGCGTGTGCTCGCCAGACAGACAGAGAGAGACAGAGAGACAGAAAGTGAGAAATCACCCCCCAGGGGGGATGGCCACACCGCAATCCCTTCTCCTCCATTCTCCTCTCGGGATCTTGGGCACGCACACACACGCGCCTGGCGTGAGTTTAAGCCACTGGGTCCGGGACTCGAACCGCGGTCGACTACGTGGGAGTACAGCGAGATAGCCATTATGCTAACTGCTGGTCCCAGGAATTATTTTTAATGATTGCTGAACAAGTTGTAAAAGTGAGGCTGTAAGCCTTTTTGAGGGCAGGAGGGTCTCCTACAAATTGGTCATTCTGTAAGTTTTTGCCACTGACAAATGTCCTTTATTCTTACCTAATAATGGTGATTTCCTTATAATGAAATGTAATTGGCTGTAGGACACTTATGGCCAACATTTTTGTAAAGCCGTTTTGTACTACTGGTTCAACATTTATAATTTTGATTGAATAAATATTATTAGAACTCATAAACTGTTTGAAGGCCTCTTTTTGTGAATTATTTTTCACTTAAGTGTTATTACAGAAACACATAAAATTTGACACACTATATCTTTCAGAAAAAAAGCAGACTTTACGTATTCTGTCAAAGATAAGAATAGGACACCAGTAAGGATGTATGGGTGACCCTTTTTAGAAATCTCACACTTCAGAGCTCACTCTAGCTATAAGCATGTTTGAAAGGCATGCAGAAAGT
Organism: Tupaia belangeri chinensis; assembly: GCF_000334495.1. Classification (NCBI taxonomy): domain Eukaryota; kingdom Metazoa; phylum Chordata; class Mammalia; order Scandentia; family Tupaiidae; genus Tupaia; species Tupaia belangeri. Next base: position 3,038,577 of record NW_006160167.1, on the reverse strand, counting down.
GTTTTTTTTTTTTTTTTTCCAGTCTCAGCTCATGACCAAACTAAGTTTATGCTATTTATTTAAGCCATCTCTTGCTGCAAGCAAGGGATGGGAGATCAGCATACTTGTCATCATTTGCTATTTTATTATCATCATAATCTTCTTTCTATTACACTAGATTACATATAACTTTACATTGACTTCCATTGCTTTTTCAAAATGGGATGCCATGCATGTCAGTCAATACAGAGATATCAATCTCCCCGCTTTATCATTCAATATCTTTTCCATGCTTTTCCCAATAATTGTTATTATTATTTTTTTTAAACAATCAATCACTATTTCTCATTTTTGCTTATTAAAAAGACTTCACCCATCATGAAATACTTCCCATACCGGTTCAGTTGAGAATACTATACATGTCATCATCAACAGGTAATAAACCATATCTATTTCTCATTAACATCCTGCCTCTCTATTGATTCACTGCTGTCTTT
>NW_006160167.1:3033846-3034982 GCF_000334495.1 Tupaia belangeri chinensis | reverse complement strand
CGCCCACGTTCTCTTTATTCATCTTCATAGCCAGTCGGAAGTGGATTCACAGGAGGGTTATGGAATAGAGTGTGGTTACCATCTCCCCAGGGGAAGGGCTGAGCCCTCCTCACCATGAGCGCCACTCGTGAGCGCCACTCGACGTAGGCGCCCCAGCTGTGAACAGGACCGGCTTAGCAGCCGAGGCCCCCCCGGAGCAGAGCTGCCGCTGCCATGTTTGACAGACCAGAAAGTGTTGTTTTTCCATTCAGCATAACCCAGTGATTTTCCTTCGGTGTGAAAAGAAGACTCAAAATCTCAACCCAGCCAGTAAGTCCGAACTTTGGTATCAGTATCTTATGTTGTTCTAAGCCATCACCTGTAGTGCGTGGGCCCCTTAGAGGTCACTTGACTGGAGTATTTGGTTTCCCGTCTACAGTGACTGATTTAGGAAAGGAGCCGTGACTGAGCTGGACCAGTCAGGGAGAGTCCCTGGGAATCTCCTGCCAGAGACACCAGGAAATGATACCTTTCCACGGTTAGTGCACTGTTAGCACGCAAGTCTGGGTTTGCAGCATCTTACGCCAAGAGATGGCTGGAGCCAGGAAGTTTCCGCCTACTAGTCAGCTGTACCCTGGAATTACATTCCCAGACCCTATGTATTCCTCTTTTAATCCACTTCCACTAGTTTGAATTATATTTCTATCATTTACAACTACAGATATTAATTTAATTTTTTTTTGGCAAGGTTTTTGCTAAAGGGTGTGTGCACTCACCAGAAAGACAGAGAGACAGAAAGTGAGAAATCACCCCCAGGGGGGATGGCCACGCTGCAATCCGTTCTCCTCCATTCTCCTCTCAGGATCTTGGGCACTCATGCACACGTACCCTGCATGAGTTTAAGCCACCAGGTCCGGGACTTGAATTGCGGTCAACTACATGGGAGTCCAGTGACGTGGCCATTGTACCATCTACTGGTCCCCAAGTCTTAATTTCTTTTTTCTTTCTTTGGAGAGGCTTTTTTTGGCTATAGGAAGCATGTGCTTGCCAGAAAGACAGAGACAGAAAGTGAGAAATTACTACCCAGGGGAGATGACCACGCTGCAATCTCTTCTCCTCCATTCTCCTCTTGGGATCTTGGGCACTCATGCACACGC
>NW_006160167.1:3026534-3033559 GCF_000334495.1 Tupaia belangeri chinensis | reverse complement strand
ACTCGAGCTGTGGTTGACTACATGGGAGTCCAGTGACATAGCCATTACGCTAACTGCTGGTCTGTCTTCCTAATTTTTTTTTTTTTTTTTTTGAGAGAGGTTTTTGCTATAGGGCACGTGCGCTCGCTAAAAAGACAGAGAGATAGAAAGCGAGAAATCACCCCCCAGGGGAGATGGTCACGCCGCAATCCCTTCTCCTCCATTCTCCTCTTGGGATCTTGGGCACGCACGCACACGCACCTGGCGTGAGTTTAAGCCACTGGGTCCGGGACGTGAACCGCGGTCGACTACGTGGGAGTCCAGTGACATAGCCATTACGCTAACTGCTGGTCCCTGTCTTCCTAATTTTTGAAGTTCAGTTTGAGCATTCAGGAGTGTGCGGGAGGAGGTGATCTGCAATCTCTTTGCCATTCTGTTTTTATTCCTTTGTGCAGCAGATTCAGTAGGTATTGAGGAATATATTAACCCTAATAGTATTTGGATATTTGGTTATGGTTCCCTTAGATCCGTCTAGATAGTCACTGAATGGAGATCGAGCAGAGAAGTGATGTGGTAAAAGAAAAAGAATAAGAAAACAGAGAGGAGGGGAAAAAGAAAGAGAAAGAAAAAGAAGGAAAAAAAAAGAAAAAGAAACCCCACATTCATTTTTTAATAAAGCAAGCACGCTGTGTGAAATGACTAGTTCTCAGCAGCAATGGAGTAGTCTTCTTCTGAAGGCCTACCCACTGCCTTTCCTAGAGGGGAAAGGGAAAGGGGATTACTAGCAAGATAAAGGAAGATCTGAAAGCTGAGAGAATACTTTAAAAAATTTTAAAAAGGAAAAATTACAAACAAATGGTAACAGAGAGAGGCAGAGAGAAGGATAGACGGGTGTCCTACCACTTGAGACTGGGGCGCTGGAGGCTGAATTATCAGTAGAAAATCTTCATTGCTCTTAGTCCCTGAAGTGACTAGTTCTCAGCAGCAATGGAGTCTTCTTCTATTTTTTTATTTCTACATTTTGGCTCTGCATTCTACTTTTTTTTCTTTCTTTCTTTCTATGGCATGTGCTTGCCAGAAAGACAGAAAGTGAAAATGAGAAATCACTTGCCAGGCAGGGGTTGGGGGGTTGGCCATGCTATAATCCCTTCACCATTCTCCTCTTAGCTTTTGGGCATGCATACTGGACACACGCCTAGTGTGATTTTCAAGCCACTGGGTCCGGTGCTTGAACTGTGGTTGACGATGTGAGAGTCCAGCACCTTAACCATGCCACTGCAGGATCCCATGTACTTTTTTGTATGCTACATATATGTGTAAGAATGTTATGACAGCATTCTTGTAATATAATTTTGAAAACAACAAATTATTAAGAGGAGTAGTTCAATCACTTAGGATGTATTCATACAAAAGAACACCCAGCAGCAGTTTTAAAAATGAGGTAGATCTGAGTACCAGCACGTGGCACTGGGGTTAAGGTGTTAGACTTTCACGTGGCCCATCAAGGTTAGAATCCTGGACTTGGCTTGAAAATCACATCAGGACATGTGTGCATACATGCCCCAAATTTCAGGAGGAAAACAGAGAGGAGATTGTGGTTTGGCCATCTCCTGGAGGGTGATTTCTCATTTTCCGTCTCTGTCTCTTTGGCAAGTGCATGTGCCCTGGAAAAAAAAAAAAACAAACACACCCCCCCCCCAAAAAAAAAGGTAGATCTACATGGAAAATCTTCAGGACAGGAGAAAACAGTCTCTCTCTATAAATATACATATATATATATAGAATATATATAGTCTCTCTCTCTCTATATATATAGTCTATGCAATAAAGTTCCACTGATATAATCAAGTGTGCAATGAATACAAAGCTACCAGCTAATTATACACAAACTATTTTTTTCTTTTTATTATAATTTTCCTATAGGGCACATATGTTTGCTAGAGAGACAAAGAGCTGGAGAGAGAGAGAGAGAAAGTGAGAAATCACCCCTCCAGGAGGGGATGGCCATGCCACAATCCCTTCTTAATGTTCTTCATGGGATTGTGGGCAAGCAAACACATGCCCATCATGTTTTTCAAGCCACTGTGTCTGAGACTCGAAGCATGCAGTCAGCCATGTGGGATCTAGCTCCCTTAAACACTAAGTCACTAGCTGGCCCCAACACACAAAGCTCTTGGCAGTGGTTCATTGTTCTTGGGAGGTAAGTGGAAAGGAGAGTAAGTGAGGGGAGGAGTTTTACTTTAGGTTATAACGAGGAAATATTCATGTAGTGGTTGTCTTGATAGCTGCACATGCCAGGGAGAGACAGAGAATGAGTCAGAGAAAGTACCTCCCCCCGCCCAGGGGTGTTACCATGTCTCTATCCTTTCAAGATTTTGGCACATGTGCACATGGGCCCAACATGATTTTTAAGCTGCTGGAGTCAGGATTCAAACCTTGGTTGGTCAGGTGGAATCTGACTCCCTTAATCACTAGGCTTCGGGACTGGCCCAAATGTTGAAAGGTTTTAAAGAGCAAATGATTATATATAGCTGATCATACAGTGTAAAAATGTACAAAGTGAGAAGTAAGGTTTGATCAATGAAATCCAGCAGTTGGAAATTTAACTTCATGCTTCCCTTTTTTAGGTAATATGTTTTAAAGTATAAATTAAATTGTTAAAAAAAGGTGAACAAAATTACACCAGGGGAATTTGTATATATATTTAATTTCCATTAGAAAAATATTATTTATACAAAATTTTGGTCCATATTCTTCTCCTATATTATTACCATTCAAATTTAAATACTTCAATTATACTCAGTACAAGCAGAATGACATATCTAACATGAGAATTACGTATTTCACATCAGGAGGTAAACACGATTTAACTGAATTGGGCATGGGCTTGATTATTTCTCAGGAACGATAAACTCTTCTTTCCTGTATGTTATTTCCCTTTGCTTTTTTAAATTTGAGTAAATATGTAATTTCTCTTTCTCTTCTCCTACAGTTAGTAATACAGGTGTACATTGTTTAATTTAGAACATTAGTAGCACATCTTCAATCACATTCAACTCTCCTTATTATATGCATTCTGTAATAACTTCAGGTACTTTACTCAAACTTATACTTTCATCAATTATAAAAAATTAAGATGTTAGTTTAAAAATAAAATGAAAGTTCCAAGCTAAACAACACTGGCCCACTTATAGTCATGCGGTTGTGAGTGGTCCTTGGACAGCTACTGCTTCAATCTCAACTCGGCCTCCCTGTGAGGAAAATAATAGAACAACGTTTAGACTATTTTGTACAAATTGAGAGCTCCATAATACCTACTAAAAACATAAGCAATTAAGAGTAATATTTTCTTTTTAAAGAATTATTTATTTAACTTAATTCATTCTTTTTTTTTGCTTTCTTTATTAAGCTATTATTATTATTATTTTTTTTGGAGAGGTTTTTGTTATAGGGCACGTGCGCTCGACAGACAGGCTGAGAAAGACAGAGAGACAGAGAGTGAGAAATCACCCCCCAGGGGAGATGGCCATGTCACAATCCCTTCTCCTCCATTCTCCTCTTGGGATCTTGGGCACGCACACACACATGCCTGGTGTGAGTTTAAGCCACCAGGTCCAGGACGCGAACCGCGGTCGACTACATGGGAGTCCAGCGACATAGCCATTATGCTAGCTGCTGGTCCCAAGCTATTATTATTATTATCATTATTTTATCATTATTTCAATTTCTTTTATACAGTCAGTCATGTTGCAAAGTGAAAATTCCCACGTGTATATTTCACACAGGTTCAGCTGATAATACTATAAGGTTAACTCTCAACAGATAATAACCCATTACTTTGTCCCATAAATGCCTTGCCTCTCTATTTTTCTCTTTAATCATTCATTCATTTTAATTTGACCAGAGAGAGACACAGAGAAAGAGAGAGAAAGAGAGAGAGGGAAAGTGAGAAAGCAAGTCACCAGGTCCAGGACTCGAACCATGTTGGCCATGTGGGAGTCCAGCACCTTAAGCACCATGCCATCTGTCAGCCCCAATACACTAGCTCTTGATGGATCCTATGGCCAAGACAGTATTGAGTGCTTTGGGGAACACAAAACAGGGTAAACAATAGAGATTATTTTTCCAGTAGAAGATCTAGATTTATTTAAATTATATAACAGCCCAAAGAAATTTTTATTGTAAAGCTCACAAACCTTGATCAACTTTATAGTCTCTTAAGAAACATTACAACAATACAGCTGCTATTTTGCTTTTCTCACAATTTAAGTGGTCTGATTCTATGTTGTATAATGTTTAATTTTTTTCTATGCATGTAATATGGGGTATTTTGAGAATTCATGTTCTTGGGAGCAGAGCATGTTTCTTTTTATAGTGCTTAGTTTGTTATATTAAGAAAAAAAAAAATCCCAAAAGGCCCCAAAACAATGCAGACACTTAAAATGGTGTCTCCTGGTCATTTTTAACTATACTTACTTTGGGCAAAGCAGCAACCTGGTAAGCAGCTCTAGCAGGAAAGCTACTCTTGAAATCTGCATTTAAAAGAGTTCACTTTAGTTTTCAGGCACTGTATTGTTATTCAACACTGAATAATTTACAATATTTTATAAGAAGTACTCCATAGACTATTCAATTCTTTTATTTATTTATTTTTAGAGGTTTTTGCTATAGGGCTGTGTGCTAGCCAGAAAGACAGAGAGAGAGAGACAGAAAGCGAGAAATCACCCCTCAGGGGGTATGACCACGCTGCAATCCCTTCTCCTCCATTCTCCCTTTGGGATCACATGCACCTGGCGTGAATTTAAGCCACCGGGTCCAGGACTCGAATCGCAGTTGACTACATAGGAGTCCAGTGATACAGCCATTACATCAACTGCTGGTCTCCGACTACTCAATTCTTAAGATATAAGTAAGTCAGTTCTTCAGATATAAGCAATTTTCAGTGCTGGCAGGTGGCTTGGTGGTTAAGGTGCTGATTGACCACAAATTGAGTGCTGGACCTGGTGTCTTGTGTTTTCTTTCTTTCCCTCTCTCTGGTCAAATTAAAAGAAAAAAAAAAGATATAAGAAACATTGGGGCCAGCAGGTGGCATGGCGGATAAGGGTGCTGGATTCCCATATGGCCGACTGGATTTTGAGTCTCGGACCTGGAAGCTTGCTTTCTCGCTTTCCCTTTCTCTATCTCTCTGTCTCTGTCTGGTCAAATTGAAAAATAATAATAACAAATGGAATTAAATATATAAATAATTCTTAAAAAAAAGATATAAGCAACTTTTTTTTTCTTTTTTTTAAAAGCTTACATTTAGGAGCAGCAGATGGCATAGTAGTTACATCACTGGACTCCCACACGGCTGACTGTGATTCAAGTCCTAGACCTGGTGGCTTCAAAATCACATTGGGCACGTGTGTGTGCGCATCAAGATCCCGGGAGAAGAATGGAGGAGAAGGGATTGCAGCATGTCATCCCCCCAGAGGGGTGATTTCTCACTTTCTGTCTCTCTGTCTCTCTTTGTCTGTCTCTCTCTGGCAAGTGCGCATACACTAAGACAAAAATCTCTAAAAAACAAAGCTTACATTCAGATTTTTTGGATAAAATATCTTGTCATACAATTCCTATGATAATGTAATTATTTTTCAAAATGTGAGCTTTCTGGGAATAAAATGGAATACTTATATACTCTGGCACATGGATATTTTCTTTTCTTTTTTTTTTTTTAAGAATTATTTAATTATTTATTTTAATTTGACCAGAGAGGGAACGAGTGAGAGAGAGAGAGAGAGAGACAGAGTGAGAAATCAAGCCACCAGGTTCAGGACTTGCACTGTGGTTGGCCATGTGGGAGTCTGGCACCCTTAATCACCAAGCCGTCTGCTGGTTCCGGGCACTTGGCTCCTGTTTGATGTGAATGGGGGTAATTTTAAAAGTGATATTTACGAACTAGTCCTCTAAATGGGGGGAAAACGGCCTATTTCCAGCAATTCTGGCAAGTATCTTCTTTGCTAACTTTGGTCTCCTCTGAGAACTTCTTCAGGAGAGAATAAGCAGTGATGTCTTGCCCTGTTACACCTGTCTCATCCTCCTGGGTGGTAGGAACCATGTATTTTCCCCAGAATGACAATGTTAACATCATGGCTAACACTTACTCAGAGCTCACAGCACGCCAACACCTGAGCGCTTCGTGTGTTGTATCACATGATGTGATCATTTCAACAACCACCTAAGGTGTTATTACCCCTGGTTTGTGTGTAAGGAAACTGAAGCTAGAAATGTTAAGTATATAAATAGCTAATGATTCTGAGACAGCCAGAATAAAGATGGCACTTTACTGCAGAGTAAATGAAACCCATGTGTATAAAAAAATTTAGGAGGTGGACAGGCTATGCTGGTAAAACATGATGCTCTGTGAGGCTGACACACATGGGAAGGTTCCAGGTTCATGTCTGGAGATCTCCCTGAGCATGCCAGACACGCATGTCCCCGATCCAAGGCTGGCGGAGCTGTGGGCGATAGTGGTGTCAAGACCCCATTGGGGGTACTGTCTTTCTCTCTGGCTTGTAAAAGAAATAAATAAACGCAATTTAAAAAAATTTTTAGAAGGGTTTAAGCTGAGAAGGGTGTAAAACAATTAAGCTTTAGGAGAATATGAGGTTGTGAGAGTCATGATGTATTTTTCTTTGCAAAAATGCATCGTGACTTTTCCAGTGATCCACTGATTTATAGAGTTTTAGTATGCTACTTCAGGCAATGCAGTCAAAGTGTCTTAGATCTTTTCCACAGGAGTATAGTGTATGTTTTTCCAATCAGACTATTAATTCTTTCAGGGCAGGCTCTATGACCATTTATCACTTCCTATCATTCTTAATTCATAATGAGTACACATTTATGTTAAGAGATTTATTTCTCTTTGCCCGGGGACCCCGCGCCGAGCAAGCGAGGCTGCGGTGGCGGGCGGAGTAGGCCCTGCGCCGGCCCACCCAGGCCGGGCTGCAGGCCCCCGCCACCCCCGGGGGCCCGCGCCGAGCAAGGCGGCGGGGGGCGGCCCGCCC
>NW_006160167.1:3016526-3025657 GCF_000334495.1 Tupaia belangeri chinensis | reverse complement strand
GGGGGGGAGGAAGGTATGGAGGGCAACCATGGATGCCAGGGAAAAAGGGGGGAGAAGGTGGGACATAGCAGAGGGTGGGGGATGGGGAATCAGGGATGGCAAGACAAAGGGCAAGGTATGCAGGACGTAAGAATTGGAAAATTATTTGCTGAGAACATATATGTGGATGTACTTGATTGAGACAATGCACAGTGTATTTTGGATGGAAAATTCATTTGTGTGTTGTGATGGTGTAAAGTGAATTAATAAAAAAAAAAATAAAATAAATTTCTCTTTAACACAGAAAACAGGAGGCCAGCAGGTGGCATGGTAGTTAAGGTGCAGGATCCTACAGGGATCTGTGGGATCGAATTCTGGACTTGGTGGCTTAAAAAACACACTAGGTGTGTGTGCACGTGTGCCCCAAATCCTGAGAGCAGAATGGAGAAGAAGAGATTGTGGCGTGGTCATCATTCTCCCTCTGTGTATTTCTCTTTAACACAGAAAACAGGAGGCCAGCAGGTGGCATGGTAGTTAAGGTGCAGGATCCTACAGGGATCTGTGGGATCGAATTCTGGACTTGGTGGCTTAAAAAACACACTAGGTGTGTGTGCACGTGTGCCCCAAATCCTGAGAGCAGAATGGAGAAGAAGAGATTGTGGCGTGGTCATCATTCTCCCTCTGTGTGAGTGTATGTGTCAGGGGCACGATGTCTCATTTTCCCTCCCTCTCTCTCTGTCTCTCTCTCCAACAAGTACACACACCCTACAGGAAACTAAACATACACATAGTAATCAGAAACTAGAGATAAAGTCAAATTACTTACATTGTTTGTAGATTTCGTTGACAGTACCAAAGTCATTGATGTCAGCCAGCAAAACAGTTGTTTTCACCACTGGAAGATATACACATTGCCATTAGGCTTTACAATTTGGTTGGAAGTGAAACATTACTTAGAAGAACAGTGTAGGATTTTGTGATGGTCCTAACTGAACTGGGATGGAAGAGGGGAAGTAGGACAGTGTTGCTTCCCAGGCCACTAAAACAACTCTAAAAAGCAACAAACACGGCATGACATGTCACTGGGTGTCCTATGTTCTTCAAAAGACCCAGGAGACACCGGACAGAAATGTGGATGATAGCAAGTGCTCACCGTTACTGTAGTCACAGCTGGCCGCTTTCAGAATCTCGCCCATGTTTATAAGAGCCTGCGAACCAAATCAAGAGAGCCGGAGGCATGGATGTTAGATAAAAACTTTCAATTCGTGGGAACCAGCAGTTAGCGTAATGGCTATGTTGCTGGACTCCCACGTAGTCGACCGCAGTTCGTGTCCCGGACCCGGTGGCTTAAAACTCACGCCGGGTGCGTGTGCGTGTGTGCCCAAGATCCCGAGAGGAGAATGGAGGAGAAGGGATTGCGGCGTGACCATCCCCCCTGGGGGGTGATTTCTCGCTTTCTGTCTCTATGTCTCTCTCTGTCTGTCTGGCGAGCGCATGCGCCCTATAGCGAAAACTTCTCCAAAAAAACCCCCAAAACTTTCAATTCGTTTAATGATCTTTCACTAATATCTCCTTAGATAGTCTGTGTTGCAGAAAATTTCTTACACTTTCTAGGATGCCTCCATATAACTGAATTATTTCTTGGTATCCATGAATGGAGTGAATCGTTCTGGAATACAGTGAAAAGGCTGTCTCTTACTATGAGTAAGAAGACTGGCTGGAGGGCCAGCAGGTGGCATGGGAATTCAGCACAGAATCCCTAATGGCTGACTCCGCCTGAGTCTGGGGGTGGGGTTGGTGACCTCTCGCTTGCCCTTGCTCTATCTCAGTGAGTGCACACACACTCTGGTAAAAATGACTGTGCTAAATCATGTAGCTCTCATTCAATGTCTATTAAGCCCAAACTATGTATGGGATTTCACACTCTGTATACGTTCAGTTAGACGGCACAGAACAAGTACGTGCTAGTAAGCATTAAAATATCATTGGGGGCAGGGGGTGGTAACCTGGTGGTATAGGTGGACTCACAGACAGGCCTGGCATAAACTTAAAGAAAAAAAAAAAAAAGATAAATGACATTTTCTTTTAGGGCTGGCCTGGTGGCCTAGAGGTTAAGGGAGCCAGATCCCACATGACCAGCCACAGTTCGAATCCCAGTCCCAGCAGCTTGAGAAATTCAACACTGGAAGCATGTACGTGAGTCACCCAGATCCTAACAGGATGGAGAAACAGAAGAGAAGGGATTGTGCTGTGATCATGCCTCATTGAGGGGTGCTTTTTCTCTCCCTCCCTCCTTCTTTTTCTTTCTCTGGCAAAAGCACTCACATTCTGACAATTAAGAAAACAGCTTTGTTTTAAAATATTTTAAATAATTGGTTTTGGAGCCAGTATGATTAAGGTGCTGGACTCCCACAAGGCTGACTGCGGTTCAGGCCCTGGACCTGGTGGCTTGAAAATCACACCATGCACATGCGCGTGAGTGCCCAAAATCCCAAGAAGAGAACTGAGAAGTGACTGTGGCGTGACCGTCCCCCCAAAGGGTGATTTCTCACTTTCCCTCTGTCTCTCTGGTAAGTGAGTGCACCCCAGGGCAAAAATATATTTCTAAAGAATTATTTTATTGGGAACCAGCAGTTAGTGTAATGGCTATGTCGCTGGATTCCCACGTAGTCGACCGCGGTTCGCGTCCCGGACCAGGTGGCTTAAAACTCATGCTGGGCACGTGTGCGTGTGTGCCCAAGATCCCAAGGGGAGGATGGAGGAGAAGGGATTGCGGCGTGACCATCCCCCCTGGGGGGTGATTTCTCGCTTTCTGTCTCTCTGTCTCTCTCTGTCTGTCTGGCGAGCGCACACGCCCTATAGCAAAAACCTCTCCAAAAAGAAAAAAGAAAAAAAAAAGAATTATTTTATTTATTCTTCCTCTTCTTCTTCTTAAATTTGTTATAGGGCATGTGAGCTCACCAGAGAGACAGAGAGAGAGGGAAAGTAAGAAAGCAGACCTGCCAGGTCTGGGACTCAAACCAGTTGGCTATGTGGGAACCCAGTGCCTTAACTAGCACCTTGCTGGCCCAGGCAAAAATCTTAAAACAAACAAACAAACAAACAAACAAACAAAATAAAAACTTCTAGATAGGTAATAGATGGGTATGGTAAGAAAATTCAAAGCTATAAAAAAAAAGCATATACAAATGAAAAGCACTTCCTAGCCTACTCGTCTGCTTCCCAGTTTCTAGCCTCAGAGGTAACCACTGTTTCCAGTTTCTTGCGTATCTTTCCAAAAGACAGTCAATGCCTGTACCAGCATAAATGTTGTATACTCAAACACACACGCACAAGGTAGCATACTGTGCAAGCTGTTCTGCATCTTAGTTTTCCTCTGTCATTTAACAATTTATCTTGGCGATCTCTCCATATCAATGTAGTTGTGCAGATTTAGTATGATTTATCCAATTAGCTCCTTAGGGATGGACGTTTAGATAGCTTTCTATCTTTGGGTATTACAAAATGACTCCATTAATGCATTATGATTTGATTCTATATATTGGATTAGGATTGTAATGGCCATTCTTATTTTATTTTATTAATGTATCTGTATTTTTAGCTTTTTCCCATGAGTTTGCTAGAGGGAGAAAGAGAGAGGCAAAGTGAGAAATCACTCCCCAGGGTGGATGGTCACCCTGCAACCCCTTCTCCTCCATTCTCCTCTTAGGATTTTGGGCATGAATGCCATGTGTCCATTGTGTTTTTCAAGCCACTGGGTTTGGGTCTTGAATCACAGAATCGGCTATGTAGGATCTAGTCACCCTAACCAATAGGCCACCTGGTGGTCCTCTATTCCTATTTTATTTTTAATTCCCATTCTGATTTTATAAAACATTCTGCAGAGGCCAGCAGATGGTGTGGTGGTTAGGGTGCTGGACTCTCATGCGGCTGACTGCGGTTTGAGTTCCAGACCTAGTTGTTTGCTTTCTCACTTTCCCTCCCTCTCTCTCTCTGTCTCTCTTTGGTCAAATTAAAAATAAAATAAAAAAAGAGAAAAATTAAATAAAATAATTCTTAAAATAATACTGCATATAAGCTTTATTATTCCTTTATTTAAAATGTTGACTTTTATTTCTGTGGTGTTGGTTTTTACTTGTTTTGGACAGGTCAGTGGCCCTGAAAAGAAAATTTCCTAATCTTTGTGGAAGTGGCAAGATGTTATCTGAATCTGATAATTCAGGTTTAAAGTCAACTTTGTGATGAAGGTGGAATCTCTTTTTTGGTTGCTAAATAACTCATCAGGTTTCCAATTTTTCCCTGACATGAAACTGTCTGAAAGTAAGCAACAGTAGCTTAAAAAGCATTTATCTGGTAATCTCTATAAAGCATCACACTGGATTCTTGATACTTGTCAATATTAAAAAGTAGAAAAAAGAACTTCAAGGGTGGAAAAGGACTTACTTGCTTAGCTTCTTCCGCCACTCCTCCTGGCACAAGTTGTCCACTTGAGGGGTTTATGCCCAGCTGTCCTGAAACGTACACAGTCCTGTCCACTACCACAGCTTGACTGCAATGAATAGAAATCCAGATACGTATTACTAAGAAACAGGAAATTCAATGCTAAAAGAGTTCTTTGACAGAACAAAAGAAGCATAAATTGTAAAAGAAAAAAATCTGTGATAGACTTCATTAAATTATTTTTTTTCATGAGAGAAAGAGCAGGAGAGAGAGAAAAGGGGAGAGACAAAGGTTAGGCTGTATTTAAGTTTTGGAGAGGGTCGTGGCTGTGTAGCAATCCTCCTGCCCCAACCTCCCTACTAGCTAGGATTACAGAAGCATGCAATTGGCCTAGCATGTTCACGCTGGTCTTGCAAACCGTGCTAGAAACGTGTGCGGCATGTGTGCCCAAATCCCAACAGGACGGAGGAGAAGGGATTTAGGTGTGTCACGCCCCAGCGAGGGTGCGTTCTCTCTTCCCCTCTCCCTCTGTCTCTCTCTCTGGTGAGTGCATGCACCCTCTGGCAATCAAAACCAAAACAAAACACTGGTGACCAAATCTATTTTATTTTCTTATAATGTAATTTTTTTTTTTGACTAGAACATTCCATTTCAAAAATCCAGAAAAAATGCAAAGTATCACAGGGAAAAGTCTACCATCCTTCTTCCTCATTTACCCAATTTCTCAGCATCTCCAGATAACCACTGTTATTTCTGTATTCTTTCGAATTTCTTCATGCGTGTGTGAGTGAAAACAAATACATATTTCTCTTCCTCCTTTTATATAAAATATGGCATATTAGACACTCATATACTTGCTTTTTTTCACTCAACAATAGATCCTGAAGATCTTTCCATAACTACTGGGTTGTTGGAAAAGACACAACATACTTTTCTACGCAAAAACATACGTGTAGAATGTTTCTTCATACTTTCTTCACTGCTACAGAGTGTCTCACTATGTGGATATACTAAAAGTATATCCATGTTAAAATTTTTTAAAAATTTTATTTTAGTTTTGAGAGTTTTTTTTGCTATAGGGCGCGTGCGCTCGCCAGACAGACAGAGAGACAGACAGAGAGACAGAAAGCGAGAAATCCCCCCTGGATGGCCACGCCATCCTTCTCCTCCATTCTCCTCTCGGGATCTTGGGCACGCATGCACACGCGCCCGGCGTGAGTTTAAGCCACCGGGTCCGGGACTCGAACCGTGGTCGACTACGTGGGAGTCCAGCGACATAGCCATTACGCTAACTGCTGGTCCCCAATTTTTTTTTCTTTTTTTTTTTTTTGACAGAGGGTGCTTGCTCTTGCCAGAGATAGAAAGAGAGATAGCAAGAAAACCCACTATGCCCATGGAGCACGGTCATGACACAATGCCTTCTCCTCCATTTAGCCTTCCTTTGGGATTTTGGGCACGTGATTGGCATGTTTCTCAAGCTGTGGTCCAGGACTCAACCACACAGTTGGGCATGTCGATTCAGATGCTTTAACTACCAAGCCGTGGGCTGGCCTTGGATATATTTTATTTAACTAATCACCATTGCTTCTAGTATTTTTTTTAAAAATAGTTATTTTATTTAACTTTATTTATTTATTTATTTTAATTTGATCAGAGATAGGCAGAGTGAGAAAGAGAGAGAGAGAGAGAAAGTAAGAAAGCAAGATGCCAGGTCCGGGACTCACTGTGGTTGGATATGTATGAGTCCAGCCTCTTAACCACCATGCCACCTGCCAGCTCCACACTTCTAATATTTTAAATTTATAAATAAAACTATACTGGGAGCCAGCAGTTAGCATAATGGCTATGTCGCTGGACTCCCACGTAGTCGACCGTGGTTCGTGTCCCGGACCTGGTGGCTTAAAACTCATGCCGGGCGCGTGTGCGTGCGTGCCCAAGATCCCAAGAGGAGAATGGAGGAGAAGGGACTGCGGCGTGACCATCCCCCCTGGGGGGTGATTTCTCGCTTTCTGTCTCTATGTCTCTCTCTGTCTGTCTGGCGAGCGCACGCGCCCTACAGTGAAAATCTCTCAAAAAAAAAAAAAAAAAAGAATAAAAAAAAAAAAAACTATACTGAGAACCTTCTCTCTCCCTCCCTCACATACACACACACACACACACACACACACACACACACACACACAGACACACACACAGACACACATTATTTTCCCTGAGCAATGAACTGAATCTTTGTTTCCTCTGAATCCCTGGGGTCCTCTGGCTGGGCCTTTCTTTCATGATTTACAGGGTCCTGTCTCGTGTTATAGCGAGTCCTGTTCTTAACCTATCTCCTACTCTAAACTCCTGAGAGTCAGGGAGTGTCTGCCACGTCTCAGTAACTGTGCAAGGCCTGGGTGACTCCTGAACAAACGCACACTGTAACTACTTGTTGATACTTTGGTCTCTAAACACTTAGTAGCATAAACAATTTTGGCTGCCAATAAACATCATTTTAAGCAAGACTTATCTGCTCTGGAGAACTGAAGAAGGTAACTTCTTCAGTTAAGCTTGCTAACAGGACTCAGAAATGCTCCAAATTTTTTCTCAACCATCTGGTTTTCATCCAGGTCCAAAAGGATAACTGCGACGCTGGTTAATCTGTAACCTTTCCTCAGGATGAATAGCACTATTTCTATGAACTATCCTGTGTAGAATTAGGCTGTCTGCCCTAGATCCTTTGCAAAATCTAGTGCCGTCAACATTTCCCATATTTGAAATACAGTTTAAGCCTATATGTGTTATCACTTATGAAGAACTTTAATAGTAAAATGCAATTTATTTTCAGAATATTAAAAGTAAGGGGAGGGCAGCCGATGTCAGAGTGCTTACGTATGCTGGGCTCCCACATGGCTGACTGCAGTTCAAGTCCCAGATGCAGTGGCCTGAAACTCAAGCCGGGCATGTGTACATGTGCGCCCAGAATCCCAAGAGGAGAATGGAGAAGGGATTGTGGTGTGGCCATCCCCCTCGGGGGCTGATATCTCACTGTCTCTCTCTGGTGAGCATATGTGCCCTATGGCAAAAACCATAAAAATGAAAAATTCTATCCCTCATAGACAAGTTGTTAGGCTTCAGGAAATGTAAAAGTGTGCATTCTATTTCCACATCAGAGAGTAGGAACACTTTCAAAAGCATATTGACAATTCTCACATTATTACTACACGGTAATATGGGCTGTTGCTTTAAGAATCTATGGCTATTTGGATGATGTGCTAGCAACACGGACAGCAATGCAATAGCAATTTGATGTTGAAATCTCTCAAGGTTTTGTGCTGAAGTATTCCTGAAATGTGCTGAGCTGACGAGCTAATTAGTGACAACACCCCCATCTATCCCAAGGCCAGGGACCGAAAGTTCAACACATTTGAATTCTTCCTGGACAGATCCAGAACTTTCAAAAAGTGTACTCATTATAAAGTCCATGCACAAAACCTTCAGGTTCTAAATAGTTCTTAAAATATGTCCAATAAATTACCAGGATAGAATTAGTTGGGGCATGGTTTTATCTTCAACATAAAACCTTGAAAATAAGCATCATTTTTAGTGACCTAGTGCTTTGTATTCTTTTTTGAAAAAGTTGCCCAAATGCAAACTGTTACACCACGGAGTGGTGTGACCTTGGAAAATCACATAACATTGACTACATCAGTTTCTTCATCTGAAAAACGGGACTGTCACAGTGACTGCTTATAAAGCACTCAGAACACTATGCAGGGCTGAGTAAATGTCAATTACGCCTTCACAGTTTTTGTTTTCATTAAGGAAGAAAATATATCATTTTTAGGAAACAAGTTTAAAGAAACATCACTTTTTTAAAAAAGAGAACTATTCATTCAATCTTATTTATTATTGTTATCATTATCCAATTTGACCAGAGAGAGGAGACAGGAAAGAGAGAGAGAGAGAGAGAGAGAGAGAGAGAGAGAGAGAGAGCAACCCGCCAGGTGCAGGAGCATGGTGCATTCGGCCACGTGGGAGTCCAGGACCTCCATCACCATGCCACCTGCCAACCCCCAAGAAACATCGCTTTTACCAAAGAGAGAGCAGGCTTCCGGTGTTGAATCAACTGCACTATCTAGCTAGACTTTTTTTTTTTTAAGAGAGATTTTTGCTATAGGGCATGTGCGCTTGCCGGAGAGACAGAAAGTGAGAAATCACTCCCCCCCACAGTGGCTGGCCATGCCACATTCCTTCTCCTCTCCTCCATTCTCCTATCAGGATTTTGGGCATGCACACACACGTGTCCAGTGTGGGTTTCAAGCAGCCAGGTCCGGGACTCAAACCGCAGTGGGCCATTTGGGAGTCCAGCAATGTAACCATGACTCCATCTGCTGGTCCTTCTAGCTAGACTTTATTTATTTATTTTTTAAAGAGATTTTTGCTACAGGGCGTGTAGCAAAAATCTGGAGAGACAGAGACACAGAAAGCAAGACATCACTCTCCAGGGGGGATGGCTATGCTGCAACCCCTTCTCCTCCATTGTCCTCTCGGGATTTTGGGCATGCACGCACACACACGTGGCCAGTGTGAGTTTTAAGCCTTCGGGTCAGGGACTTGAACCATGGTCAGCCATGTGGGGGGTCCAGTGATGTAACCATACACCTTGTACTGGTCCCTCCAGCTAGACTTTTTTTTTTTTTTTTTAAAAGATTTATTTATGTGGGGAGACC
>NW_006160167.1:3010285-3016379 GCF_000334495.1 Tupaia belangeri chinensis | reverse complement strand
GGGGGGTGATTTCTCGCTTTCTATCTCTCTGTCTCTGTCTTTTTGGTGAATGCACGTGCCCTATAGCAAAAACCTCTTCCCCTCAAAAAAAGAATTATTTATTTAATTTTATTTATTATTAGTCTTCATTTTGACCAGAGAGAGAGTGAGAAAGCAAGTTGCCAGGTCCAGGACGCAAACTGTGGCTGGTCATGAGGGAGTCTAGTCTTCACCCACCAAGATACCCGCTGGTCCCTCCAGCTAGACTTTTATAACACTTTTTATTTGAATTTCTTTCTTTCTTTCTTTCTTTCTTTCTTTCTTTCTTTCTTTCTTTCTTTCTTTCTTTCTTTCTTTCTTTCTTTTTTTTTTGGAGAGGTTTTTGCTATAGGGCGTGTGCGCTCGCCAGACAGACAGAGACATAGAGACAGAAAGCGAGAAATCACCCCCCAGGGGGGATGGCCACGCCACAATCCCTTCTCCTCCATTCTCCTCTTGGGATCTTGGGCACGCACACACAAGCGCCCGGTGTGAGTTTTAAGCTACCGGGTCTGGGACTCGAACTGCGGTCGACTATGGGGTAATCCAGCGACATAGCCATTACACTAACTGCTGGTCCCTTGAATTTCTTTCTTTTTAAAAATTTTTTTTCTATAGGACACATGTACTTGCTAGAGAGAAAGAGAAAGTGAGAAAGCACTTCTCGGGGGGATGGTCAAGCTGCAATCCCTTCTTCTCCATTCTCCTCTAGGGCTTTTGGGCAGGTATGCACACACCCAGCACTCGGTCTGGACTCAGCCGCCTGGACTGAGCCGTGGCTGACCATGTGGGAGTCTGGTGCCTTAACCACTAAGCCACCTGCTGATGTAGTTGTTTACTTCTATTCTTCTCTAAAATATGCCCTGTTACCCTGTTTTCATTGTTTCTTTTCAAATGCAGTTTGTATGGCTCAGCCACTGTGGCACAAGAGCCCTAGAAGGCTGTAATGCACATCGTTGACTGTGGGTTCAGATCTCTAGCTGGGCTTGAAAACATGCCAGGTCCAGCTTTTTTGCTGTCCAACATCTTAGCGAGGCTGTGGTGGCCGCTGCTGCTCTCCTGGCTTCGCGATGCCGCCCAAGGACGACAAGAAGAAGAAAGACGCCGGAAAGCCGGCCAAGAAAGACAAAGACCCAGTGAACAAATCTGGGGGCAAGGCCAAAAAGAAGTGTCCAAAGGCAAAGTTCGGGACAAGCTCAATAACCTGGTCTTGTCTGACAAAGCTACAGATGACAAACTCTGCAAGGAAGTTCCCGACTATAAGCTCATAACCCCGGCTGTGGTTTCTGAGAGGCTGAAGATCCGTGGTTCCCTGGCCAGGGCAGCACTTCAGGAGCTTCTTAGTAAAGGACTTATCAAACTTGTTTCAAAGCACAGAGCCCAACTAATTTACACCAGAAATACCAACGGTGGAGATGCCCCAGCTGCTGGTAAAGATGCATAAACAGGCACAACCAACTGTACATTTGGAAAAATAAAAATTTATTAACCAGAAAAAAAGAAAACATGCCACGTCTACACAGGATCTTGAGGAACTAAAGGGCCGGGGAAAAGGGATCACTGTGTGACAAAATCCTGTCATAGGTGCTTCTCTTTCTCTCTGTCTCTCTCACCTACACACACATGCTATCATATATGTATATATAATTATATTCACACACACACACACACACACACACACACACACACTCTTTGCAGTGTCTGTTAGTTTCTGTTCACTGTCAAAAGAACCCAAACTGGAAAACTTCTACAACTGACAGATTTGAACTATGACAGATAGGCACTGAATGTCTCCTTCATGCCAAGCATTTCAGGGATACAAACATGTATAACAAGCAATCCAGTGTGGAAGACTATACACATATGGGGGAGGAAAAGGAAACATTTCAAATTAATGCATATAACAGGACCAGAAGAACCACATCTCCTCTTTTTTATTTTTATTTTTTTGGAGAGGTTTTTTTTTATTTTATTTTATTTTTTTTATGTTTTTGCTATAGGGTACATGTGTGCCCCAGAAACACAGAAAGTGAGCAATCACCCCCCCCCCCAGGGGGGATGGCCACACCACAATCCCTTTTCCGCCATTCTCCTCTTGGGATCTTGGGCATGCATGCACATGTGCCCAATGTGAGATTAAGTCACCGGGTCTGGGACTTGAACCATGTTCACCTACATGGGAGTCCAGTGTTGTAGCTATTATGCCATCTGCTGGTCCCCCACCACATCTCCTCTTAAATCCCATCCTAGTTTTTTGCCTTTTTGTCTCTCTCTGGCAACCAACCGTATGCACCCTATGGCAAAAAAACCCAGAAAACAAAACAAACAAAAACCACAAAACCCTAAAAAACAAACAAACAAAAACGAATAAACAAAAAAATACTAGGAAAGAAAGTCTCCAAGAATGCATAGAATGAGATCTAATAGTTTTAAAGCTGAGAGATCTTAAGATAACAAATTTCTAAAAAAGGAAATTAATCTATTCATAAGCATACCTGACAAGAGAACCTAAATGCACATATGCATGCATTTCTGTGTATGTCGGGCAATACTGGAAAATAATCTTTGCTGTGGTTTATATCTGAAATAAGCATGGGCAACAAATTCATAAATACCACAACACATTTCTGTAGGTGTGGTAGAAATCAGTTGCTTGGGTAGATGTGCAGGGATTTACTGAGCATTGCCACTAAAAGAATTCAGCTCTCCCCAGAAGAGACACCATACTAATTGAAAGGGTTTACTTCTTTGAATTAAAGAGACGGTTGAGCAGACATTGGGTGAAGTGAAAGAAGCCAGTCACAAAGGCTTACAAACGTATGACTCCATTTATCGGAAATGTCTAGGGGAAGCAAGTCCATAGAAATCGAAAGTAGATGACCGGTTGCCTGGGGGCTAGGAGAATGGGGAGTGAATGCTAATAGATATGGGATTTCTTTTTGGGGTTGATGAAAATGTTCTGAATAGACAGACTGCACGCTTTGTATGGTAAAATAACTGAATTACACACGTTAAAGGGATGAAATTTATGGTATGTGAATTATATTTCAAATAAAGCAGTAACCAAAAAAGAAACAAAAAAAATTACCCCCCTCCCTAAACAAAAAACGGCGTCCGAACACTTGTAACCAGAGAAAGAGTTCTGGCAGGCTGGGCTCCTGAGAGAAGCAGCTCCAGGGGACACAAAGTCCCCTGCAGCCCAGGCTACCTGTCACATCGGGGATTCCAACTCCCCGTGGCCCTCCCGGGTACAATGCCCCTTTGCGGACTCAGTTTCCTCGCGAGTTCCGGCGTGGTTGTGGACGAACCCCGAGGCCCGCTATGGCTCTGACCCTATGTAGTCTCAGCCCCGGACCCCCAATCCACAACTCCTGGAGTGCGTCAGAGCTCGCATAAGCCATGTTACCTGTAGGGACCAATGGCCCCTGGGGCTTTTGCGGTGCTGATCACTTTTCTGATGAGGGACGACATGGCTAATTCTCTCTTGCTGCCCGCTCCGGGAGAAGTTGTCTTAACCCAGCTCTTCTGCTCGCTTCCCAGCGGACTGACCAACTCCGGGCAGCGTCTCCACCCCCAAGTGTTCGCTGACGGCTGGTTCGCTCTGTATTCTGGGAGTTGTAGTCTTGGCGCGACTCCAGGCCACGTGGAGGAAGCGGCAGGACTACGCATGCGCTCTCCAGTCTGCGGGCGGCGCACGTCGCCGCCACGGGGATTGTCGTCGCGGCTTGTCATTCTGACCCGGGGAGCCCTCCGAGTGTTTGCTGGTAAGTAGCGGAAGGCTGGTGACTGCCAGGGTCTGCGGATTGAAGGGACTGTGTCGCGGTCCCCCGTCCGGGCCCATCTCCGCTGCGAATCTCCTTTTCCGACTCCGCGACCTTTTCTTTCCTTGCTGCCTGCTATCCCGGGCCCCTGTTCTCAGTTCCGACTCTTCTGTCTCATGCGTTCGATCCCCAGTCCCCCACAACCTGTCTTTGCCCTGCCGGGCTGAGGCTGTTCTGGGAACTGCTCGCACCGCTTCTGCTACTCTAGAGGAATAAGATGGGTCACTCTAGGGATCGCGCTTGAGATCTGGACGATGTCCCCTCCCGGTCCTCTCATGTTTACTTCTCTTGAGTTCTCCTCTGGTTTTGCAAGGTGTCCTTCCATCTGAACAGAGATCTGGAGACTGAGATCGGATTTCAAATAGAACGATAGAGATCTTGGTCTAACTCATGGCCCCAGAGCTGATGTGGGGCAGGTTATGCTGCGTCGGAGGGATGGATGGTACATTGTTAAACATTTCTCATCCTGTTAATACATGCATTATTGGCATGTTCACGTCTTCATTTATGCGTGCATGCATACTTTCAACAGTACTGTATAGTGAGCCCCTACTTTTGCAAGGAACTGTGCTAAGTGCTAGAAATGAATCAGTGTAAAAAGGTAAGATCTCTGTCCTCCGAGGCTTTCGAAAAGTAATATAAGAAAATTCTTAGCCGATCGTATTATGGTTATGTTGCTGGACTCCCACATAGTGAACTAGGGTTCTAGTGCGAACTAGGCGGCTTAAAGCTCAGGCTGCGCGAGTGTGTGAGTGCACAAAATCTCAGGAGGAGACTGGAGGAGAAGGGATTGTGGCATGGCCATCCTCCCTGTGGGGGGTGATTTCTGGCTTTCTGTCTCGCCCACACATTCTATAGCAAAAATCTCTCTTAAAAAAAAGAAAATTCTCTTCCCCCACCCTCTCCTCCTTTTATCCTTCGTCCTGCTAAGGGTCAGCTTTCCTACTTCAGCCCAAGACCCTTCAGGCCTTTTTCCTAGGTTGGAGTAAAGCTTTAGCTTGGAATGAAAGACCTACTGGTCTGACTTCCCTTGTCTGTTCCCACTTCAGTCGTCCAGAGCTCTCTGGCCTGTCTTCACATAGTAGGTTCCTGGCTATTCTTTCTTCTCTGTTATACAAATTACACCTAACTGAATTTCTCTTTTCCCATTGATTTTTTTTTTCTTGCTGATTCACGTTTTTTTCTTTTCTCTCATCCAGTATTCTACTGTGTTATATTGTGAAATGTAGTATTTTATTATATGTGGCCTTGTTATCTAATTGTTTTGTTTTAAGATCGGTGAATAGAGCCAGACTGCCTGGTCTGAATCCTGGCATGTTCTCAATCTAGTGGTCTTGTGTGGGTTATATAACTTCTCTGTGCTTCAGTTTCTTCATTTATAAAATGAGAAGAATACTAGTATCATATAGAGTTAAGAGAATTAAATGACTAATGTAAAATTTGTAGAATAAGAAGCATGTAAAGTTCTCAACTAATGTTAGTTGTCCACGAGGACTAAATTCTGAAGAAAAGAGACCACATCCTTATACTACTTTGGTATTGTAGCTTGAAACTATTAGGCACATGGTGGATATCTCTTGGGTTGTATGAAAAGTCATGATGTGTTTTTCTATGCAAAAAATGCAGCATGACTTTTCAGATAACCCAACAGAAGCTTGTTAGATTTGGTTAAACTGAATAAATAGTAGACACTTTTTACTTACAACATAATTTACCATAAAGTTCTTTAGATAAGTAGCTTTTTGGTGACTCTCACAAATAATTTAACTTGTATAAAATATTTCTTGTGAAACAAAATACTTTTATGCTTTTGGCAGATTTTATGTCAAGTCTGAACCACTTCATTTTTTATTTTATTTTATTTTATTTTATTTTATTTTATTTTATTTTATTTTTTAATTGCTACAGTGTCTGTGTGCTTGCCAGAGAGAGAGAAAGCACTTCCCAACAGGGCGTGGTGATACTGTGATTCTTCTTTCATTTCTCCATCATGTCAGGATTTGGCGCATGCACACGCGTGCTGGGCACAGGGACCAGAATCGGACTGTGGGCAGCCATGTGAAATCCAGCTCCCTTAACCACTAGCCTAAAGGGCTGTTCTTATTATTTTATTAAGATTACTTTTTTTTTTTTTTGGAGAGGTTTTTGCTACAGGGCACATGCGCTCACCAGAAAGACAGAGAGAGACAGAGAGATAGAAAGTGAGAAATCACCCCCTAGGGGGGATGGCCACGCCACAATCCCTTCTCCTCCAT
>NW_006160167.1:3006764-3010165 GCF_000334495.1 Tupaia belangeri chinensis | reverse complement strand
GCACGTCTGTGCCCAAGAATTTTTTTTTTTTTTTTTTTTTTTTTAAATCACCAGAGTGTGCATGCCAGATGGGGAGGAAGAAAGCACTCCCCAGTGGAGTGTGGTCACACCACAGCCCCTTCTCCGATTCTCCTCCCTGTTGGGATCTTGGGCACACATGCACATGTGCCCAGTGTATTTTGCAAAAGCCAGGTCCAGGATTCAAACTGTGGTTTGCCGTGGGGGATCCTGCTCCCTTAACCACTAGGCCACATTATTTGCCCTGGTGGTTATTTTTTAAATTGTCCTTTATCTTACAACTGGGGCATGTGTTGATGAAAGTTAAATGTGTAATAGGTTATGTATGGTATTAATGAACTTCATTTCAAAATAGAGATCAGGTGTTTCAAACTGGGGTCATTTAAAAAAAAAGCAGGGGTATTAAGTGTGAGCGTTGTAAACTACCAAGTAACTTAATCATGTTCTGTTTTTTGTTTGTTTTCCCCTTTATCTTTCTTAGTTTAAACAGAAATCATCATAAATTAATGAGTGGATCTCATCTCAGTAGTTGAAATGAAAGTATCAATAACTTAGTTTTTATAGAGGTTATCACTTTTAAATAGGGTGTTCTATATTTCATTGATTTGGATGGCTATTATTTCACTTAATAATCAATGTAAAATGTTTTAACTGATTTGTTTAAAAAGGCTTACAGTTAAATTTTTTAGTTTATTTCTTTCCTCTGAGAAAGAGAGAACATGTACCTGGATCGTGGGCACACACGCGTGTGCATTAGACCAGCATACATAGGCAGGCCCTGGGACTTGAACTGGGGGCCTTCTCATATGGGTTCAGTGTGTTACTGCTGCGCCATCATTTGACTCCTAATTTTCCTGAAGCTTATTTTGTTTATTTCTTGAGAAAAGGAGAAAGAGCAAGACAAACAGGTTCTTGCCACACTGCAGCCCTCTTCCCTCTAACCCTCCAGCCTTCCAGCCAAACCAGGATCACTGTGCTCAGCATGTTCAAGTTCACCCAGGGATCAAATTGAGGCCTCTCATATAGCTCCAATATTTTATAGCAGTGCCCTACTGCCAGGCCACTGTGACTGGCCTAATTTTACCACAGTGTAGCAATCTTAGTCATACGTCATTTTTTATTATCCCAACAGACTTCTTGCATTGTCAATATTTGATTTAATTATTGGGTTGTTGGCAAGTCATGGTGCATTTTTACATGGAAAAACAAAATCACGTCATGACTTTCTCAACCTAGTATTTGGCAGTGCAAATTGCCAAAATGTACTAACATAGTCTCTTCCATCAACAGAATTATTCTTTTCCTATTGAATCAAGTTTTTGGTGTTAATACCCTTCATGGTCCCCATGGAGGTGCCTCAGGTTGTGAATCCCTGGTGAAGTTCACTATCATGATGCCATTTTTATAACATCAGTCCACCTATAAAAATAGGGAAGATTGGGACCTGCAGTTAGCGTAATGGCTATGTCACTGAACTCCCCATGTAGTCGACTGCGGTTCAAGTTCCAGACCTGGTGGCTTAAACTCATGCCAGGCGCATGTGCATCTGTGCCCAAAATCCCGAGAGGAGAATGGAGGAGAAGGGATTGTGGCATGGCCATCCCCCCGGGAGATGATTTCTCGCTTTCTGTCTCTCTGTCTCTCTGGTGAGTGCACATGCCCTATAGCAAAAACCTCCCCACCCCCAAAAAAAAGTAGAAAAAAAAGAAAGAAAAAAAATTAACATATATTATATCGAAGGATCAAATTTTGAGCCATACAAATATTTAATTAATTTATGTATTTTTAAAGTTTATTTCTTCCATGAGAGAGAAAGAGAGAGAGAGAGAAGGAGACAGACAGAGAGACAAAGAGATAACACTTCTAATAGGATCCCAGTGCCGCAGTGCACCTCAGGCTCCAGCCAGCCCTGGATCACGGGCACACGTACATCTGGCATACTCAGGGAGGTTTCCACGCGAACCCAGAAACTTCCATGTAGGTCATCCTCCAAGTGTGCCACATCTGGCCACCATCATTAAATTCATTTTTACTTTCGAATGGAAGTTCCCTATCTCTGAATTAATTTATTATCTTCCCTCCAGAAATGTCTAATGCAAAAGAAAGAAAACATGCTAAGAAAATGAGAAATCAGCCCACCAATGTGACTTTATCCTCTGGCTTTGTGGTCGATAGAGGTGCAAAACACCACAATGGAAGTGGAAAACCTTTCCAAACTCCAAAACAAGGTAAGCTATTCATGATGTCCTCTCCACTCCCATGTAGATCAAATTGCATTTGTCAGCTCCTTTGGATAGTTATTATCTAAATAGTAAGTGAGCTAAATTAAACAGCAGATGATGGTTATTCTTGAATTTTATATTTGCAAGTTTGTCTACTGAATAAAGTTTATTTCCAACTCCCAAATCAGTACTTGTGAAGCTTTGGTGATCATTCACGGACCTGCATAAAATGGTACAAGTTCAAGTTGCCTTGTGCATACACTCCCATGAGATCCCAGCTGCCTTCTGGTTTTGGCTTTCCTGCAGAGATGGCCAGGGGATGGAGATAGAAGTGCAGTGCGGTACAGTGCAAGAAGCCCCAGCCCTGACTGGGTTCGAATCTCAACTGTGGGGCATGTTCATGCAAGTCACTAACACTGCTGAATGCATTTTCTCTTGTAAGATAAAGGAACTAGAACATACCATAATGAGCTGTATTTAGAATTTTAGATTATACTCTACATGAGATTGAGACACATACACACACACACTCCCTTGAGGGGCGGTTCAGTCAGTACTCTCCAATTCTGCGTTCTCCATGATCTTACAGGGTATAATACTATGAATAATGGAAATTGACTATACATATATTAGCACTGATGAAATTGCTACTTAAGCATCAGTTATTGTTCAACTACACTTGAGTATTTTCTTAGAGAAATTTAGAATAACATCATTATGTTTACATTTAACTTGGGTGCTGACCTTAAAACATTGTGAGGTGATAAGGTGACAATTGTTCATTGGTATAGCAGTAGAAAATGCCAGTTTAGGAAAACAGCAAAAATAGGTGGCCAAGAACTTTTTTGGAATGCTTCAAAGAACAATGTGCATTGGGTTTGATTAAGTAAATTTTAATTTACATTTAAAAGATCTAGATTCAGATCCAGCAGTGGATGCATACTATGCCATGTCGTAAGCCTGTCATATTATCTCATTTAAACCTCAATGACAGACCTCATAATATGAGTCAAGATTATAGTGACATAAAAATTAACAACATAGTGAAAATAAACAGGGACATCATGAACTTCTTCACTGATCTCTCTCTTCTTTTTTTTTTTTTTTTTTTTTGGGGGGGTTTTTGGTTAGGGGGGGGGGCCCTCCCCCCCAAAACCGAGG
>NW_006160167.1:3002893-3006664 GCF_000334495.1 Tupaia belangeri chinensis | reverse complement strand
CACGCACACACGCCCGGCGTGAGTTTTAAGCCACCGGGTCCGGGATGTGAACTGTGGTCGACTACGTGGGAGTCCAGCAACACAGCCATTACGCTAAGTGCTGGTTCCCGATCTCTCTCTTCTTTCACAGACAGATATTCAATGTGATCTTAAAGTCAGAATGGGTTGAATATCTAGACATTTGTTTTGTATTGAGATTTTGCTTTTACTTCCTTTTTTTTTTTTTTTTTTTTTTTAGGGTTTTGGCTATAGGGCATGTATGCTCATGGGGGTGATGGGGATGGAGAGGGAAAGAAAGAGAAAGTGAGACATCATTCCCTGGGAAGATGGCCATGCCACGGTCTCTTCTCTGTTCTCCTCACAATTCTGGGCATCTGTGATCCAGTGTGATTTCTAAGCTGCTGGGTCAAGGACTCAAACTGGTCAGTCATGTAGGAGTCCAGTGCCTTAACCACTGTGCCACCTGCTGGCCCTAATTTCTTCTTTAATTTAGCTCTTGATTTGAGTATATCAGAAAATTAGGATAAAAGACTGAATATATAACATCATATGGATTACTGAATTTAAGGTAGTATTGTTGGGGCTACTATAACAAAATGCCATAAACTTGGTCATTTAAAAATAACAGAAATTGAACCAATGGGTGGCATGGTGGTTAAGGCACTGGACTCCCACATGGCTGACTGGAGTTTAAGTCCCGGACCTGGTGACTTGCTCACTTTCTCTCCCTCTCTTTCTCTCTCTGGTGGGCACATGTGCCCTATAGCAAATTAAAAGAAAACAAAACATAAAGTTAAATAACTAATCTTTAAAAGTACAGAAATGTATTTCATAGTTCTGGAGGTTGGAGAGTCCAAGATCGGGGTCTTGTAGATTCAGTGTCTGGTGAGACTCACAGTCTGATTCACAGAGGATGCCTTCTCCCTGTGACTTCACATAGTGGAAGGAGCGAGGGTCTCTAACCTCTTTTTTAAGGGTACCAATCCTATTCATGAGGGCAGAGCCTCCAAAAGGCCCACTCTCCTAATATCATCTAGAGGGTTAGGATTTCAGCCTAAGAATTTTGGAGACACAAACGTTGAACCACAGCAAGGAGTGAAAATTTTAAATTCATGGTGCAGTATTTATACGGGGGAAATTTCTCTGGTCTCTTCTATATCTGAGGATCTTTTAGTCAAACTGATACAATGACCTACTGTGCTGCTAATGAGTTTTGTGATCTTGAGCTGGGCGATAAATCACCTCCCTGCCTGAGCTTCCTCTTAAAGAGAGAAATAGCCACTTTGTAGGATTGTTATGGGATTAAAAACACGATCGGTGTTGCCATCCAACAACGGTTAGTCTCCACGATAATCCCTATCTTTGGTAAAAGTGACGTATTTCTTTTTGTTTTCTTTTGAAAATGTATTAGAGCCTCATTCTGGAACTTCAAGACAGCGGCAAGCCAAAATGACACCCCATTCACTGCCTGAGCCTGAGGTGAACGAGCAGTCTTCCTCTAAAGCTGTATTTAAAAAAAAGGGAGGCTGGAAAGCAGGTCCTGAGGGCACGACATCGCAGGAGATCCCCAAGTACATAACTGGTAGGTCTTTGTCGGTGTGTGACTGTGACAGGAGCTGCTCGTCTCTAGTGCGGCCAGGATTGCTAACACGTGGCTCTGCAGTGTCTTGGCTCTACCTCCCTTGCCTCTCTCTTTGCTGCCTCCACTCCAGGCCCTTCTCACCTGCAGCTTGGATTTTGGCCATAGCTTCCCTAGGCCTGATGGCTTTTCCTTCTGCGGCATCTCTTTCTCTTAGTCATTCTTTTTCTTTTTTTTAGTTTTTTGCCATAGGGTGGTGTGTGTGTTTGCCAGAGAGAGACGGAGACAGAGGGACAGTGAAAAAATCATACCCCAAGGGGGAAAGGGGGGATGTCCTCACCACAATCTTGTCTCCTCCATTCTTCTCTTGGGATTTTGGGCATGCACTCTCACATGCTTGGCATGATTTTCAGGCCACCAGGTCCAGGACTTGAAGCCAGGTATGTGGGAGTCCAGTGCCATAACCACCATGCCATCTCATGGCCCCTCTTACCCATCTTCTTACTAGTGTTTGGGAACTATTCCTTTTTGTCTTAATCTCTACCTGCTTCTCTTTCCCTTTTGTGTTTTTAAAAATTAAATTAAATTATTATTTTAATTTGCTATAGGGCAAGTGTGCTTACCAGAGAGAGATGGAGAGAGAGAGAAGGTGAGAAGGCAAGCCATCAGGTCTGGGACTCAAACTGTGATCAGCCATGTTAGAGTCCAGCACCTTAACCACCACACCACCTTCTGGCCCCCATCACACCCTTTTTTATTTATTTTTTTTTAGTTGCTTGAGGGTATGGGCATTCTTACCAGAGGGAGACAGACAGGGTGGGAGAGAGAGAAAGCACCCTTTAGTAGGACATGGCCATGCTGCAATCTCTTTTCCATTTATCCATCCTGCCAGGACTTTGGGCCTGCATGTACACTGGGGTGGGATTTGAACTGCAGTCAGCCGTGTGGGGTCTGGCTCCCATAACCATTAGGCCAAAGGACTGTCCCTTTCTTCCCCTTTAAATATGCTATCCACACTCCTCAGAATGGCATTCTCCAAAAATAGAACCACATTTAATACTGTCTAATGGCAACCAAGACCTTTATCTCAAGGGTCTGTCTACAGGCACTTTCTGGTCTTACCTCCCATTGTTCCCCCATCACCCCCAAATCCCACAACCACATAAACTCTATGGTCCTTACATGCAGCTTCCATGCACTTTGTGGTTTCTCTACCTTCTTGGAGGACTTTACTTAAGTTTTCCTAGCACCCTGTTTACACTTCAAAAAGAAAAGTGTTTTTTAATAAAGAAATCTAGTAATAATGATCATATATTTGGAAAAGCAGAAAATATGAAGAAAAAACAACCTCAGAGTCAAAGCCACTCTCGAAAATTTTTTTTCTTTGTTTTCCTATGTGATTATTTCACTTAAGAATGGTTGTGATTGGGACCAGCAGTTGGTGTAATGGCTAGACTCCCATGTAGTTGACCACGATTTGAGTCCCAAACCTGGTGGCTTAAACTCATGCCATACGTGTGTGCCTAAGATCCCGAGAGGAGAATGGAGGAAAAGGGATTGTGGCGTGGCTATACCCCAGGGGGGTGATTTCTCACTTTCTGTCTCACTGTCGTTCTCTGTCTTTCTGGCGAGTGCATGCGCCCTGTAACAGAAACCTCTCAAAAAAAATGTTTGTGATTATATTTGCGTTTATATTTATTGCCTACATTTGCTACATGTGGACTCCTTTTTAATTTAATTTAATTTTTTAATTTGCCAAAGGTGGGACTGGTAGGTGGCATGGTGGTTAAGGCACTGGATTTCCACATGGCCGACTGTGCTTTGAGTCCTGGACCTAGTGGTTTGCTTTCTCTCTCTCTCTTTCTGGTGAACCCAGTAGAAAACTAGAAAATAAATAAATAAATAAATGATAAATTAAAAAATTAAATACAACTAGAAAATAATAAATAAATAAAAGATAAATTTAAAAATTAAATACATTCTTTTTTTGAGAGAGAGAGATTTATGCCATAGGTTATGTGTGCTTGCTGGTGAGACAAAAAGAGAGAAAGCAAGAAATCACTCTTGGGGGGATGGGCAAGCCGCAGTCCCTTCTTCATTTTCCTCTCAGGGTCCGAGACTCAAACTGTGGTTGGCCATGTGGAAATTCAGCACCTTAACTACCTTGCCACCTGCTGGCCCTTCCTACCCAT
>NW_006160167.1:2951251-3002645 GCF_000334495.1 Tupaia belangeri chinensis | reverse complement strand
TATATCTATATATATTTTTTTGGAGAGTTTTTTGCTATAGGGTGCATGAGCTCACCAAAACTACAGAGAGACAGAAAGTGAAAAATCACCTCCTGGGGATATAGCCACGCCACAATCCCTTCTCCTCCATTCTCCTCTCAGGATCTTGGGCACACACGCACACGTGCCCAGCATGAGTCTAAGCCACCTGGTCCAGGACTTTAACTGTGGTAGACCACATGGAGTCCAGCAACATAGCTATTACACCAAGTGCTGGTCCCCCCCAACTCATGTTTTTAAAAGCTTTTTAAAAAAATTTTAGGTTTTTGAACTTTTTTTTTTTTTTACCTAATTAGAAAAGATAAACTGAATTCTTTTGTTTTTTTGTTTTTTTTTTTAAAGAGATTTTTGCTACAGAGTGCATGTGCTCGCTGAAGACACAGAGACAGAAAGTGAGAAATCACCCCCCCAGAGGGGTGGCCAGGCCGCAATCACTCATGTTTTTAAAAGCTTTTTAAAAAAATTTTAGGTTTTTGAACTTTTTTTTTTTTTTACCTAATTAGAAAAGATAAACTGAATTCTTTTGTTTTTTTGTTTTTTTTTTTAAAGAGATTTTTGCTACAGAGTGCATGTGCTCGCTGAAGACACAGAGACAGAAAGTGAGAAATCACCCCCCCAGAGGGGGACGCCCACACTGCCATGCCTTCTCCATTCTCCTCTCAGGATCTTGCCATGTACACACATTCCTGGCGTGATAAGTTGCCAGGTCCATGACTCAAACCGTGGTCGACTGTGTGGGAGTCCAGCAGTGTAACCATTACGCATCTGCTGGTCCCCAAAATGAATTCTTATAGAAAACATGAAAAATATAAACATCGAAGGAAAATAATTGTATAATGGATATACAGAAACTACCATTAACTACTTGTTGGTGTGGTAGTTAAAGGTGCTGGAATCCCACATGGCCAGCCATGGTGTGAGTCCCGGACCTGGCAGCTTGCTTTCTCACTTTCCCTCTCTCATGCTCTCTCTCTCTCTCTCTCGAGTGAGTGCATGTGCCTTATAACAAGTTTAAAAAATAATAATAATAAATAAAATGAACAATTCTTAAGAAAAAAAAAGAAAGAAAAAGAAACTTCCACTATCAGTGTTCATCTAACTGGGAGGTGGGGTGGTGGATGAACTGGAATTTCGAGTGCTTCAGATCTGTCTGTCTGAAATCCACCAGAAAAAGCATCGACTCAAGACTTGTTTTTAATGATGTCGTCATTTTCTTTTTCAGCTTCTACTTTTGCACAAGCACGAGCTGCTGAAATCAGTGCTATGTTAAAAGCCGTGTCCCAGAAGTCTTCAAATTCACTGGTTTTCCAGACTCTGCCCCGGCACATGAGACGAAGAGCCATGAGCCACAATGTCAAGCGCCTTCCCAGACGGTTACAGGAGATGGCCCAGAAAGAGGTAGAGGTTTCCCTTCCTGTGAATGTGTAGGTTGGTAGTTCATAGAGGAAATTGAGAAGAATTTCCATTCAAATGAAGTTTTCTTGACCTAATAGAATTTATTAAAACAAAACCCAGAAAACAACATGTCTATGATGGCATGCTTTTTTTTTTTTTTTTCTTTTTTAGTAGTTTTGGTTCAATCATTACCCAGCTCTCTGCTCTCTCCATAAGTCAAACTGGTGGGTAGTTGTTAGTTGTATATTACAGCTGATTTTAAATAAAGCACTAGGAATCTCACCACCTCCTACCCCACATGTTTTCTCCCCCTGCTTCTAATTTTTACCATAGGGCACACGAAGCACAGCCCATGGGGATGCTCTCCCTTCTCCTCCATGCTGCAATCCCTTCTACTGCACTTTAATCCTTGGGATTTTGGGCATGCATACACATTCAGCATATTTCTCAGCTGCTGGGTCCAGGACTTCAACTGTGGGGTCAGTTGTGTGGGATCCACTTGCCAACACTAGGCCACAAAGTTGGCCCCTCCAGCCCTTTTTGTTACGGTATGTGTGGGAGGGTTTCAGACAGGTTCTTTCTGTGTCATAATTCTGCTTCAGTCTCTGGAGCAGCTGAGACCACTGCCATGTGCCACTGTGTCCAGCGTTTTAGTGGGCTGGGAATGGAGCTCGGCCTCCCCTGTGGCCTTAGCCCACCAAACAGGAGTGTCCAGCCTACACTACCAAAGCTGGGCCAGAATGCCTCTTTTTTTTTTTTTTTAAAAAGAATTATTTATTTAATTTTATTTACCATTTTTTAAAAGAATTTTTACGACAAGGCATGCACATTCACCAGAGAGAGAAAGAGAGAGAAAACAAGATACTAGATCTGGGACTTGAACTGCAGTCTACCACATGGTAGTCCAATGACCCAATCTTCATGCCACCTGTTCACCCCAGAAACCCTCTTTTTTAATGGTTTTGAATAGTTGATGTTTTCCTCCCAGATTAAAATAAAATTTTGGTCCTCTTCCCAGATAAACAGATGTAGTTCTGTGTTTTGGAGCCATGGCCACCTTGGGGTTGGAAGGTACACAAGGCAGCATCAGTACCTAGCATTCGCCTTTTGTCTCTTTCACAGTTGAAGACTTGAGCTCCGTTTTAATTTTTGTGCAAGTTTAATTGTGTTTTAACTTTCAAAATTCTGGACTTGGGACCAATGGGTGGCGTGGTGGTAAAGGCAACTAGGTCCTGCATGACTGACTGCATGGTTGGAGTCCTGGCCCAGGGAAATGAGACACACTCTGGGCATGTGTGTGTGTGTGTGTGTGTGTGTGCACGTCCAAAATCCCAAAAAGAGAGAGAGAGAGAAGGCATGGCCGTTCTCCATGGAGGGTGCTTTCTCACTTTGCCTTTCTCTCTTTTTCTCTTTGATGAGCACACACCCTCCGACAAATTAAAAAATTCTGAACTAGAACATTCTA
This sequence comes from Tupaia belangeri chinensis, assembly GCF_000334495.1. Lineage (NCBI taxonomy): Eukaryota > Metazoa > Chordata > Mammalia > Scandentia > Tupaiidae > Tupaia > Tupaia belangeri. The sequence goes on along the minus strand of NW_006160167.1, from coordinate 2,999,746 downwards.
AGATTAAGCTACTCATGACTTTACTAATTGAATGAAAGTTTATTTAATGGGCTGCCTTCTATGCATTCTAGTTTGCTGATAGGGTTAGAGTTCAGCAAGGTAAAATCTTTAAATTTAAGGGGCTCACAAACTAATGGGGAAAATTTTTTTCTATGCAAGTTCAGTTTGCCTGTGGAAGAGATCGAATAACAACTAACCTGGTGGGGTGTGACTTTCTAGATTTCACAGGAGGGCTTTTCCCAGTGCTAACCTTAGCATTTGTAGGTAGCTGGTCTGAAATGTGTGGGTCTTCCGCATGTTTGTATTTTCGGTCTTAAGTTTGGTTTTAGTTAGGAACTTACCAGTTAAAACAACAACCTCAAAAGCTAACATTTTAGTGATTCTTTCTTGCCCTCTAATTTTAGTAGCCCCATTAAGCTTGTGTTACGGTGTTGAAGGTTTGTAAGTATTGTCATCTTCGTAGTCAAGGAGCTTGCCTGGGTAGTGAGGGAGAGAACTGTGCTACCTTTGGAGGTTTGCGCATCTCGAAGACCTTCACCCTTCCCATTGCCTCACATCTCTACTTACACTGGAGAAACCACCATGTTAAATATTGAAGCAAACTAGTGGGTCTGGTTGCTTCTACTCCATTCAAACTAACATAGTTGTTTGACTTCGTAACATTCAGCTTTATCTGCAGGTGCTTACAGACTAATATCTACCCTTTTTCTGAAACTATAGGCAGAAAAAGCCGTACATCAGAAAAAAGAACATTCAAAAAATAAATGCCATAAAGCTCGGAGATGTCACATAAATCGGACACTAGAATTTAACCGTAGACAAAAGAAGAACATATGGTTAGAAACTCACATCTGGCACGCCAAACGGTTTCACATGGTCAAGAGGTGGGGCTACTGCCTCGGAGAGAGGCCGACAGTCAAGAGCCACAGAGCCTGCTATCGAGCCATGACAAGCCGTTGCCTCCTTCAGGTATGCTTTTCCTGTGGGGTTTTTCTTATTTTTGTTTAGACCCTTTCCGATACAGACTTTTAGGCTATTTCATGGTATGTCAAGGCCCTGTTTATGAGGTTATTCATTTTAGAAATGATTTCCTGTGCATGAAGTGCTCTGCACGGTGCTGGAGACGAAAGATGAAATTACTGGAGATGACTGACACCAGTCGGACCATTAACCAAATACACGATTGTATGGAAAGAGCGTACAGTACGATGAGCCTTTGTCACAGAGCAGGAAGGCCTCTCCTGGCAGTGATGTGTGAGCCGAGCTTAAAGGAATAAGGTGGGAGAATGAGCGAGGCAGAAGGATGCCAGATGAGTGGCGAGGTGAGGGGAATTCTTTGTGACAGAGATGAAGAGAATGAGAACAAGACTGGAGTAGGAACCAGATTTTGCAGGGCCTCACTGGCCATGTTCAAGGTTTATTCGATATAGGCGAGTCTAGCAGTAGGAGTCATTCATGAGAACCTACTGTATACCCTGAGCAGTATTAAAAATGCTGTTCTAGGCATTTATGAGTCAGTGGAAAAGATGTTTGAAATATTAAACTTTTTTTTTTTTTTTTTTTAAGATTTTTGCCATAGGATGAGTGTACTCATTGGAGAGAGAGAGAAGCAGAGAGAGAGAAAGTGAGAAATCACCTCCCAGGGAGGATGGCCTTGCTGCAATCCCTTCTCCTCCTAGGATTTTGGGTATGCACGCACATGTGCGTGGTGTGATTTTCAGACTGCCAGGTCTGGGACCTGGACCAGTGTTGGCCATGTGGGAACATAGCACCTTAACTGCCATGCCACCTGCTGGCCCAGAAATTTTAAACTTTTTGAGAGGACAGTTTTAGAGCTCTTAAACATATTAATCTGATTGTGTACTCCCCTCAATTGCTAATTCGGTTGCTTTCTATCTCTTGCAGTACATATTTAGACATTTGCTCTTTGCAGAAAGGCATTTTCTTCCAGTGGCAGGATGGCCTGGGCCAAGCTTTGAAAGCTTTCGGTATTGGCATCCTCTGATGCCTCTTAAGGGCAATATAGCAGAATAATCAATATGAGAACCCTTTTTTTAAAAAAAAAAAAATTGTGGTAAAGCATACTAACAAAATTCATCATATAATCATTTTTACAAGTACAGTTCTTTGGTACTAAGTACATTCCTGTGGTGCATCTATCACCATCATCCATTCCAAAGCTCTTTGATCTTCCCAAACTGAAATTCTGTACCCACCACACACCAACTCCCCACGCCCTCCTCCCCCAAGTCTCTGGCAACCTCCGTTCTACTTTCTGTCTTTTAGTTTGACTCCTATAAGCACCTCACAGGGTGGATGCATGTGGTATATTTGTTCACTTATTTCACTTAGTGTAATGCCTTCAAGGTTTATCCATGGGACCAGCAGTTGGAATAATGGCTATATTGCTCGACTCCCATTAGTCAATTGTGGTACGAATCCTGGACCTGGTGGCTTAAACTCACGCTGAGAACATGTGCGTGCATGCCCAAGATCCCAAGAGGAGAATGGAGAAGGGATTGCGGCATGGCCATCCCCCCCGTGGGGTGATTTCTCGCTTTCTGTCTCTGTCTCTGTCTTTCGGGTGAGCACATGCGCCCTATAGCAAAACCTCTCCAAAAAATAAAAAGGTTGATCCATGTTGTGGCATATGTCAGAATTTCCTTCTTTCTTTAAGACTGAGGAGTATTTCACTGTATGTGTATACTGCGTTGTATTTGCCTGCTTATCTGTCAGTGGATGTTTGTTTTGCTTCCACCTTTTGACTGTTATGAATAATGGTGATGTGGACATGGGCGTACAAATGTCATTTGAGTCCTTACTTTCAGTTCTTTTGGATTTATACCTAGAAGAGGAATTACTGGGTCATAGGGTATTTCTGTGTTTAATTTTTTTAGGTATTGCTATAGCATTTTCCATACAGCTGCACCTTTTTACATTTCTACCAGAAATGCACAAGGTCCCAATTTCTCCACATCCTGGTCAACTCTTGTTACTTTCTGTTATTTGGTACTAGCCATTCTGAGCAGGGTGAGGTGAGCACAAGGATCTTTTAAGAGGCCTGGAGAACTCAGCTCTAGGAATCATAGATTATAGTCGAATTCCTAATTTACATTGAGGAGTCTGGATTCCAGAGAGGTGAAGTGTCTTACCCAAGGTCATGCAGCCTGTGGGGAGCTAGACAACACTCGGGCAGCTGATTCCCCTGGTCTGGGCTTTTACTACTATATTCTCGAATTTTAGAAATGAGTTCTTATTTTAGGCAGAATTTTTGCTGAATTTATCAAATATTTTCTCAACATTGGATCAATCTTAGTAACAAATATTTTTGGGTGCTTAGTATATTCCTGGCTCTGTTTTAAATGCTTTACATGGGTTATTCATTTAATTATATTTTTTTAACATGTTTTTAAAGTTAATTTTTTAAAAGAATTATTTTATTTAACTTTATTTATTTATTTTAAATTGACCAGAGAGGGATGTAGTGAGAGAGAGAGAGTGAGAGAGTGAGAGAGAGAGAGAGAGAGTGAGAGAGAGAGAGAGAGAGAGAGAGAGAGAGAAGAGAAGAAGAGAGGAGAGGAGAGAAAGAGAAAGTGAGAAAGCAAGCCACCAGGTCCAGGACTCAAACTGTGATTGGCCATGTGGGAGTCCAGCACCCTTAACCATCATGCCACCTACCATCCCCTATTCATTTAATTCTTACAACAACAGTAAAAGAGTAGTAATTTCTGTTGAAACTGAGATATAGAGAGGTTGAGTAATTTACTGACCCTCAGCCAGTAAGTCGGTGAAGTTGAGATTTGAGCCAGGGACTGCAGAGATTCAGGCTCTTAACCTTCAGTGTCTGCTGTCGCCCAGTGGTACAAACTCAGGAGAGAGTCATCTGGCCACTGCCAGCCTTGCTGATGGAAGTGTGCCTGTGTGTGAGGGATGGCATTGACCAGTGTGAGTTTGTCACAACCACAGCAGTCATTTGCCATGTAGTTCCAGTTGCTGAGTGTACTGGAATTGCTAAAGATGCCTTGGCAGAGGGGTCAGATTGGAGGTCAGAGAGCCAGGTTTAAATGTTCACTTATGAGGTTTTCAAAGACACAATCTCCATGTCTCAAATCTTCCTCTGTCAAATAAGGGGACGGCAGTACATGGTTCTTAGGTTGTTGGGAGGACAAAGTGGCAGTCCAGGTAAGGATTTAACCCTGTGCCTGGCCCTCGGTAAACCTTCAGTGACTATTAACTTGCTATTTTTCTTTGGTGTGTTGATTTTACTAGCTCCATCTTCTCTCACTTCATCTTACTTAAATTAGTAAGGTCTTACTCTCATTACCACTTTTCCTTGTACATCACTTGGTTGCGGATTCGGGTTTTAATTGGGTATGGGAGGGATATGGGGTAAGTTAATTGCAATATTGTGTCTCTAGACTTGGTGTCAAGAGATCTTGAGGGTCTAAATTAGCTAACTGAAGTGAGAACTCCTAGCATAATTTTGCAGAATGTATTACTGTCTTTCTTACGGTACTCTGATTTCTTACCTTAGGTTTATCTGGGGGATGATTACTCCATTAAGTTAGAAGCGGCAGTTTTGTTTTGTGTTTTTGAGAGATTTTTGTTATAGGGTGCATGTGCTTGCTAGAGAGACAGAGATAGTGAGAGGGACAGTGAGAAACCACTCCCCAGGGAGGACGGCCACACTGCAATCCTCTTCAATTCCCCTCTCAGGATTTTGGGCACACATATACACATGCCCTGTGAGAGTTTCAAGCTGCCGGGTCTGAGACTCGAACTGTGGTCCACCACGTGGGAGTCCAGCACCTTAACCACCATGCCACCTGCTGGCCCCAGAAGTAGCAGTTTTTATACCCTACTTACCATTTACCTATAAATATGAGCTAAAAGATAGATTTGCTTTCAAAAAATAGAACACACTTTAACTTACATTTTCAATATAGATTCATTTTGATTTTGATTCAGATTGATTTCAGAATATTAGCTAGTGTAATAGGTGAACAGGTTTCAGATTTTGGCTAACTGAGGAAGACTGCTTTGTCTTGCACCGCTAGAGGTTTTCTGATGTGAGTTTTGGCTCCTTAGCAGTTTTGCCCCCTGTAATTTCTTGAGTATTTAATTATGTCTTTCTCTCTGTGTAGGACTTATCTTACTACTGCTGTTTGGAGCTGAAGGGCAAAGAGGAAGAAATACTAAAGGCACTTTCTCAACTGTGTAGCATAGACACAGGTAAGCCTGTTTCAAGGTTTAAGTTCTATTTTGGCCTTTCTATATTTTTTAATTTCATGAACTAGTGTCTGCTGTATGCACTTTAGAATTTAAACATATGTAAAAATATGTGAGACAGTTCTTTGTTCCCATTGAGTACATTGATTTAAGGAAAGTTAGGGTGGCATTTGAATCATTTATAATGTCAAATGTAAAGGAAAAGATAGGAGAGAGTCATTGTTTTGGTGAGGTCAACTTAGGCAGGAAGAAATTTGAAACTCTCATTATGTCACTCATTCAATAAATATTTACTGAGAACGTATTGTGTGCCAGGCTTTGATCAAAGCAATGGTCAAAATCCAAACTTCATCCCTCCTGGAGATAGACAATAAATAACAATGTGACTATCAGGAAATAATACTGCAATCCTGACACTTGAAATCATGGAGTTTTGCTTTTGTTTACGTCAGGATTGACGTTTGCAGCAATTCATTGCTTATCTGGAAAGCGCCAAGGGAGCCTTGTGCTTTACCGGGCGAATAAGTATCCTAGAGAAATGCTTGGGCCGGCTACATTTATTTGGAAGTCTAAGAGGACGCCTGGTGACACTGCAGAGGACAGACAGTTGTGGATCTGGCTTCACCCAACCCTTAAGCAGGTATAATCGTTTAGATTATTTCCCTGTCATTCCTATTACTACATTCTTAATTACTGTTGGAAGTCAGTGCCACAGAAATTTGAATAATATAATGATTGGGAGGTGACAGGTTAAGGTGCTGAACTCCCACATGGCTGACCATGGTTTGAGTCCTAGGCCTGGCGGCTTGCTTTCTCATTTTCCCTCTCTCTCTCTGGTCAAATTAAAAAATAACAATACTAACAAAATTAAAAGAAATAGTTAAATTTGAATAATATAATGTTTGGCTGATGGTATTTGAATGTAGGGGCAGAAGTTGTATGAATTTGAAATTAAGCAATTAAAAATTCTTTTTAATTAAACAATTTTTTAAAACATTTCATCGACAAAGATTGAACATATTCAAGGTGTGCAGTGTGATCATTTGGTGTTTGTATACATTGTGTAATGGTTACTACAATCAAAATACCACATCTATCACTCCCCTGTACATTAGGTCTCCGGAGCAAATCATGACCTCCTCATTTTTTGTAAGTCCTAAACAAGTGGAGATGAAAAATCATCTTATTATGCTGAAGCTTTGAAATGTTACATTTGGACTCAAGCTCTCACCTGCTTGAATTGACTCATTGTTATCTAATTGCTTGTTAGAGTCTTTTTGAAAATGAGAAGTTGTTTTGAGTAATGAAGGCTTTTAATATTGCATTTAGTTTACTTTCCCTTCTTTAGCAAAGTCACTGATTTTATTATACAATAGACTGTAAATTTTTACTTTTAACTCCAATCCAATGATTAGATTTAAATAAAAATTTAAACAAATTTTAAAAATTTAGTTATAGTATTATAGTTATGTTGCTTTTATGATATTTTCTATTTAGCTTTTTTTAAAATTCAAAGTGCCATGCACTATTCAGAAAAACTGAGTGGTTTTGGTTATTTATTTATTTATTTATTTATTTGGAGATTTTTTTTTTGCTATAGGGTGTGTGCGCTCACCAAACAGACAGAGTCAGAGAGAAAGAAAGTGAGAAATCACCCCCCAGCGGGGATGGCCATGCCACAATCCCTTCTCCATTCTTCTCTTGGGATCTTGGGCACGTACTCACATGTGCCTGGTGTGAGTTTTAAGCCACCGGGCCTGAGACTCGAACCGTGGTCGACTACATGGGAGTCCAGTGACACAGCCATTACACTAACTGCTGGTCCCTGTTTGTTTTTATGTTTTATGAGAGTGTGTATGTAGGAAGAAGGAGGGAGGACAGACAGAGAGAAAGAGAGAGGTATTTTTGGCAGGTTCTTACCATTGTGATTTTCTGCCCCTGCCACCCAGTCAGTTAGAATTGCAAACATCGCCTTGCCCGGCCTGTTTAGGTTGGTCCAGGATCTGAACCCAGATCCTACTGGTTACACCATGGTAGCTGGGCCCAAAAGAGCTTTTGATGATGATAAATTTAAGAAGGGATAAAAATGGAAATTTTTAAAGGAATAAAAAATGAACTAAATCAGGACCAACAGGTGGCCTGGTAGTTGGGTGCTGAATTTCCACATGGCCAACTGCGGTTCCAGTCCCAGACCTGGTGGCTTGCTTTCTCACTTTCCCTCTCTCTCTCTCTGGTCAAATTAAAAAATAATAATAAATAAGTTATTTTTGAAAAAGCTAAAGCAATAACATTTATAGTAACATATTTACATTTTAAAATTTAAACATAAATGTTGAACTATTCCCTTAGGATGTCTTAGAGGAAATAAAAACAGCATGCCAGTGTATGGAACCCATCCAAGCGACAGTCTGCATCCCAACCCTGCTTCTGACCCCGTCCCAGGAAAAGGGCCAGACTGAACAGCTCAATGAGAAAGTTGGAAAGAAAAGAAAAAGGCAAGATGATGGAGAAATTGCTAGCCCAATTAAAAAAATTATTGGCGACGGAACTAGAGATCCGTGTCAACCATATTCCTGGATGTCTCCAGCCACAGGCATTGTGATCAGGTAGGAGTTGAATCTGCTCTTAACCTACTGAACGTTTTCCGTCAGTGAAGACTTGCTTCATTTTTGCCTGTGACACGATCATTGCAGATGATGGGAGTTTCCACTTTGTGACCTCTTCTCTTTCAGTGATTTGACGATGGAGATGAACAGATTCCGGCTGATTGGTCCACTTTCCCACTCCATCCTGACTGAGGCGCTGAAAGCGGCTTCTGTCCTCACTGTAAGAGTAAATGTGACCGGTGTGTTCTATTCGAGCTGTGTATTTCTTACCAAGTTACAGATGTGTAATTTGGTAACGTTAGGCGATGCCTTTTAAACGTTTCTTTTTTCTAATAATTATTTTATTTATTGTTATTATTATTTTATTTGACCAGAGAGAGAGAGAGAGAGAAAGGAAAAATGAGAAAGCAGGCTACCAGGTCTGGAACTCAAACCACAGTCAGCCATGTGGGAGTCCAGTGCCTTAACCACCATGCCATCTGCCAGCCCCAAGATGTTTATGTCTTTACGTGGGCCTATTACCAAAAGTTCTGCCATCTTTCACTTCTAGAAAACCAAATCTAAGTGGGTATAATAGTAAACTGCCTGCTATTATTTGAATAGGCTTCCTTTGCAGTTCTGAGTCTCGTAGGAGGGTCTTCACCTCTATTCAGTAGGTGGGTGATGGGGAAATCTCTGAAATTCTGTGCCTATACTTTTCTGTGCCTAATTTTTTGTGTTGTACTTGTGTATGCTTATCCTCTGGGACTAGTCTTACCAATCTATGATCCTCCCAAAAGTTAAGGGTAGTATGTCTAGTTCAATACTTCTCATAGAACTTTCTGGGGATGATGTTCCCGTGTGTTGTCGTTTGGTGGCGCTTGAGATGTGACTAGAGTAACTGAGGAACTGAATTTGTACCTTTACTTAGGGCACGTGCACTCACTGGAGAGGGATGGAGAATAGGGCTAAGAAGAGAGAAAGCACTTCTCGTGGGAGATGGTCACATTTATCCCTTCTCCATTTATCCCTTCTTTTGGGATTTTGGGCCTGTACACACATGCCTGGCGAGTTTCTCAAGCCACCAGGTTCAGGACTTGAACCATGCGGCTGACAATGTGGGATCCAGCTACTCTCTCACCACAGGCAGCTCCCTTTATTGAATTTTAATTGACTAAAAATTGAATTTGAATAGCTCTGTGTGGCTAGTAGCTGTAGTGTTGGATAGCACACATCTAAAGAGTGAATGTGGAATCTGCCGCTCTGGGTTCAAATCTTGTTTGTTTCCTGCCTTAGTGCAGTTAATTAACTTGTCAGGGCCTGTGCCTTTCAGATTTGGTGTGGCCAAATACAATGATGGATTGGAATGGATTTTGAGATTTTAGAAGAAAGCCCCTTTAAAAAAATACAAGCTCTATGCTATTTCTCAATCAACCACTGTTGTCTCATGTGAAATCCTTGAGCTGCTTCTTAACTTTCTTCCATTATTCCCCTTTTCAGTCCATTCTTCAGTCCATGGAGGAGATGAAGTGATCTTTTAATTTATTTACATCTTGTTGCTTCTTGATTAAATGTCTTTGAATGGCTTCTCATTGTATTTAAGATAAAATCCAGAGCCCTTAGTATGACCTGTGTAATCTCTTGGTGTTGTGCTTCGGGGACCTCATCTCTTCTCATCTTCTGGCCCGCCTTCGTTCAGGTTCCAGAACGTGTCAGTTCTTGTCTCTCTTAGAGTCTTTGCACCTGTTTTTATCTACCACTGCTCTTTGCTTGGCTAACCCTTCCTTGTTCTTTTAAGAATTCAGTCTACATCATTTATTCTGTCATTTTCCTAGATTCTTTTCCTGGTGCCTTAAGTTAAATTATGTCCCTCCTGTTATTTTCAGAGCATCTTGCACATTTCCTCAGTTTACATGTATAGGTTTGTGTGTATATTTATGTAATCTCCGTGTCTCTCATTAGACCATGACCTCCATGATGGCAAAGGGAAGCTTGGCCCTGTTCTTTGTCCTGGCCTCCCTGTAAGCATAGAGCCTAGCGCAGAGGAGGTGCACCTCGGTAGCTGATAAGTAGCTGTAGAATGAAGGTCTGAGGGTAGAAAGTTGGGTTCTAGAGCCTGTACCCTGAACCACTCTGTTGCTACCTGAGCCTGTGGTAAATGGCATCTATTACAAGCTGCTCTAGTATCTGTCAGAACATGTAAATCATGACTGCAGGTTGTCTTGGCATGCACATGCTACTTGAACGCTTTTTGAAACTTTGCTCAATTCTTACTTCTGTTTGGAAAAAATGTAAGTGAAGTGCTTAGATCTCTTATTGATTGATTGATTGATTGATTGGAGAGGTTTTTGCTGTAGGGAGTGTGCACTTGCCAGAAAGACAGACAGAGACAGAGAGATAGAAAGCAAGAAATCACCCCCCAGGGGGGATAACCACGCCGCAATCCCTTCTCCTCCATTCTCCTCTCAGTATCTTGGGCATGCACGCACACGCGCTGGGTGTAAGTTTAAGCCACTGGGTCCGGGACTCGAACCGCGGTCAACTACATGAGAGTCCAGCAACATAGCCATTATGCCAACTGCTGGTCCCAAAGTGCTTATATATCAAAAGGCATTTCCAGGAATACTGTAGTGGAAATATATCCTTTGTCTGAAAATGTACTCAGGAAGTACTGGTTTGATTTTCCTTTTGTGATAAATGTTTTAGTATTCTTAATGGAGGTGGTGAAATTGGCCGTTTTTGTTGAGCAACAAGGGCATTGTTTTTGTTGGAACTGTGCTAAAGAGAGGCTGCAAGTGTGGCATAGCTTGGTTAGGTAGTTCTCTGAAAACCACGTGACTATTTCCTGGTATGTGAAATCTTCAGAGAAGATTTCAGTAGTACTGTGTCCTTAGAAATTGGAAGAGTAGTTTGTCCAGTATTAATTAATATGTTACATATAGTTACTTCTCTGCTTCTGCCCATAAAACATTTATTCCCACGCACAGAAAGAAAGGGCCATTAACACAACTACAACAGTTATTAAGTCTGATTCATCACTTGTCTGGTGAACAGGAGATGTTACTTTCTAGGCTAGAGAAGTCACAGAGAAGACACCTCATCAGTGGTGGACTGAAACCTGTAAGAGTCCTGACAGCGTTTCCCTGCATCACAGACAAGAAGCCATCTTGGAATTGTTGGGAGGTATGTGGAGGGAATACCGGGTTGCCTTGGGGATAGGAGTGGGAAGTGGGTTAAAAGGGTATTTTACAGTTGGATCTCCAATGTGTAGTATTACTTTCTTTTTTTTTCCCAAAGTTTATTTTTTGTTCCCAATAGAGACTACATGTGTGTCCATGGAGGAGACAGGGGGTGTGGGGAACATCCTTGACAGGGTCTTGTCATGTCAGTATTCCCTTCAAACCCTCTACTCCAGTTGTCAGGGTCTTGGGCATCCATGTGCACGCCCAATATGTTTCCAGTTTACCAGGCTGGGGATCCAAACCTATGGTAGGCCACGTGGCTTCCAGCATTACACTTCAGTACTACTGACTACACCCAAGAGGCTGGGCCATGTTGCTTATTAACTTGCTGCTGTTTGTTACAGTAGAGCAAAAAAAGCAAGTAAGAGAGATGCCCAGTTCAATGAATAAATACAATATTCATATTCATTTATGAAACGACATCAAATGAGGCATTAGTATCCTAAATAACTGGCATCCTGATGTTATAGATTCGTGCATCTACCAGGTGCTGACCCGAAATCTGTATGGACTTGCCCATGTTGCATTTATGCTCATAGCTGCCGAAGTTATCACTGATAGATGCAATGTGGCAGGTCTTAGAATGACCTTTTTACATCTTACTCTTTATGAATGTTAATTTATTCTCTCAAAGTATCAATGGGGAAACAAGGGAATGTTTAAATGATTAGCCCAGGCCAGCTGGTGTGTCATGGCTAAAGTGACTATCTCACATGGCTGACCACGTGGTTCAAGTCCTGGGCCTTGGTAGTTTGAGAAACACACTGGGCACGTGTGCATGTGTGTCCAAAATCCTCTGAGTAGAAGGGATCGTGGGTATAGGGGTTGCTTTCTCTCTCTCTCTCTCTGTCTCTCTCTAGCGAGCACACACACCATTTAGCAAATTAAAAAAAGAATTAGCCTCAAAAGAAAATTTCATCAGAAAATCTAAAAGATTTACAAATATAAGCAAATATGTATTTATGTATTATCAATGACTTTTTCTGTAGGCGTGCATATATTTATTTATTTATTTTTAAAGGAGTTACATCACCAGCAGAAATACCGGCAGGTACTATTCTGGGACTAACAGTTGGTGATCCTCGAATAAATTTGCCTCAGAAGAGATCCAAAGCTTTGTCCAATCCAGAAAAATGTCAAGGTAAAATTCTTGAAACACTCTCGGTTTTCCTTACTGTTTTGAGCAGTCCAGTCCCATTAGGCAAGTCCTCTCTGACACCTCTGCAATAATTTCATCTGTGAAAAGTTAGGGGGCCCTTTACCTTACCAGGTGATTATGATCAAAGGAGAAGGTGTTGTGGAGCAGCTCTTAGCTGTAAAACATGTAGCTGGATCCTTATATTGACTTTGTTTTGAGTTCTCTATTTGTTAGTAAAACTTGTCTCTCTGCAAACTGGATTCTCTGAAAATGCCTGGCATTTCAGCATTTAACTTGTGAGGAAGGGATCTGCACCGGCAGCTGGTCTTGTGCTCAGTGGAAGCCTCTGTCTGACCATACAGATGATCCAGGTTCGAATCCTGGCAAGGCCATCCCAGGTGCTGAAGTATGAGATATCTTGATCTAGAGTGAGTAGACTGGCTTGAGAGAATTGTTTGGCTGGGGTGATAGAAGATGGTGGGGAGAAGATGGCTAACATTTTAGTCTGATTTGGGATTTGTCACAATTATGATAATGTCTCATTGTATTTACTGTCATTTAAATACGATTAACTACAAGAAAAATTAAAATTTGCTTGTGAATTTTGGGGAAAAAAGAGACAGGTATGTGTCATAACAACTTCAGAATCTTCTTTACCTTCCCACATGTAATTATATAGTTTATTAAGGGGGCAGTAAATTACTCTGTCAGAACTTTACATAAAAGGGAGAGTAGAGTTTGAACATGCATAGGTAAGTTAGTTAATTATAGAGCCTAAGACTTTAATCAATGAATCATCACTTTTTTCTGTCCTTTTCTTTTTTTTTGGAGAGGTCTTTGCTATAGGGTGTGTGCGCTCGCCAGACAGACAGAGACATAGAGACAGAAAGCGAGAAATCACCCCCCAGGGGGGATGGTCACGCCGCAGTCCCTTCTCCTCCATTCTTCTCTCGGGATCTTGGGCACGCACGCACACGCGCCCGGCGTGAGTTTTAAGCTACCGGATCCGGGACACGAACCGCGGTCGACTATGTGGGAGTCCAGCGACATAGCCATTACGCTAACTGCTGGTTCCCTGTCCTTTTCTTTTTATAATGTCATAAAAGTTGCAGCATCTACTATGCCATTAAATGTTGACCATTGGTATCACCTTAAAGCTGTAGTTATACTCTTCTTAGTTTCTTTTGCTACCTCGTATCTTTGTTTTGGAATGAGGTAGTTATGTATTAAATCCTTTCTAAGGCTTTTATCTTAATATACATTTGTTCCAGGAAGATTAAAGTCTATATTAAAAACATGATTTAATTTTTGCTAAATCTTCCATCTTGTTAGTCATTGTGATATTTCATTAAAACCTGTTTTAAAACCTGTTTCATGCGCCCAGTGTGTCTTTCAAGATGCTGGGGCTAGGACTTTGCCATGGTCAGCCAAATGGAATCTTGCTTCTTCTGAACAGTGCCTAACCACTGCGCTATGGGGGCTGGCTCTAGAGAGCTTTTTTTTTTTTTAATTTTAATTTTTTAAGAATTATTTAATTTATTAGTATTATATTTTAATTTGACCAGAGACAGAGAAAGAAAGAAACAGAAAATGAGAAAGTGAGTGGCCAGGTCCAGAACTTGAGCCACAGTCGGCCATGTTGGAGTCTAGCACTTCAACCACCATGTCACCTGCTGGTCCCTCTAGAGAGCTTTTAAAAGAGAGGGTACATGAAGGATCTGAAGTCTCAGGTTCTTTGAGAAAGTTTACTTGATCATTTGGTTCTTGTATTTGATTTAAATATTTGTGTTTTTACAAATCTTTCCTACTTTACAAATCTTTCCTACTTTAACAGCATTTCACTCTGTAATGACTGATTTTCTTTTCTTTCGTTTTTTTTTTAAAATTTTTTAAAAGAGGTTTTTGCTATAGGGCGAGTGCACTCACCAGACAAACAGAGAAAGACAGAGAGACAGAAAGTGAGAAATCACCACCCAGATGTGTGTGGTGGGTTAGCCATGCTGCAATCCCTTCTCCTCCATTCTCCTCTTGGGATCTTAGGCATGCAAACACACGTGCCTAGCATGAGTTTTAAGGGTCTGGGACGCGAACTGTGGTTGACTACATGGGAATCCAGCGACATAGCCATTATGCTCACTGCTGGTCCCATGACTAATTTTCTTGATGAGATTTAAAAATCTTTCTGCTGTATTTTATTTACCCTCCTTATCATTTGCTGATATGCTTCAGAAGATTTTGACTAGTTATTGTATGCTAGAGATGAATTTCCTTTAGGAAATACTGAACTTACAGTATTTAAGTTTTAATCTTTATTTAAAACTTTAATCTTTCTCTCTAAACACGTTTTGGTTTATGATTTTGCTATACCACCTGAAGGGTGGGAAGAGACCAGTTGCCTACAGGGTGATGGGTGAGAGGCCACGCCTTTTCTTTGCCTATCTCAGTGCACCGTTAGAGCGCTCATCTGCACTCATCTTTCAGAAGTGCCCAGCTAACAGTGATTTGCCACTTCTGTTTCTGCTCTTGGGAGGAAAAAACCTAATAGCTTCAGCCAGGCATCTTTTACCTGTTCTGCATATTTATTTAAAAAAGAATGAATGTGAATATTATAACTTTGGTTTCTTTGATTTCCAAATGATAAGGCCTTATACTAGTTTCCTTTGCTTCTCTAAGTAAAACTAATTAAGAAAGTTTTTTTAAGAATTATTTTTTATTTAACTTTATTTATTATTATTATTATTATTATTATTATTATTATTATTATTATTATTACTAGTTTCCAGTTTAAACGGAGAGAGGGAAAATGAGAAAGCAAGCCACCAGGTCCTAGACCCGAACCATGGTCAACCATGTGAGAGTCCAGTGCCTTTAACCACCACCCTACCTGCCAGCCCCTAAGAAAGTTTTAACATTTGGTGATCATTAAATACATTTTAAGGATACAGAAGACAGTTTATTTTCGTCGATATTTCACAATTCTGCAGTTAATGCTATCTCAGTGCAGGGCTTTTATATGCGTCTTGAGGGAAAGGACTTAGAATTACATTCAGAATCGGTAGTCTTTCTAGGAACACTGATCTGCATCCTGCCCTGGATCGTCATGTTTTTCTCTCCCTCTGAAGACTGATGACCTAAAAAGACCTTCCCCTTTGCCTTTAGAAATTCTACTTGATTTTAAATAGATGTTGTATTTTAGAGCAGTTTTACATTGAGAGCAAAATTGAGTGGGAAGACAGATTTCCCATATTCTCCCTGCCCCGACCCATGCACAGCCTCCCTGTGATCAGCACCCCCACCACAGAGGTTTGTTTATTACCACCCGTGCACCTACATTGACACATCATTATCACCCAGAGTCCATGGTTTACATTAGGGTTCACTCTTGCTGTTGTACACTCAGAGGATTTTGACCAATGTGTAATGACATACGCCCATCATTGTAGTATCCTACAGAGTAGATTCACTGCCCTGAAAGTCCTCTGCGGGGTCAGCAGGTGGTGTAGAGGTTAAGGTGCTGGATCCCACATGACTAGCTGCAAGTTTGAGTTCCAGACGCAGCGACTTGAAAATCACACCAGGCATGTGTGTATGCGTCCCCAAAATCCCGAAGGGAGACTGGAGGAGAAGGGATTGCAGCATGGCCATCCCCACGAGGGTTGATTTCTCACTTTGTCTGGGTCTCTTTGACTCTTTCTGTCCTTCTCCAGCAAGCACACGTGCCCTATAGCAAAAAACAAAAACAAAACCAAAAAAACCCTCTGTGCTCCACATATGCATCCCTCCCTTCCCCTATACCTGGCGACTGCTGATCTTTTTACTCCAATAGTGTTCCCTTTTCCAGAATGTCATAGCCTTTTCTGTAGCCTTTTCAGACTGGCTTTCTTCTCCTAGTCTTATGCATCTCAGTTTCCTCTAGGTCTTTCATGGCTCACCAGCTCATTTCCTTTTAGTTTTGGATGATATTCAGTTACCTGGCTATGCCATCTACTTTGTTTTACCTATTATTATTATTTTTTTTAATTTGAGGATAAAGCAGTGTTTTCCTATTTCTGTACCCCTTAAGTATCAGCCATCTATGCAGCTCAGGCTGAATAGCGTCCCAGTTCTGTCACTCTAGTCTGTGGCTGTGCTTCACAGGAGAGCATTCGGGGAGACTGAGGCTGCTGGAAATAGAGTGCGTTTGTCCTCAGACAGGCCAGGTGAACCTCTGCAGCCCCGTTACTAGAGACTCGTGGTTATTATCTCCATCAGGAGGAACAGTGTACTCAAGCACCTGCTGCTTCTAAGCGCTTTTCATTTCAGATCTTTGCATCAATTTAATTTTCTCTAACTTTGTTTTCCCCTGAAATCTGTCACCCTGTGGTCCAGTTGCTTCCAACTTGTTTTTTTCCCAGCCATCAGACCCATGCAGGTATGTGCCTTTGAGTGACGTTCCTATGTTGGCTTTTTAGAACCACAGCGAGGACTCCAGACTTGTCTCTTTTCTTTTCATTCTTCAGTTCAACAAAATAAAATTTGAAGGACTTTTTTCCCCCCAGGAGTAAATGACTGTGTGTAGAAAGTCTCCTATCCATGTAGGTGTTTATCACTGAAAAAGTTCCTTGTCCGTTAGAGTACTTTCTAGCATGCCGTGGCTTATATAAAGGGCTGAAGCAATATGTTTCACCGAAAATATGCTCATTTTAAAGGAATTTTAAGAATATGATTTGCAAAAAGAAATAAATAGTTCACTAAAGGAATCAGAGACTGGAAATATGGGGCAGGAGAAAGGGTGATAGCTGTTATCTCGCCACCATTGGGCAGAAGTGGTGGACAAGGCCCTGAAGCCAGCAGTTAAATAGAGCTTTTGCTTCTGATGGCCTAGTATTGGGGAATTATTTGCCTCTACAGTGACTCCTAGAATGTGACAATCTTAAATGTGAAACTAGGTGGTTTTTTAGAGGCAAGTTAACATTGTGAGACTTGCATCTTACACATGAAAGACAAATAGTCAAGAAAATGTTTGTAAGGCCTTGCTATTTCACAGATGATGAAACTAACTCTAAGAATAATTTCTTGTCAAGTAAATTCTTCCAAAGACGTTTAGTAAATGCCTATAAAATAGTTCCTTGTAACAAGTCTGCTGTCAACATTTCGAGTTTGATTTGATCTGTAGAATGTGATTTGAAGGCTGTTTCTTTTCCCTCTTAGATAATGAGAAGGTTAGACAGCTGCTTCTGGAGGGCGTACCTGTGGAATGTGCGCATAGCTTTATCTGGAACCAAGATATCTGTAAGAGTGTTACAGAGAATAAAATCTCGGATCAGGTAACTAATAGCGTGAGGATTATTGGCGAAGTTATGAATGTCAGATTAACTATATCATTCTAGAGACCATAGATGATTTCATGTTGCATAGATTTCTTAAATTTTCAAATAACCTGTTGCACCTTTACACAGAATACCTACTGTTTTGTTTTACTTTTTTTCATAGGGATAATCTAAGAATAAGGATAACAATCCAAGGCTAAGGATACATACTATGATTTTTTTTTTCCCCTGTTCTTAGGGATAAAATAAGAATGTGCCTTTTGGGGCTGGCAGGTGGCATGGTATGGTGGTTAAGGATGCTAGACTACCACACGGAGTGGTTCAAGTCCTGGACCTGGGGGCTTGCTTTCTCACTTTCCCTCTCTCTCTCACACACTCTGTCCCTCTCTGATCAGATTAAAATAAATAAATAATTCTTTAAAAAAAGAATGCTCCCTAGGAAAAGTTAATACAGAGTCTTTCTTGAAATGATCTTATGACTTAAATGTTCTTCTTTTGTTATTTTTTTCCCTTAAATATTCTCTGTCTTTAATTCACAATGATCAAGCTCCCACAAGGGCCAGGAATTGTTTTAGATGCTGGGATAGATGTCTAGGATATGGTCAAAGAATACAGAGAGCTAAGGAAGTATTCCTTAACACTCTGTCGCTCTTAACCACCATGCCACTTGGTGGCCCCTTAATTCTATTTATTACTGGGGCTGGCAGGTGGTGTGGTAGTTAAGGGCGCTGGACTCCCACATGACCAACTGTGGTTCAAGTTCGGGACCTTATTACTTGCTTTCTCACTCCCCCACCCCTCTCTCTTTCTCTCTTTTTCTCTCTCTCACTCTATCCCTCTCTGGTTAAATTAAAATAAATGAAGATAAGTAAAATAATTTCTTTAAAAAAATTCTATTTTTTATTATTTTCCTTTTTAAAAAGAATTGTTTATTTATTTTACTTTATTTGTTATTATTCGTTTTTATTTTGACCAGAGGAAGAAAAGGAAAGTGACAAAGTAAGTCGCAAGGTCCCAGAGTTGAATCATGGTCTGCCATGTGGGAGTCCAGCACCTTAACTACCATGCCACCTGCTGGTTCCAATTATTATATTTTTCTAATTGTCCATCCTTGAGAAGTTGTCACTTAATTGTTTGTACATTTTTTGCTTCATGACAGCAAATCTTTTTTTTTTTCTTTTTTTTTATTGCCAGAAAGCATGTGCATGCTCATGAGGAGTGAGAGAGAGTGAGAGAGCGAGAGAGAGAGGGAAAGCACCCCTAATGAGCATGGTCACACTGCAGTTCCTTCTCCTCATTTCTCTATCCCATCGGATTTGGAGCAGGGACACACACATACCCCACATGTTTTTCAAGCCTCGAGGGTCAGGATTTGAACACTGTCAGTCATGTGGGAACCTGGCTCCCTGTGCACAGAACACTTAGCCACTGTTCCATGGGTCTGTCCCCATGCCACAAATCTTCATCAGAACAAATGTAGGGACAGATTTTCAAAATATAAGATTAATCTTGATATAAGAAATTAGGAAAATGAATACACCATTTTATAACTGCGAGTCATCTAGTGTATTGTATCCCACATTTAGCAAATTTAAGATAATTTGTTATCTTTGGCCAAAGCACTTATACAGGTGTAGAAGGAAATCTTTGGGGATGGGAGGAGTACTTTGTGCTTGTAGTAGCTCACATTTAATTATTTTTTTCTTGCTTTTTAAAAGGGCATTTATTTTTCTGAGGCAGCTTAGAGGGAAACTCAGTAGACTCTCCCAGAAGGCTAGGGTTGTTTGTCTTGAATTATTTTCTTCCACTTTAGGATTTAAACCGGATGAGAAGTGAATTGCTGGTTCCTGGCTCCCAGCTTGTTTTAGGTCCTCGGGAATCCAAGATACCTATACTTTTGATTCAGCAGCCAGGAAAAGTGACTGGTGACGACCAGCTGGGCTGGGGAAGTGGCTGGGATGTCCTGCTTCCAAAGGGCTGGGGCATGGCTTTCTGGATTCCATTTGTAAGTTGTTTTTTGATTCTGACTAATAGTTGTAGTATTTCCAATAGAATCCTAATAAATATTAAGTGTCAAAAATGTCCCCCATGTTATGCATAACTTAGAAATTGAGTTTTCTTGGGACCAGCAGTTGGCATAATGGCTGTGTTGCTGGACTCCCATGTGGTCAACCACGGTTCGAGTCCCAGATCCAATGGCTTAAACTCACGCCGGGTGCATGTGCGTGTGTACCTGTGCCCAAGATCCCGAAGGGAGAATGGAGGAGAAGGGACTGCGACATGGCCATCCCCAGTGGGGGGTGATTTCTTGCTTTCTGTCTCTCTGTCTGTCTCTGTCTTTCTGGTGAGCGCATGCGCCCTATAGCAAAAACCGCTTCAAAAAAAAGAAAAAAAAAAGAGAAATTGAGTTTTCTTATCCAAAATGCCTGGGAGCCAGAATTGTTTTGGATTTCAGATTTTTTTGGATTTTGGAATATTTACATATTCATAATGCATTATCTTGGGGATAGGACCCAGTCGAAACACACCATTCATTTGTGTTTTATATACACCTAGTGCAAATGGCCTGAAGATAATTTTTTTTCTGATTGCCAGAGGACACTTGCACTTGCCAGACAGAGACAAAGAATGAGAGAGAGACAGGGAGAAAGCACCCCTACCCAGTGGGGCATGGTCATGCTGCAGTCCCTTCTCCATTTCTCCACCCCATTGGGAGTTTGGGTGTGCATGCACATGTACCCTGAGTGTTTTTAAAGCACTGGGGCCAGGCCTCGACCTGGGTCAGTGATGTGGGATCTGGCTCCCTTAATCATAGGCTACAGGGCTGGCTCTGAAGATACTTTATATGGTATTTTGGTTTTGCAGTGTTTTGACTACAGCCTGTCACATGAGCTTAGATGTGGAACTTTCTACTTAATGGCATTTTAGCCCTTAAAAAGATTCCGATTTTGGAGCTTTTCAGATTTG
This sequence comes from Tupaia belangeri chinensis, assembly GCF_000334495.1. Lineage (NCBI taxonomy): Eukaryota > Metazoa > Chordata > Mammalia > Scandentia > Tupaiidae > Tupaia > Tupaia belangeri. Next base: position 2,979,276 of record NW_006160167.1, on the reverse strand, counting down.
GAATTTTCAGGTTATGGATGCTCAGTATTTGGGGAGCCTGTATATTTCTGCCTTTGGAGCTATAATCCTAGGTAAAAGATACTTCATACACACAGTTCCTGGAGCCAAAGTCTCAGAAATTAAGATCTGTGCTGACAGGTTGTAAATTTTCTAGACTGTTTAAAGAAGATCAGTTTTTTGACTAGTAGTGGCAATGAAATGTTTGTTTTTAAAATAACTGTAACCATATACTCTTTATTTATCAAATTCAGCTAAAAGTTTTATTAAAATCTAATGTTTTCTTTTTTCCGATTAGTTTTTTTTTTTATTTTAGGTTTTTGCCATAGGGCACATGCACTCACTGGAGAGAGACAGAGAGAGGGAAAGCGAGAAATCTTCCCGAGGGGGATGATCATGCCACAGTCCCTTCTCCTCCATTCTCCTTTCAGAATTTTGGGCACATACACACCCGTGCCTAGTCTGATTTTCAAGCTGCCATGTCTGGGACTCAGACCATGGATTGGCATGTGGAAGTCCAGCACTTTAACCACCATGCTATCTGCTGACCCCTCTGATTAGTTTAAATAATACTTTTTGATGTTAGGAGAGCCTAAAAGGTGTCAGACTTTTAGATTCATACATGTAATGAATTTTTAGCCATTATGCCTTGGGCAGGGGACATTTACTTAATCTGTTAGGACTAGTAATCTTTTCTTTTAAAGACTGATTTGTGGGACCACCATATAGCATTATGGTTTTGTTGCTGGACTCCCACATGGTCAACCATGATTCGAGTCCTGGACCCGGCCACTTATAACTCATGCTGGGTGCATGTGGGTGAGTGCCCAAAATCCTGAGAGACAATGAAGGAGAAGGATTGCGGTGTGGCCATCCCCCTGGGGGTGATTTCTCACTGTTTCTTTGCCTCTCTGGTGAGCATGTGCACCCTATAGCAAAAATCTCTCTCTCTCTCTCTCACAAAAAAAGAGAGAATTATTTGTTTGTTTTTATTTATTATTATTGTTTTTTCAGTTTGCTATAGGGTATATGCATTCACCAAAGAAAGAGAGAGAAAAAGAGAGAGAAAGCGAGAAAACAAGCTGCCATGTCCAGGACTCTAACCACGGTTGGCCATGTGGGAGTTCAGGGCCTTAACCACTGTACCACTTGACCATCCTAGGAGTAGTAACATTTTAAAATAATTCTACTTAATATTTTTTTTAAGAGAGATTTTTGCTATAGGGCACGTGTGCTTGCTAGAGAGTCAGAGAGAGACAGAAAGTGAGAAATCACCACCCGGGGCAACAGCTACACCATAATCTCTTCTCCTCCATTCTCTTCTTGGGATCTTGGGCACGCATGCACACGTGTTCAGCCTGAGTTTTAAGTCGCTGGGTCTGGGACTTGAACCACGATCTACTACTAGGGAGTCCAGTGACATAACCATTACAGTATCTGCTGGTCCCTCCTCATAATATTATGAGATGTTTTAAGCATACCAAAAAGAATAAATACGGATATCATGAATGCCCACATATACTCCACCTACTGTCCAGCCTAAGAACTAGCACAGTACTCATCCATTGGAAGTACCCTATGTGTACTCATTCCCGTCTCATTTCCCTCTCCCCTTCTAAGATATTTGAAGTTCTGGGCTAGCGGCTGACAGCTTGAGAAATCACAGTGGGTGCATGTGGGTGTGCCCAGGATCCTGAGGGAGATTGGAGAATAAGGGGTTCCGGTGTGGCCATCCCCTCTGGGGGTGGTGATTACTCACTTGCCCACTCTGTGTTTCTCCTGTGAGTGCATGTGTCCTGTGGCAGAAACCTCGAAAAAAGAGCAAAGGAAATAATCACTATTCTGATTCTGGTAATTGTTACTATCATGCATATTTTTATAGCTTTCATATGTTTGTATCCCACAATAAAATAACTCTCTGAAATGTTTTTAAATGGTGTACCTCACTGTATATGTGTTTTTGCAATTTATCTCCACTTGGCATTGAGATTTTTCCATTTTGGTTGATGAAGCCTGATTTCGTTCATTTTTACTATGGTAAAATAATTTCCCATTTTCCCCATACATACTATGAAGCAATTTGACTTCACTTGGCAAATTGACTGTGCATTTCTGACATTTTTTAGATCTATCGAGGGGCAAGAGTTGGAGGATTAAAAGAGGCTGCGGTCCATTTTCAGTATAAAAGGTCACCTACCGTCCCAGGTGATTTCCCAGACTGCCCAGCGGGGATGCTCTTCGCTGAAGAGCAAGCTAAGGATCTTCTTGAAAAGTACAAAAGGTAAGACAGGCTTCTCCAGTTAGAGAAGAGAAGTGCCAGCGATATTTGGGATGGCGCCATAATGCCTACTTTGTGAGGGGACTTCAGAAAGCTTATGTAAAATGTAATTAACATATGAGTTTACTTTGGTGCAGAAGTTTTTGAAATTCATGCATAGTTTTTTTTTTTTTTTTTTGGAGAGATTTTCACTGTAGGGCGCGTGCGCTCGCCAGACAGACAGAGAGAGACATAGAGACAGAAAGCGAGAAATCACCCCCCAGGGGGGATGGTCACGCCGTAATCCCTTCTCCTCCATTCTCCTCTCGGGATCTTGGGCACGCACGCACACGCGCCCGGTGTGAGTTTTAAGCCACTGGGTCCGGGACGTGAACCGCGGTTGACTACGTGGGAGTCCAGCGACATAGCCGTTACGCTAACTGCTGGTTCCCTAGTTTTGTTTGTTTTTTTAGTGAAAGAGGGCACATGTGTGCACATGAAAGAGTGAGATAGAGAGAAGAGGGAGGGAAGAGAGAGAAATCTCCCCTCATGGGGCTTGTCCTTGCCTCAGCCCTTTCTTTCTTTATTTTGCCATCCCATCAGGATCTTGGGCTCATGTGCATGTGTGTGGCGTGGTTTTCAACTGCTAGGGCTGGGACGGACTGTGGTTGGCTAGGTAGGATCCAGCCCCTCTGCCGTGATTCGTTCCTGTGCTGTGGCTACAGCCTGTGAGCTGTTGCAGTTTAGATTTGTTACAAGGTATGTGTCCTTGCCAAAGAGGTGTGGGAGCAGTGAGAAGTACCCCCAGGAGAAGTGGCCATGCTACAATTCCTTCTCCTCTGTCCTCTCAGATTTTGGCACATGTGCCTGGCATGTTTTTCAAGCTACTGGACTTGAACCACACTATTGGCCCTATGGATCCAGCTGCCTAAATACCATGTCACCTGCTGGCCCCATAGTTTTTAAATAACGTACATTTTTAATGAATTTTTTGAAGACCCCTCGTAGAATGTGGGGTTTTCACAGATTTTTCTTGAGTTCAGCATTACTAAAAAGTAATTAAAAATGTAATGGTTAAGTCAGCAGATTGTTTTTGTATCTCATCTGGCTTTTATAGATTCATCTAGGTTACAGACTTTTCTCTTCTTGACTGTGTTGCTAAATACAGTACACCTCAACTGTGGATATGAATTTTTAGATACTTGTAAATATATTCCCCCTGCCACCCCTACACACACCCAAATGGAGATCGTGTTTTTTGTTAGATTTCCACTGCCACCCCCTATACACACCCAAATGGAGATCGTGTTTTTTGTTAACTGATTATGGAAGTAATACATATAAAATTTTAATGAAATGATGCAAATATTACTATATTAAAATACTTTGCAAACTGGTATAGCCCTGCCATAGAGAGACTGTTTATATTTTAGCATTTGTCCTGCTACACGTTTTTCCTTTCTTTTTTCATTAGAGGTGTTGCCAGTGAGGGGCTTCGTTTCCTTTTTGTTGTGAAGTACATCCTCCCCAGAGTTTCCTTCCACGTCTCAGTACGTGGGTGCACAGACGCGCTCGCTCATTTGCTGGAGCAGCTGCAGTGCCGGGCCAGTGCCGGATGCACAGGAGGCCTCACGAACTTCTGTGTGGTCTGATGGGTGACTCATTCATCACTGAATGTTGTCGTTCCTCGACTGCGAGTCCCATGAGGGCATAACTGTATTTTCCTGTTCCCTGCTGCAACCGCAGAGGCAGGCAAAGTGCCTGGCTTTCACACCCCTTGTCAGGTGATAGGTGATGAGTGAGCAAACGAGTGAGGGCATGAATGGTGATCTAGTCCCGCCTTGTGACCTTACCAGCTCTTCGAGGCTAGCAGTCACATGTTGCTGGCATCCTGTGCCTCCTGTATGTAACCGAAGGTCTTCTATGTGCTTCGTTAATCTTAGGTGACAATAATACGGATTTCTCACTGTTTGTAGACTTTTGCATGCAGATTTTCCATAGATACTAATTAATTTTTAAGAAAAGGATTTTGCTACAAAGACTTTTGAAACTCACAACTTTCATTTACCAATACGTTATAGGTTGTTTTCTCACACCACTAAATATGACTCTGAACCAAATGTTGGCACACTTTTTGGTAGAGGGCCAGATGATAAATACTCTTGGCGTGGTGGAGCCTTTGGATTCCATGGCATCTACTCAGTTCTGCCGTTGCGGTGCAGGAGCAGCCTCAGAGAATGCAAAGCAGCAAGTGCAGCTGCCTCCTAATCCCGTTTTATTTATGGGCGCTCAGATGGGGATCGCATATACTTTTTTTTTAATGATTTATTTAATTTTATTCATTCGTTTATATTTTAATTTGACCAGACACACACACACACACACACACACACACACACACACAGAGAGAGAGAGAGAGAGAGAGAGAGAGAGAGAGAGGGAGAGAGAAGGTGAGAAAGCAAGCCACCAGGTCCAGGACTTGAACCGTGGTCAGCCTTGTGGGAGCATCCAGCACCTTAACCACCACCCCACCTGCTGGTCCCGGATCTCATATACTTTGCATGTGTCATAAAATCCTCTTTTCCCCCTAACCACTGAAAATGTAAAATCCACCTTAACGTATGGGTTGTACAGAAGGAGAGAAGTAGGCCAGGTGCGAGCTCTCGGTCCAAATGTAACTCCGGATGGTGACACAGGATTCTGGTGTGGGTGTCCTACAGTCGTCAGTGGCCTTGTGGGTTGTTCCTGAATTGTCGCTGTGTGCTTCTGCGAACACGTTCCTGTGTATGTGGGGGCATCTTCAAAAAGTTCATGAAAAAATTGCATGGAAAAAATGCATTATTTCAATTTTTTTGTTTTTGTTTTTGGTACAATAAAGAACTCGCGTTTCAATTCCGTTTTCCATAAACTTCTCAAAGTCCCCTCATCTTTTTGTCTGATTTATTCACTGAGTTTTCACATTGATGGTTTAAAGCCTGCTGTCTGTCAGCTCCCATTCCATTATAGGCACCAAGGTTGCAGCAGGGACAAGGCAGAGTCGGTCCCTGTCTTCACGCAGCTTGTGTTCTCAGTGGGCACGTTTCTAGGCCAGTGTGTGTATGCGTGGCAGGGTGGGGAGGGCAGTGGGAGGTGGTGGGGGAGCACCAGGAGGGAGGAGGGACGCTAAAATGCAAGCCTAACGCCTTTGAGCAGGATGGGAGCCAGTGCACACATGGGAGGAGTGGCGCCTGATAGGATTGGGTCCGGTTTTTCCATTTTCATGGTCTGAAGACTGACTCTGAAATCCCAGTGCAGTTAGGCAGGCTAGGCTCTGCACCGGGAGACTAGGTAGCACCTTCCTCGTGGTTTCTGTCTTCGTGAGAAATCAGTGAGGTCATCAGCTGAGAGTACAAAGGGGGAGAGCTGTTGGGAATCTGAAGAGAGAGGAATTGATGGAGACAGTTTTCAGGGAGAGCAGGTCGGATTCACTGAGGCAATATGAGAGCTTAGTAAGAAATGCAGGAGAGGGTCCCCTTGAGTGTTGCATCTGTTATATAAAGTAAGGCATTTAGGACTGTCGTGTGTTCTTTCCCAGCTGTGTTCTGCCAGTCAGGTGCTGGCGGGGGTCACTGGGGAGTCCTGCAACCAGGATGGGCTTTTCCAGGTGGAGGGAGTTGAAAGGAAGTGTAGGGAGGACTGCGTAGGAACCGTGGGAGAGTGCTGATGAGCAGCCAGGAGATGGCATTTGTAAATAGGAGGGTCTGGTGGCTGAGGAATGGTTGCCAGGGAGGGTAAGTGGGCTGGAACTGTAGGAGGCCTGGATCTGAGCCACACACTTGCACTGAGATCTGAAGGTGGACAGGGTGTTGGCAATGACCAAACTTAAGGTATAACCAGGAGAGTGGGGGCTTGAGGTGAGGTGAAGTGAGAGATGGTAAATGGGCCAGGATATTCAAAAGATGGTTTATGTAGATACTGAAGCCAGTAGGAATGAGGACAAGAGTTGGGGGGTAAAGGGGAGGACAGTGCTGCAGGGAACAGGGACACTGCAGGGATCGTGTTCCTGGAAGGTTGAGAGAGAGGACCTGGTCATCGAGGGAGAGCCAGTGTCTTAGCAGTGGTGTGTGCTCGAGGGTGGAGGCTTGAAGGAGGTGGGAGGCTGGACCCGTCTGCCCACCAAGGGCTGGAGGGGCTTCAGGGCGGAAAGCACAGCTCTTAGGCTAAATCTCCACGAGCAAGGTTATGATTTATAGAAAGACGTGCATTTCCAGGCCTTTAGTGTACTGATTGAGGTTAGCTTTCCATGAAGTTATGAGGCCACCTGCCAGTATTTCCCCTCACTCTCACCAACACAAGCTGTGACCAGTCTTTTTTTCTTTTCTTTTTTTTTTTTTTTTGAGAGAGGTTTTTATTATAGGGCGTGTGCACTCACCAGACAGAGACAGACAGAGAGATAGAAAGTGAGAAATCACCCCCAGGGGGGATGGCAATGCCTCAATCCCTTCTCCTCCATCCTCCTCTCGGGATCTTGGGCACGCACGCACACGTACCCAGTGTGAGTTTAAGCCACTGGGTCTGGGACTCGAACCACAGTTGACTATGTGGGAGTCCAGCGATATAGCCATTATGCTAACTGCTGGTCCCTGACCAGTCTTTTTTTAAAATCATCACCAGAGGGGCACATGTGCTCACCAGAGAAAAGGAAGGTAGGGAGGAAGCACCCCTACCTTGGCCATGGAGCATGATCACGACACAATTCCTTCTCCATTTCTCTATCTTGTTGGGATTTGGGGCATGTACACGCATATGCCTAGCATGTTTTTCAAACTTCCAGGGCAGGGATTTGAACTGTGCAGTCACCTCTGTGGGACCCTGCTCCCTTAACCATTAGGCCACAGGGCCCACCCTTTATAATTTACTTACCTTGAACGAGGAATTGCTTCCACATCTATAGATTTTCCTTCATTCCTTCCTTTCTTTTTTTAAAGGTTTTTATTCCATAGGGTGTGTATGCTAGCTGAAGAGGAGAGGGACAGAGACAATGAGAGGGAAAGTGAGAAATCACCCTCCCCCCCAGGGGAATGGCCACACTGCAATCCCTTCTCCTCCTGGGATTTTGGGCATACACGCACGCACATGTGCCCGGTGTGAGTTTCAAGCCTCCAGGTCCAGGACTTGAACTGTGGTCAGCCATGTGGGAGTCCAGCACCTTAACCATCATGCCACCAACTAGCCCTTAATATTTTTAAGCTTCAGAAGAGTATAATTTTCAAGTCATACTTTTTTGTACCATTTATTCCACATGGATCTATAAAATCCAAAGAGGTTGTAAGAGTCTGCGTTCTGCTGCCCCAGGTCGCAGTTCTATATATGTGGTGTTTTCTAGTCAGAGGATTGACTTGACATCCATGGCCCAGCTGTGGTGGCATAGCAGCAGCAAGGTAGTGTTCTCTGCAGTGTGAGAAGCTATATAGAAGGGGCAGCAGGTGGCATGGTGGTTGGGGCACCGGATTCCCACATGGCTGACTGCAGTTCGAGTCCCAGACCTGGCAGCTTGCTTTCTCACTTTCCCTCTCTCTTTGTCTCTCTCTGGTGAGCTCATGTGACTTATAGCAAATTAAATGATAATAATAATAGATAAAATAATAATAATAATATAAAGACTACATTTTAAAAAGGAGAGAGAGCTATAGCCATGTAGAAGACTGGGCCAATCTCGGTCCACTTGTACTTGCTATGCACATGTGCCCTGATCCTGGCTGTTTGGAAGGTGGGTGGGGATCATGGCGTGAGACTCTGTTATTGGTTCTTGTCCCCTTCTCTCTCTGTTTCTCTCGTGAATAAAAGGAAGAAAGAGACTTAAAGAAATAGGTACACAGTTATCTCTGGATTTTGGAAGGTCGCTGGGTAAGGCTAGTACTCTGGGAGTGGGTTTTGTCAGTTGCCTCAGTGAGGAGGCCAACACACATCTGGTTTGACCCCAGGAGTGTAGGCTCAGGGTGAACCCCCTGTGAAGCCCACTGCTTTATTTCTATTAAAGGTCCTAGGACACAGCACGTAGTAAGAAGTAAGTGAGGGAAGGAAGGATGGGCCCCAGGATCGACCACTGAGGACGCGGTCTTGGAGAGTCCTCCGAGCCCAGTGATCAACGGCCTTGCTGATCCCCCAGGTCAGGGCCTGGTTTTCACTCACTCACGTATTTCTCAAAGGTCCTACCTCATTTACATGTCGTTGGAAAAGCCAGTTGGTATCACTCACAGGAGGGCAGTTGGGAGATGTGAGTATTGCAGATGGGGATGCTCCGTGCCTTCGCAGTTCCCTCCCAGGAACCGGTCCTGTGGTTACACTTGTGTGTGTGCACATTCAAGGCCGTTCGTTGCAGCATTGCTTGTGAGAGCAAAGCTTGAAAATAACCAAAATCTCCTTCCATAGAGGACTGGCCAAATATCTTAGCGTGTTTTCCTATGGTGGGAGAAAATACATAGAGCTTTATGAAAGAACGAGGGAGCTTTTGATGTGCTGATATAAAACAAAACATCTTAGAGATGTTTTGTTAAGTGAAAAAAAAGTGAAATTAAGCAAAAGAACCGTATCTTGTATGCTAGATACTGTTTGTATGAAAATGAGAAAAAGGAAATCTGCTTGTATGTATGTAGAATTTCTCTGGAAGGATGAAAGAAATTAACAATGATACAGTCTTTGTGGAGGGCTGGGAGTCAAGAGTGAGCGAGAACCTTCCCTGCAGCCTCGAACTTAGAACCTTGTAAATGTTACAGGAACGTCATTGCACAACTCTGGGGTACCACTTACTCGGAGTTCCCTGGGCTGTTTAGTGACCACGTGGGGCTTCATTGTAGATGCATCCTCTATGGTCTTTAGACCAAAGAAAGCAGAAAGAAGGTTGGCTTACGGAGCTGGTTGTTATTCTCTATCATACATTTCTTAGAAAGGTTGTATTTTTTGGTTTTGCTTTGTACCTCAAATATATGTGTGGCATATATATTTTAATCAGTAGAGTACATGAAACAGAAAGAAGTAAACTCCACAGAGCTTGACACTCTGTGATCCCTTTTCTCCAGCACACCAGGACCCTGGGCACCAGTGTGTTTTCAGACTGACTGGGCTGGGGACTCACACTGCAGTCAGCATGTGGCTTCCAGCTCTGCAGTCCAGCACCTTCCCAACTATGCCACAGAGGCTAAGCTGTTTTTAAAATGGAGAAAGGTGGGGACCAGCAGATGGCCTAATGGTTATGTTGCTGGACTCCCACAGTTAACTGTGGTTCGAGTCTTGAACCCGGCAGCTTAAAACTCATGCCAGGCGCATATGCATGTGTGCTCAAAATCCCAAGAGGAGAATGGAGGAGAAGGGATTGCAGTGTGGCCATCCCCCGGGGGAGTGATTTCTGTTTCTGTCTCTCAGTCTCTCCAGTGAGTGTACTCACCCTATAGCAAAAATCTCTCTTAAAAAAAAAAGAGAGAAAGATACATTGTAGTAGCTACAGTTATTTTAATTGTCCAATCCTAAAGTGTTCAAAGTTGGCTTTCTTCTTTGTTTTTCATTAGACGCCCTCCTGCCAAACGTCCCAACTATGTTAAGCTTGGCACGCTGGCTCCTTTTTGCTATCCCTGGGAGCAGTTAACTCAAGACTGGGAGTCAAGAGGCCAGGCCCGAGATGAATGTTCTGTAGTTTCTTTACCAAATGGTGAGGAGAGTGACTTAAGAGGGTACGAGGTGCCTTGTACTCCCACGCCTGGAAGAACACAGCGTCCATCTGATAAAGTGGGTACATCCATCCATGGCCTCAGGCAGCTAGAAGAGGTAATGGACACCGAGTGTCAAGAGCAGGCAGGGACCAAGAGGACAGTGGACCAGGGTGCTGGTGAGGGTCACGCTGCTGCCACTGGTCGTCACCTCTGTGTTCTGAGGTAAGTGTTGGTTTCCAGATGCGTTTTGGATTGATTAATATTGAATGCACTAGGGGATGTATAAGTTGTCACTTGATGTGAATTTATGGACTTTCTGGAAGGGAAAGCCTGTCCTTTGATATTTCATACTAACTAATAAAATGATTGAAAATATCGTTATCAATAGACCTAAAACCAAGGCAGTTTTTTCCTTCAGTCTATTGCATTAAGCCTTACAGAGCGGCACCCTCGCGAGTGTGATCTGCGGTGAAGAGGCTCTGTGTACTCCGAGCAGCCATTCTTTGCTCTAACTCACAGGATTAGATTTCTTCTAGTTCCTACTGGAGTCTGTGAGTCTGTGGTGATTAGCACCGCAGTCATCGAGGCCGCTGAATACTCTTCTCTCAGTATTGCTGAAGGCTGAAGGTGGTTGTGCTTACCAGCTACCCTAGTGTCTGTGCTGATTCTCAAAAAATACTCACCCTCTTGTTTCATTTTTCTGTACAGAAACCTCACTATTTCACGTCCTTCTTTCTGACTTTAGATATCGTTGTCCCGTCAAGTGTCTTTTCTTTCAAAGTATCAGCTCCTGTTTACTCTCATCCTCTCACTGTGATGACAACCCTAGATTCTATCCTTATTTCTCTCTGCCTTCAACTGCTTAAACCGTTAGTCCTTCTGTTTTAGGGAGGTAGACACTTACAAAGAAAAATACCATTGCTGAAAAGTGCTAATTGCCATAGGACACACGTGCTTGCAAGAGACAGAGAGGGAGAAAGCACCCTTTATTGGGCTGTGGTCATGCTGCAGTTTCTTCTCCATTTTTCATCCTGTCAGGATTTTGGGCACACATACACATGTGCCTGGTGTGTTTTTCAAGCTTCCAAGGACTGGAATTGGAATTGCGGTCAACCATGTGGGATCCAGCTCCCTTAGCCACCAGGTTGTGGGGCCAGCCCAGTGTGTATTTTTAATCTCTAGAATAATATAGCTTTGATACTTTACCACATATAATATTTTAAAAAAATCAAACTAACTCTAGCAATGCCTAATCTTCTAATTGCATATTTTTTCCTTAAACAAAATATCCTCAAATACGTATCTCTGACCTCATGTAGGAGTAGGACAGTACTGAAGCAGCTGTCAGCCTGGTGCAGGCCCGGTTCTGAGGACAGTCAGGGAGTGCGGCGAGCTCCCGGCAGAGTCCCGCAGGACTTGACCAGAGAGGCCTGCCTGTCCATCCTGGCCCACTTCCCCAGGGCCCTGGTGTGGGTCAGCCTGTCCCTGCTCAGGAAGGGCAGCCCCGAGCCACACTCCATGATCTGTGTCCCAGCCGAAGAGGACTTACTCCAGCTCCGTCAGGATCGCCACTACCCTGGGCCCCAGGAATCCAAACACAGCGACCCTTTCAAGAACAAGATCCTGAAAGAGAAGGAGAAGAAGAAAATGGAGAAGAGGCAGCACCGAGGATGCGAGGCTTCTGAGGGTCTGGCAGAGGGTCCTTCTGGCGGGCGAGAAACTCTGACACGGGGGTTATGGGCAGGCCCACTCCCACAGGTCACCTCACACTGCTCCAGAGTGCTGCTGGGCTTCGTCACTCAGGGAGATTTTTCCATGGCTGTCGGCTCTGGCGAGGGCCTGGGCTTCATTAGTTTGACAGGCTTGCTGGATGTGCTGTCCCACCAGCCGGCGGCCCAGCGGGGGCTCGTGTTACTGAGGCCGCCGGCCTCTCTGCAGTACCGATTCGCCAGAATTGCTATTGAGGTGTGAATACGAGTTTATGTCCCCCCAGGTCACAGACGATCACTGTGTTTGCCAAGTCTGACCATTGGAGAGTCTTGCTTTCTTTGTCTTTTGTTTCAAAATACCATGCAAGATTCTTTGGAAACAAGAACAAACACGATGACTTGTGCAAAGGATGAAATATTGCCGTCATTCCAGTAGTCTCGTTGGTTTCTATCTTCCCTTGTCCTTGCTGTAATACTTTAAAATGATTTGGCATGGATAGACAAAAGCTTTTGTATTACGATCACTTGGCCTGTGTAAGTGTTGCTGAAAATAATTACAAGCTCCACGCTTTATTGTCCTCTTTTCTTGTTACGATAAAAGGGCTGTCAGGTCTAATTTGAAAAACATCTTGGTCGTCTGATAAGCAACAATGATGTTTAATAATTTACTTACCACAGAAGAGCAAAGACTGACACGTGGGCCCCAGGATGGGTCACGTTCGATTCTGTACTGTAATAAACAATGCTGAATGCCTTACGCCATAAAAAAATCATGGACAACTTACTGCGGCCTTTTCCAGTCACACTCAGCTTACGGCCAGCATGGTAGGCTGGAATTAGAATGGAGGTCCGTGACTTGGTGACCTCTTATTGACTCGCACAAGATACTAGGAATTACTTATTTTAAGTAAAAATATTAGTATTTTTTGTTTCTGCAAAGAATTTCTCAAAGCCATAGAAGAGAATTTCTCATAATATGTTTTGTGAAACGTGTTACCTAAAAGGGGGGATCAAAGGCCAAGTTGATACAGGAGACTCTGCAGAGTTAAGCATTTCTTTCTTAAAGGGCTTCTGGAACCTTCCATGTGATACTGTGCATTGTGGCTCTCCAGGACGTAGATAAGCGTGTGCAGTGTTTTCTGTCTTGTTGATCCTCAAACTCCCTTTACGAGGATGACTTCGTAAGATCAGTGTTCTCAGGAACACACTTCGGGCAGTGCGGCCGTGCAGTGCAGTGGCTACCTCTGTGAGAAATGACTCCAACTCAAACTGCTCTTCCACACTCCTGCAGTCACACTGTCCCCCCACGGGGGGGTGGGGGAGCAAAGGTCTCGTCCTCTCCCATAGGAAGGTGGGACCACCATTGCTGCTTTGTTCTGTGCAGGAACTTGGCCCGTCGCGTTTAGTTGCCCGAATGTCTCACACATACCTTCGATCACTTCCCTGCCGTGCATTTCTAGCTGAGTGTGAGTGGGATTTCTTTGTCTTTTAATTTAAATGTGTGTTTGGGCGTATTTCATGGAAGTGTGTTGGGTTTTATAGACGAGTTTGGGATGATGAATTGGGGAAAGATACAGCATCTACCGCGGTGGTCAGAAAGTACCTGGAGCCGATGAACGTCTGATGCTTTTGTCTCTCACTATGCATCTCTCTGTGTCCGACCTAAATGAAGCTGAAAAGTAGAGTAACTCGATGTTGTCTATAGACAGAATAAACAAAAATGTCACCGGGTGTGAGTTATTTTTAATTTGTTTTAGATTTTGGCCACAAAATATGTATGATTGCCAGAGAGAGGGACAGAAAGATACAGGGGAAGTGATAAGTCATCCCCAAGGGGCGGTGGCCATACTACAGCCCCTTCTCCTGTCGGAATGTTGGGCATGCACGCACATACACCTGGCATAGTTTTCAAGCCTGTGGGTGGAGATTTGAACCACAGAGTTGGCCATGTGGGGGTCTAGTGTCTTAACAACCATGCCACATGCTAGCCCTAGTTGGGAATTTTTTTTTTTTTTTGATAGAAGTTTTTGCCTTAGGTGTGTGCGCTTGCCAGAGAGAGAGAGAGAGAGACAGTGAAAGGAAAAGTGAGAAATCACTCCCCCCTTGGGGGTGGGATGGCCATGCCACAATCCCTTCTGCATCCTTCTCCTGCAATCTTGGGCACATGCACACATGCACCTGGCTTAAGTTTCAAGCATCCAGGTCTGGGACTTGAACCGTGGTCGGCCATGTGGGAGTTCAGCTACGTAACTGCCATGCCATCTGCTGCTTCCCCAGATGGGAATTTATATTGGACCTTTTTTCATTTATTTTCTGGGCTGCAAGCTACTTCATCAGTGACTTAGTTCACGTAACGAAGCCTCAGTGTGCTGCGTGGTCACTGACCCTCATCCTGCATAGTGCCCTGCCTGAGACCCGCTGCCCTGCCTTCTGTACAGAGGCAGGGCGGGGGCTTTTGAGGAGCAGGTCAAAAGGCTCTGCACTGAAAAGATCAACTCTCATTTCTCAAAATATATCCCTGAGAGCACTCGTCCCTGGAGCTGTTCCCTGGGGAGAAGTGTCTCGTGGCCAGATTGGGGAAAAGCTGTACTATAGGGCGCCCTCCTGTTGTACCTTCACCGTGAATGCTAGAAAGTTCTGCAGATCTCTGCAGAAAAGACGTCTGTTCTTTCATGTCTCCCACCCCAGACACACCATTTGTTTTGTTTTGTTTCATACCCGTTCTCTAGAGAATAGTAGTTTTGTGGAATACACTTTGAAAACCTGCAGGATCTGCACATATGTAGTAAAGAGTTCATGTGCCTTCTGAGAAAGACCCATGGGCATGGCTGTCCTATAGCAGTTGAGCTGCTGGTGGGTTTACTTAGGTCCTCCCAAGTGCCTGCTGCACTGCTCTAGAATCACATAGCTCCCAAATAAGTACGCCATGGCCCTCGTCCTCTTGTTAAGCGGGTAATGCTTTCAGGTTCCACAGAGTCAGGAAGTGTCCTAAAGCAGAGTTTTGAGAAGAAGACTAGAAAACCAGCTACACAAGACTGAATGTTTTTTTTCTTCAGAGAGATTTGCCATAGGGTGTGTGTACTCCCCGGAGAGACAGAAAGTGAGAAACTACCACCCCCTGCCAGGGGTAATGACCACACCACAATCCCTTCTTCATTCTTCTCTCGGGATTTTGGAGGGGTTTTGTATTTTTGTTTTGTTTTATGGTTTTTTTTTTTTTTTTTGCTACAGGGCACGTGCACTCGCCAGAGAGACAGAGAGACAGCGAGAAATCATCCCCCATGCCACAATCCCTTCCCCTCCATTCTCTTGGAATCTTGGGCATGCATGCACACACGCCCGGCGTGAGTTTAAGCCACCGGGTCCGGGAATCGAACTGTGGTTGACTACATGGGAGTCCAGCGACATAGCCAATACACTAACTGCTGGTTCCTTCTCTTGGGATTTTGGACACGTATGCACACGCACCTGCTGTGAGTTTCAAGCCACCAGGTCTGGTACTTGAACTGTGGTCAACCACATGGGAGTCCAGTGTCTTAACTGCTATGCCACCTGCTGGCCCCACAAGAACAAAATTGAAATCACCTGGACTTTCACCATCCAGTTATTTGATCAGCCCGTCACTTTTCTGGAACACGTCCTAAGTGCTAAGATGTATATGGATGCATTTCTTTTTAATGCCTTACTGCCTTCCAATGAAACTCAAATGATCGATAAAAAAACAAAACCAAAAAAATCCAAGCCAGCCTGTGGCGTGGTGGTGAAGGCATCCATCCCACCTGGCCAATTGTGCAGTTTCAACCCAGATGCCAGATGCATGTGAGTACAAGCCCAAAATCCTGAAAGGAGGGACAGATGGGGAAGGGATTCCAGCATGACCATCCTGCTGGGGAGGTTTGCTTTCTCACTTTCTCTTTCCCCAGCAAGCACATGCACCCTCTGACCAATTGAGTGGGGGGAACAAAAGGACCTTAGATAATTAAATTTAATGGAGTTTAATTGAACAAAGAACAAATAGATTTGTGTATTGGGGAGCCTCAGAACCAGAACAGGGCCAGCCCGCAACGTGTCCAGGCAGCATTTACAAGTGAGGTACAAGGTCGCCTTATTCGAGTCTGCTGGCTGCCCTGACTGATGCGCTCAGCTGCTGTATTGACTGAGAGCTGTTACGAGAGGTTCCTCCGAGGTAGGCCATCAGTTCACAATCAAGTGAGGCTGCACTTCGCATAAGGCCTCGGCTGCAGAGGCATCGTCCTTCCAACTTCAGTTTCACACTTACCAGGGTCAATCATTGCTTAAATAACCTATGCAACGTGCATACAGCTCCAAGTGTGTGCTGTCTGTTCCTTGTGGAGCTGGATTCACAGGGCCCCTCATGTTCATACTGATTGGAAGTAGGGATTGGTAATCGTTGCCCACCAGGTACTAAGTGGAGTGTTGATGGCTTTGTGGACTCCCTACTAGTCCTAACTGATCTTCTAGGGCCAGTCAACTGGCGCCTGGGAAGCTCCGAGCTAAGTCCAGGACCGGGTTGCTTAGAGACCACACAAAAACTGGAGCACCTGTGGGTTGCTCAGTAGCAGCCTCAGGGCCACAGTGGTTCTGGTGACAGCAGGGCTCTCTGGAACACGGAAAACCATAGTGCCATCTTTGGGAATAGTGGCTTTTAAGTCACTGCCCTACATCCCTGCCTCCAGGGGGGATGGGCACACTGCAATCCCTTTTCCATTCTCCTCTCGGGATTTCAGGCACACACATGCCTGGCCTGTTTCAAGCTGCTGAGTCTGGGACTTGAACTGCAGTCAACATGTGGGAGTCCAGTGCCTTAACCACTGTGCCACCTGCTGGGTAGCTCCAATATTTCTTAAAAGTTCCTCAGGCCGTTGTGCAGCTTAGGCTGAGCACCATCGCTTTAGGGCCCTTTGCACCTCGGGGCAGCGTGAGTAACGTGGAAACCTTATAGCTCGTGCCTTTAGCAGGCCTGCTTGCCAGGGTGAAAAACCATGTTTCTGCAGCATCAGCACACAGGGCCGTTGACCACGTTGTAAGGCGAATAGGTGGGAACTTAAAGAGCACAGCGTTGGGGCTGCCCCCGGGGAGGAGGCCTGGTAGAGAAAAGTAGCAGCCTGCTCCTCCCTCGTGTCACCCTCACTACTTGAGAGTACCCAGTGAAATCTTTTTTTGGTTTCCTTTGGGTTCGTACCTTTCCAGAGTGGCTGTTAGCTGTATGCTGGGATGCCTTAGAGCCCACCTTTTGGGGGCCTGGGCTTAACAGCTCAGGGATGTGGCCAGACATGGGTTCCTTTTTAAAAAAATTTTTTGGAGAGGTTTTTTTGCTGTAGGGTGCATGCACTTTCCAGAAAGACAAAGATAGACAGATATTGAGAAATCACCCCCTGGGGGGGGGATGGCCACACCACAATCCCTTCTCCATTCTTCTCTTGGGATCTTGGGCACACATGCACACGCACCTGGCATGAGTTTAAGCCACTGGGGATCCGAGATTTGAACCGTGGTCAACTACATGGAGTCCAGTGACATAGCCATTATGCCAACTGCTGGTCCTTTTTTTTTTTTTTTTTTTTAAGTTACTTAATTTTATTATTTGAATTTGCTACATGTACTCACCAGACAGGGGAAGTGAGAAGGCAAGTGAAACACAGTTGCCCATGTGGGAGTCCAGCGCCTTAACCACTGTGCCACTTGCTGGCTCTGACACTGGAGTTTTTAAAAATCCCCAGATGATTTGTAGTCAAGGCTAAGAACCACTGTTCCAGACTTTTTTTTTTTTTTTTTTTTTTTTAAGATTTTTGCCATAGGGCTTGTTCACTCCCCAGAGAGACAGTGAGAGAGAGAGAAATCAACCTCTAGGGGGGATGACCACCACGCAGTCTTCTCATCCATTGTCCTCTCGGGATTTTGGGCAAGCACACACACATTGCCAGAGTGATTTTCAAGCCACCGGGTCTGGGACTTGAACCGTGGTTGGCCTTGTGGGAGTTTATCGTCTTAACCACTAAACCACCCGCTGGCCCCAACTGTTACAGACTTTTAAAATGAGATTTGGGGACCAGCAGATGAACTCCCATGTAGTTGACCGCAGTTCAAGTCCCTGACCTGGTGGCTTAACTCATGCCGGAGGCATGTGCTTGCTTGCCTAAGATCCTGAGAGGAGAGGAGAGGAGAGGAGAAGGGGTTGCAGTGTGGCCATCCCCCCAGGGGGTGATTTCTTATTTTCTGTCTCTCTCTGTCTCTGGCGTGCGCACGTGCCTTATAGCGAAATCTCTCTAAAATAAATAAATAAAAATTTTAAAAAAAGGTGAGATTCCAGTATAATTAGCCAAAGACAGAGCTGATCAGTAATGGGGAGCCAGGCAGGGCAGGAGCAGATAGCAGCCAGCCAGAGTGGGACCCAGGGCTGCTTCTGATGTCCCTGCTTGGAGGTCCTGAGCCCAACAGATGGCCAAGTTCATGTCAAGGCATTCCCCCTCTCCCCTTTTTGAAAGGTTAGCGGCTCGGTGGTGACGCAGCGGTAAGACACAATGCTCTGTGAAGCTGACCCACACGGGAAAGTTGCCAGTTCAAGTCTGGAGACCTCACTGAGTACGCTGGGCACTCCTGTGTCCGTCCCCTGGCTGCTTGAAGCTGGAGGTGGACTATGGCCTCAACACCATGGGGTGGGGGGCTTTGTGTGTGTCTGTCTCTTTCTGTTTATTTCATTCATGGAATAAATAGACTTGGGGGAAAAATGAAAAAAAAAAAGAAAAAAAAAAACACAAGAAAATGTGAGTGTAACCAGCCTTCGCTCTGGGAGAATCACCCGAGCCGTCTGTGTGCTTTCGTTTAAGGAGATGTTCACAAGCATGGATGTCTCCTAGCTCGCTCAGTCTCACCCTGCCCCTCTGGGCCTCACACGGTGGCTCTGGACATGCTGGTCTTTCAGCAGGTGCAGCCGAGCTCTCGGTCCCTCCACGGCTTTGCACGCACTGCGCTTTGCCTTTAGGGTGTTCTCGTCCCTCCCTCCCCCCATCCTAGCCTTCTGAGCTTCGTTTTTGTTTCTCAGGCCTTCGCTGCCTACCTTATTTATTTTTTGTTTTAATGATGAAGAACTTTATTGTGCATCAAAGTATCTGGGAAAAGAAGCTACATTTGGGGCACATTTTAGATGAGGAATGATGTACATATGGTGAATACAAACTCAATTATAGAATGATTTCTTTTTTGGTATAGGGCACTTGTGCTTACCAGAGAGAGAGAGAAACAGCGAGAAATCCTTCCCCAGGGGGATGGCTACACCACAATTCCTCCTCCCTTTTGCTCTCAGGATCTTGGGTACACATGCACATGTGCCTGGCATGAGTTTTAAGCTGCTGGGTTTGGGACTTGAACTGTGGTCAACTACGTGGGAGTCCAGTGACGTAACCATTACTCCATCTGCTAGTCCTGAATTGAATGATTTCTTAGCTAGTACCAGATACTCCAAAATACAAATGCTTAAGTGAACGTAAAACATGACTTGCCACACTAAAAGGCGAGAAGGGGAATATGACAGAATTTAAACCAGCAGATGTAAATGGAGCACCTATCGGTATTAAAAAAAATCAAATACTGGGAAAAATATCAAACATCGAGGAAGAGCTCTGGCCTTAAACACATCTCACCTGAAATCCAGCCAGAAAACTGGCCCATTATGTTTCTAGCAATTTAATTTTAAAGAATTATTTATTTATTATTGTTGTTTTTCAGTTTGACCAGAGAGAGACAGAGAAAGTGAGAAAGCAAGCTGCCACGTCCAGGACTTGAACTATGGTTAGCCATGTGGGAGTCCAGTGTCCCAACCTCCACACCACCTGCTGGCCCTCCCTTCATTTTTAAAGAATTATTTATTTATTTATTTTTTTGGAGAGGTTTTTGCTATAGGGTATACGCGCTCACCAGAAAAAGACAGAGAGACAGAAAGCAAGAAATCACCCCCCAGAGGGGATGGCCACGCCACAATCCCTTCTCCTCCATTCTCCTCTCGGGATCTTGGGCACGCACTCACACGTGCCTGGCGTGAGCTTAAGCCACCAGATCCTTGAACCAGGGTCGACTACATGGGAGTCTAACGACATAACCATTATGCCAACTGCTGGCCCCTATTTAATTTTATTATTATCTTTCTAGTAATTTTAATTCATGGTATGAAAAAAAAATGAATGCTAGATGAATTCCATAACAAAATGGGCACTTAGACTAAACTACAAAATCAACTGGTTTTCTGAAAACATTTAGGAAAATATATTACGGCGTTTTCAAAATGTCTAATTGGTATGCTGATCTTCAGAAAAACTTACCTAGTTTGTGTAGAAATTCATCTTGAAATACAAATGAGGCAAAATTATTTTTTAAGGATTATAAATGCCCTTCAGATCAGCGTGTTATGACGACTGTGATCACCTTATAAACGAAAGCAGGACAGCTCAGAGGGCAGCGTGGCCTCGGAGACCACCTGCGCATGCACAGTCGGATGGAGGCGGGAGGCTTTGGAACCGCTAGGGTACATGGCTTCAGGAGACTTCAGGGTTTTTGTTTCTTTGGCTACACACTTACCCTATTTATCTTTTGGAGATATTTTTACTATAGGCCGCATGCACTCACCCAAGAGATGGAGAGAGAAAGAGAAAAAGTGAGAGAGCACACCCCACCCCCGGCAGGGATGTCTATGCCTTCTCCATTCTCAGGAACTTGGGCACACGTGTACCCAGCGTGAGTTTCAAGCCGCCAAGTCCAGGACTTGAACCACAGTCGACCATGTGAGAGTCCAGCGCCTTAACCTGCTGGCCCTGGCTGACCCTATTTAAATACCTTCCTCCTGTCGTCATTTTTCTCCACACAATGGATATGTTTCCTGATGACATCACAATATACATCATTCATTCCGTGTGTTCACCGTTTATTCCACTAGACTGTGAGCCTCAGGCGAGACCATGTCTCACTGATTCTCTTGCACCCAGCTTCTATCACAGTACTTAACCTGTAATCTGTGTTTAATACATTTCTGTTGAACGGAGGCATGAATCAAAGAGGGTGCTGTACTGAGCTGTAGTCAATACGCCGTAGGCCAGGCATACCGTGTAATAAACAAATACGCCACTAGGTGGCGCCAAGACCTCATGAGTCAACAGCCAGCTCTGGGGGTGGGGGAAAGAGGGACAAAAGAAAAAGAACTAAAATGCAGTTGATTTGTAGATGTCCTCGGACTGGTGGGTTTATGAGGTCACAATCAGTATTCCTTCTTCTGGGGCAGACCCCGTATTACCAAAATCCTAGATTGAAAAGGCTTTCCAGTTTTTAAAGCAGCAGCAACTTGAGCTCTTGTCTAGAGTGCACCCCATCCACATTACATGCCTCCATCACCAGTTGAATGCCTCCAGCGGCGAGGTGCTCACTCCTTCAGTGGGTGTGCCATCGCCATCCACTTTGGCATCGTACTGACGGGTGACATGCCCCTGCAGCTGCGCTTCATCCTGTCTAACTTGGAGAACCACCCCGTTAATTAGTTAATTTATTATTATTATTATTATCTAAATTTTCTATAGGTCACATGAGCTCACCAGAGAGAAAGACTGAGCAAGAGAGCGAGAGTGGGGGGAAGGGGGAGTGGGAAAATAAGCTGCCAGGTCCAGGATTTGAACCACAGTCAATGATGTAGGAGTCCAGTGCTTAACCGCTGCATCACCTGCCTGCCCCTTACCCCTTTATTTTTATGAAGTCAGTTATTAACCGTGCTTTCTTTTCTTTCAGGCTAAACAAGCCTTATTTCTGTAGATTGCTTTCTCTGGTTTCCAACATCTACTAGAGGATCTTAAAATTATTTTGGAGGATGGGACCAGCAGTTGGCGTAATGGCTATGTCACTGGACTCCCATGTAGTCGACCGTGGTTCGAGTCCTGGACCTGGTGGCTTAAATTCACGCTGAGCATGTGTGCATGCGTGCCCAAGATCCTGAGAGGAGAATGGAGAAGGGATTGCGGTGTGGCCATCCCCCCTGGGGGGTGATTTCTCACTTTCTGTCTCTCTGTCTCTCTCTGTCTTTCTGGCAAACGCACTTGCCATTTAGCAAAAACCTCCCCAAAACAAAAAATTATTTTGGGGGAGCCAGCAGGTGGCATAGTGGTTAAGGTGCTGGACTCCCATATGGCCTACCATGTTTTGAGTCCTAGACCTGGAGGCTTGAACCTCAGCTGGGCAGATTTTCATGTGTACCCGAAATCCCAAGAGGAGAATGGAGAAGAAGGGATTGTGGTGTGGCCATCCCCGGGGAGTGTGATTTCTTTTTTTCTCTCTCTTTCTCTCTCTGGCAAACTCACATATCCTATAGCAAAAATCTCTCTTAAAAAGTTTTTTTTTGGACAAGACATAATTTGTTCTTAGAGCAACCCTGCACAGCTGTGTAAGCCTTTGGCAGGGGCTCCTGGCTTTAGGGAGAGCCTTGAGTGTTTGGGGTCACTGTGGGCCCTTTCCGAAGTGTCCAGCCTTCTTCCTGGCTCTGCAGGATTTCACCATGACTGCTTGGGAGAATGCGTTGACTTGGGTTTCCTGTACAGCAGGGCTGGGAGGGCTCACTGCAGGTAGTGCACTTCAGGAGGGAACAGGAGGCTGGGAAGAGTGACCCGGGAAGGGCGTCTAAGAGTGCAGTATGAGCTGGTTACCTGTGGAGACAGCTGGGGTGCCATCCCACGGGGGACACTGGGGAGCTCAGGCCCCTCCACCTTGCCTTGTGAGGACCAGCAGAGGGAAACCTTTACTTCCCTGCTCCATTCGCACTGTCAAGGTTGCCCCTGGGAACATCCACTTTCTGGCACGGCCAGGTTGCTGTGAGTGCTGGAATAGCTGAGCCTGCTCCTTGTGCATCCCATGGCAGGCCAGCCACGAAATCCCCAGGGCAAGACTCTGGAGAGGCAGCTCTGGCAAGGTGCTGTCGGCCTCCACCTGTTCCCTGCAAGGGCTGAGCAAAAGTGGGCCAAGAATATGGCAAAAGAGTGTCCACCACAGGGCCCTCCAGGGACACGCAGGGTGGTTATTCTGTTGCAACATATGTGCGCATGTGTGTGTGCATGCACACACTATGGTCAACCACGGGAGAGTCCAGTGCCTTAACCACGTGCCCCGCTGGCCTCTGTTGACCCTATTTAAATATCCTCCTCCAGCCTTCCTTGTATGCGTGGATGGGGCACTGGTGTCAGAGGGTTCTTTCCGAGCACACTGGAACAAGTGCCAGAGGTTGGAGACGACCAGGTTGCTGTGAGTGCAGACCCTATAGTCGATCTTGCCAAAGAGTGGGGCAGTTACGGTCCAGCTGGCCGTAAACTGAGACCAGGGGCAGGAGGGGAGTTCCATTTCCCATTGTACACCTTCAACACCACTAGGACAAAAGCCCCGGGCTTGCTGTCTCATAAGAACGTTATTGCCCTCCTTGCCTGCTAGCTGGCCACTTCCCTTCTGCTCGCCTTCCACTTCGTTCATGTCTCCTCCAGCTCAGCGCTTTCTCTCTCGGCTCTCTCCATCCCCCAGTTTGCCTCTCAGTTAACCTGTTTCTCAGTTAAATGGAGGAGGTTGGAGGGCAGTCTGGCTACTTCAACTGTGGTCCTAGAACCAGCAGCGTCAGTGGGAGGATGCAGTCTCCAGCGCCACTGCGGGCCGGGAATGGACTCTGCATTTGTCCGAGCTCTCTGGGGGGTTTGTGTGCACAGCGAAGGCTCTGGAGCAGTGGGCTCGGTTACCACGAGTGCTCTGGGGAGCTGAGAGCACGTTTCTGAGCACTGGTCCCCAGGGATTCCAGCCCGACTCCATCTGCAGCGTGGCCCTGGAACCTGGAACTTTCTCATGCCCCCGATGTGATTTCATGGGACCGTGTTTGAGGAGCACCAGGATAGGCCATCCTCGGAGCTTTTCTAAGATTCTGAGCATTTTGCCGTTGGCTTTGCAAATCAGAAAGCTACTTGTTCTGGGTGTTCTGAATTAGGAGCCTAAAGGGCTTGGTGTTTGTTTTAGCCGGTGCCATCTTGTTCTGGGTTACTATAGGCCTTCCCCCGCCTCAGCCCTCAGTGGTGGGCCACTTTCTGGTTGCTGAAGATGGAATATTCTGGCCAGGAGCATGTCTTTCTTCGCACAAGTAGCGGGCGGCCTGTTAGGTAACTTCTGGTACTGACCGTGGCCTGGACCTCCCAGGGCTCTGCAGGCTGGGGCTCATGTGATCCCTGGAGGAGCTGGGGTGGCATCAGCCCTGCCCCCCAACTGCCAGGCATCGGCGAGGACGCATCTCAGGTGCTGAGCCCGACTCCCTGGTGTTGCCCTTCAGATACGGGACGAGGCCGTCCAGGGAGGAGTCACAGTGTCTGTTCCCCTCGGGTCTCCCCAGCATCTTGGAGTTGCCTTTGTCACCGCCATTATGTTTAGGCATGCTCGAGGGTTCCTCTAGAAAGCAGCTTTGATCCTTTACCCTGGGAGCCTTGGCTGGACCATGTAGAAGCCCAGCGTCCCCAGGGGAGAGCAGCCCAGGGGACTTGCTAGCTGGCCCTTAGAGGTGAGGGGGAAGCGAGACTCTCAGGCACCCCGGAGGCTGAGAGGTGAAAAGGTGGCAGGATGCTCCACACCAAGAGAAAGAGTTCATCGCAGGTCCTTCTGGCCCTTGGTGCTCATGGAAGGTCGTCATCTCGTCCCACTCAGGCCTTGACGGGGGCTTCCTTGTTCTCCGCCTGTGCGTGGCTGGCACAGCCATCTCTGGCTTGGAGAGGAGTTGGAGGTGGGAATGGCTTCTTACCAAGGGTGTCACTCATTCAGACGCACCCCCACGGGGAGGTGGCAGCCAGGAAGCTGGCCTTCAGCAGGGACAGTGAGGACTGGGTTTGGGCTTTTATTTTTTCCGAGTCAGCGTCGTTCACAGAATCCTGCCCTCTCTGCGTCCCAGCCCACAGGGGCCAGGCTGAGCTGGTGCCAGGTTGGGGGGTGCCTCCCTCATGTTCCTACCGGCATCTCTGGATACTTCCAGGAGGTTGAGGGGAGTGGAACGGGCAGGGGAGTTCCTGCCCCTCCAGTGGTGACCATGGAGTCAAGCAGGGAACAGGGACAGCTGGGGGCCCCACCCTCACCCAGAGACCTCCGTCATCGTGCCCGGGCAGCTCCTCTGCCTCTGCCCTCCTGAGTGTGGACGCGAAGCCTAGGACGCTGGCATGTGAGCGGCTGTCTGGTTTCCAGCTGCCGCATCGGCGGTGTAAACTAGGGGACGCTGGGCGCGCAGTGTACACTCGGGCTCGCTTCTTTCTTCTTGTCCTCACTAGAGGGCATGTGCACTCACCAGAGAGAGACAGCGAGCGAGAGGGAGAGTGAGAAAGCACCCCCGTGAGGGACAGGCACACCCTAATCCTCCATTTCTCCTGTTGCAATTTCAGCCATGCACGCACCCATGCCTGGTCTGTTTCCCAAGTCGCCAGGTCCAGGACTCGAACTGTGTAGCTGGCTGTGTAGGATCTAGCTGCCTTAACCACCATGCTGACGGCTGGCTCCCTACTAGGACTTTCTGTGCAATATTCCAGTTCATAGTTACAATCACATTCAGAGGAAAGGCTTACTGTTGTCTCCATTTTACGGATGGAGAAACTGAGGCGTAGAGAATCCCCAGTTTGCTGGTGAGACAGAGATTCAGGGTTTGGCCTAAACCGGTGTGCGAAAGACTGAGCTCATGGTTGTGTCACGTGTGCTCCTGGCTGTCACTCGTTCGAGCCATCGAGACATGTCTGTTGCACTGTGCTGGGCACCCAGGGGTCAGATAGAAGCGCGGACCAGGCAGGACTTGTCCTTAAGCAGTTCCCGGTCAACAACTCGCCTTCCGTGCCACGTGAAGAGTGCTGAGGGTTTTGGCTCTCGGTCTGGCACAGGAATCTGGTCTTTCTCATCCTGATGTTTTCCTGGGAAGGATGGCCCTGGAGTCCTGATAGATTTATTTCATTTGCTTTTGTCTCTCTTTAATTTTGCCCTGATTTACGATTCGAGCACCACCCAAACCATTCATCTTGCCCTCGAGAGACGCGTGTGAAAGGCCCGCGATTACGTCTCCCGATCGGCCTGCTCATGCTTAAAACATCAGCCAAAATCGAAACAATAAAACGCACACAGGGATGGGCGGGCACCAGGGAGCCTTCTCCATCTGAGCAGAGAGGGGTCCTGAAGCAGGTGCCTCCCCCCGCTCTGCCCAGGGTGTCCTCGCACCCCCCTGAGTCCTCGCCACTCGCCTGTAAATCACAAGGCCGGCGCCCGCCGCGCTCCCGCCCTGCGTGCAGGCCTCTTTGGGCCATTTTTCTGTCCCAACTGAGGATTAATGCTAATCTCCTGCCCATGTGATGGAGCCAAGAGTTATTCTTTCCATCTGTCACCCCCGGGGCAGTTCTGGGTCCTTTCTTCCTCCCACCCGGAGGTCTCTGAGGGCACATGGCGACACCCCCTGCCCATGGACGTCTGCAGAGTGGCCTTTGGGCAGCAGAAAGACGAAGACTGTAGAGGGCCAGGGCACGGTACCGAAAGGCACCACAGTGTCTTGGCTGAACCCCATCCTCACTTTATAGAGGAGAAAACAGCCCCAGGAGGGAGGTCACTGGTTCGAAGTCATGCAGTCACACAGGTGCTCTTACCAGAGCTGGGACCAGAACCCTTCTCAGGACTCACTTCCGGAATAAAGCACTTTTTCCGAACCTAGGTCTCGCCTCCACAGTAGAAGTGAGATCTTGCTACGAGGGACTCGAGCTCTGCTTCTCCTCTCTCTTCCCCTTTTGACCTCATCTTTCCTGACGGTTCTGCCCCCACAGGCTGTCCTTCAGGGGCAGCAGGGGAGGGGGACAGCGGCAAGAACAGGAAGGCGTGGTTCCTCACACTGGGGCAGAAAGATGGCAGGCAAATCGTTGAGCTCGCTGGCCCTTGGTGTTCTTGTCAATAAAAAGAAGTAACGTTAAGCCCACCTCACTCTCTCGAAGTGAGTCGAATCACTGGGGCGGAAAGATGGCAGGCAAATCATTGAGCCCTTGGTGTTCTTGTCAATAAAAAGAAGTAACGTTAAGCCCACCTCACTCTCTCGAAGTGAGTCGAATGGAGGAGCAGAAGCGCAAGTGTGTTGTGTGCGCGCTCACTGAGCACTGGGTGCAGATACGGCCTTGGCCCATTGTGCGTGGGCTGCGGACTGTGTCTCTGTTGTTTGTTTTTGCTATAGGGTGTGTGCAGTCTCCTGAGAGAGACAGAAGGATACAGAGAGAGAGGAAAGTGAGAAACCACCCAGGCCATGCTGCACCCTCTTCTCATTCTCCTCTGGGGACTGTAGACACACGCAGGAGCCTGGCGAGTTTTTCAAGCCTGTGTGGGGGCTCACGTAGGCAGCCACGTGGGCTCCAGCGCTTCAACTATCACGCCACCTGCTGTTCCCCACGATGTCTTCTAATCCTCACACGAGTCTGTGCGCACATCGCCCCTATTTTAGAGACAGCGAAACTGAGGCTCAGGAGATGAGAGAGCTGCCCCTGACACAGGCTGGGAGAGGTGGGGTCTGGTCAGAGTCCTCTGTCAGCATCTCTAGCCAACATGCTCTGTCGTCAGGGCTGCCCACGTCTCTGTGTCCCTTTGTCTCTCTCACGAGAGTCTGAATTTCCACTCTGACCTCTCATGAATAATGCTTTTGATGCTTTTGATAAACAGGGACTTAAGGTAGGGGGCCCAAAGGAAACTGTTACAGCAGCTCCTGTCTGGGCCAGCACGTGGCATGGTGGTTAAGGACAGCTGCACTCCCACATGGCCAAGAGTGGTTCAAGTCCCAGGCCTGGAGGCTTGCCTTCTCACTTTCCCTTTCTCTGTTTCTGTCTCTCTCTCTCTGGAAATACTAAAATAATAATAAAGTTAAATAAAATAATTATTTTTTAAAAAAAGCAGTGCATGTCCATTCTCAGAAGCTTTACAGAGAGGAGAGGTGGGGCAGAGCTGAACAGCCAAAAACTCAGTTTTCCTCACTTCTGTGAGGTTAGGGACAGGGGAACGGGACTCGGTGCAGTACGAAAGGTGTAGTTCCCATTGTGACCGCGAGGTGGCGCCGTGAACTGGCCTTGGCGCTTCCACTGATTCCTAGGGGAGAGACCTCAGTTCAGCGCTGGCACCCAGGTAGATGCGCTGTTGGAGGGGTGTTCGGATTTTGTTTGTTTCGTGCTGCGACCCAGGGCACGGGGTGAGGCTTGTGTTTCTTTAAATCCATCATGAATTTGTAGGGCTCCAGGCGCAAACCGGGCCAGAGGCTCAGGGAACCCAGGGTCTGCCCCGCCCCTAGGAGCTCTTGGGAGCTGGTCTGGAGAGGCAGGCGCAGGG
>NW_006160167.1:2940632-2951131 GCF_000334495.1 Tupaia belangeri chinensis | reverse complement strand
TGGTTGTGTGTGTGTGGAGGGGGTGACCATGCCACAGTCTCTTCTCCTCTATTCTTCTCCTGTGGTCTTGGACACACGTGCACACACACACACTCAGACACACACTCCAGTGATTTTCAAACCCCCAGGTCTGGGACTCCAACCACGGTCAGCCATGTGGGAGTCCAGCAACGTAACCACCACGCCCTCTGCTGGCCGCCTTGAATTATCTTTATGAAGAGCAAATGAGACTTTCATGCTTTTCCAGATTCGGATCCATCCTTAGCTGTCCTGTGGAGGCCCCAGTAGGTGAAGTCTGAGAATCCCAGGCCTTCCACAATGTTCGAAAGTCCAGTAAAGATCCCCTCCCCCCGAACTGCACCCTTCCCGCCATTCACCACCAGCCCCTCCCCCTCACCTGGGGCAGGCCCCTGACTCACTTAAACAGCAAGCCCTGTTTCCTCCTTAAAATGCTGCCTACTCTACCCACTTTTCCCGACTCCCCCAGAATGAACCACTGCTCCAATCAACCGTGTACCCTCCTACCCGTGTGCACTTAGCACGTTGCACAGGAACGTGTCACTTATGCATCTGCCTGCTGGACTGAAGTGCCCCTGGGGGCAGGGTCCCCGGGCTTGCCAGGTCCTTAGCCCCTAGCACAGTGCCAGATCAGCAGTGTGCTCGTTAGGCACGTGTCCGATTCAGTCGAGGTATGTAAGAGGGAACACGCACATCAACTCTTCGGCCATTACCTGGCTCGGTCTTGATGGCCACCCTGTGCACTGGGTTTTATCTGCATTATCTTACGGATGAGGCAATGCTAGCAGCTGTAACAGCGAAGTCCTGAGATCACAATAGCGTAGCACACACGTGAGCTGGACATTCTGTTTATCTGAATGCTACTTCACCTAGAATACCTCTCTCCCAGGCTGCTATTTCGGTCTGTGAACTGGAAGGAAATGCCACAGGCTGGGGTGGTTTAAACAGCAGAGGTTTATTTCTCATGGTTCTGGAGGCTGGCAAGCCCAAAGTCCAGGTGTCAGCAGTTTGGGTTCCTGGTGAGGGCTTCTTCTGGTTCGCAAGTGCCCTCACTGGGCTACGAGACGGTTCTGGCCTCTCTTCATCTTCTTAACCCCATCACGGGACCCCCTCACCCTCATGACCTTATCTGAACCTTATTACCTCCTAAAGGTTCCACTTCCGAATCCATCACTTTGGGGGTTAGGGCTTCGGCATATGAATTCTGGAGGGTCACATTCTGTTCGTCACAGCTGCCACTACAGGGGTAGGTGGGCAGAGCTGCCCTGGCTTAGAAGTCACTTCTGTTCACTAGTCATTGGCTGAAATTAGCCATGTTGCCCCAAATGAAGGCCGGGGGTGGGGGCTGAGACACATAAGGCACACATACAAACACTAGTGTCAAATGGGCACCAATCCCTGAACATACCAAACTCCGCCACAGAACCACACCCCTGTGCATGCATGCACGCATCTACAAACGCACATATATCCACACGAGTGCATGCATGTGAGCGCACACACCTATGAATCATGTTCCAACACAAGTAGTAAACATGAAATGACCTACATAGACACACAGAGCCTGCAGAATAGCAAGTGTCCCCCCCCAAAAAAAAAGCACATGTGTGTAAAATAATCCTCATGCTGGGAAACTAAAGGGCTGCGTTTTTTGAAGATTCCTTTTCACCATTATTTAGTGAGGTATTATGCTTAGGACTAAAATAAAAGTGGTGTTTTGCGAGAAAACTTGAAGAGCAGCCGGCAAAAGCCATGATGACAAAGGAGGGATGGTAATGTTCTCTCTGTGTTTCCAAGGATAATGGGGTTCTGGAGACAAGCAGTTCTTGGGCGGTTCACAGGGAGCAGGAAGACGGAATCTTTGCAAGATTTAGCTTGCGCACCAGAGACAACTGCTTTATTTCTTGCAACTCCTTTGCATATATATAGGAACAGGAGCGGCAGGCAGGGGGGTGGCTGTACCTACTGCCTCACCGAGGCTGTGTGGTGCTGCCTGCCCTTTGTGGGGGTGTGGATGCTGCCAAGGAGGTTAAAAATGACTTCAGGGAGGTTACCCGATGACATCTTGACATTGCAGAGACTGAAAGTGACACGTCTTTGTGGGAGTTCACATACTTGGCTCAGTTATAACGGTAAACATGTCTTCAGAGAAAAAAAAAGCTAAAGATATGAAGCCTACAGTGTGGCTTAATCTGGCTTTCTCCCTCACAGCGAGGCCTAGGATGAGTACCTGGGACACAGAGGCGTTCTTTCACTTGGGCGTTCCTGGCCCTGCTCAGGGATAATAAAGGATAATTCCCTGGGAGCTGTGGATTTCACCCTGACAGTTCTGCCTGGGTGGATAAACATTCATGGAGCTATGGCAGTGGATCTGGCGCCTCAGATCCACTGTGTGTGCTCAGACCACGGTGCGGTCTTGGTTACTACCTGTGGGAGGTTGCAGTTTGGTCAAAGAGAAAGCATACACGCAGCTGTAAGATGAAGTGGGAGGTGGGATCCTGCAGAGGGTGTGTGCGTGCAGGGGAAGAAGAGGGAGGGTGATCTGGGGAGTCTTCAGATGAGGCCTTGGACAATGAGTAGACCCTTCTAGGCCTGGGAAGAGCGCGTTGACTCTGCAGGCCAGGGCGTGGCTGTCTTTGGCCATTGTGAGCCCCCAGTCAGCAGTTAGGAAGCTGGGGGAGGACTGGAACAGAGATAAAAATTTGGGGGGGAGTGGGCATGGCTATGGGGAAAAGAGTTGGAGACAGGGTTGTCCTTCTGAGACCTCAGCAGCCAGGCGACAGTGGCCAGGGGCAGTAGAAGGAAACATCATGACTGTCAGCAGCAGCTGGCACTGCCATTCAGAGTATCTTATACTTGTGCAAAGACCTGTACCAAGGGACTGGATGGCAGGGTGTTGGTAAAACACGATGCTCTGAGAGGCTCACCTATGTGGGAAGGCTCTGGGTTGGCATCCACAGGGTTCCCTGAATACTGGGGGCATGTGCATCCCCCTGAGCCAGGGCTGGCTGCATCTGGGTGGATTGTGGTGTTGAGATCCTGGTGGGAGTGCTGTCTCTTTGTCTCTCTCATTCATGGAAGAAATACATAAATACACTTTTAAAAAAAGGACCATACTGGGGCTAGCAGGTGGTGGGGGGTTAAGGCACCGGACCCCCACATAGCCAACCATTGTTCTAGTCTCGAACTTGGTGGTTCGAAAATCATGCTGAGTGCATGTGCATGCGTGCCCAGAATCCTGAGAGGAGAATGAAGGAGAGGAGATGGCAGTGTGGCTTATCTTCTGGGGAGTGATTTCTCACTTTCTCTCTCACCGTCTCAGTCTCCCCAACAAGCCATGTACCCTGTGGGGGAAACCTCAAAAAAAAAAAGAACCATACCAATACCAGGGCGTCCCAGATGGAGCCTGGAATCTGGGAGCCTGCCTCTGTAGCCCTGTTCATCCTTCAGCGCATTTCTTGATTTCCATGGGCTGAGTTTCCTTATCTGTATGGTAGCACAAGTAACTGCAAATATCTGCTGAGCACGTGCCATAGTCGGGCAGTTGGTTTCTGAGCCTGTGCTGTTAGCCACAAAGCCTAGCGCAGCCTTGTGGGGCTGCAGTGAGGGCAGAGTGAGATAGCTCTGGTAAAGCCATGAGCAGTGTCTCCTCACAGTGACTCCTCAGGCCGAGGTATGGACTGTTACAGGCTCAATGTTCACATCTTCCCACACCCCGTATACTGAAGTCTTCACTCCTGATGTGATGGTTTTGGGAGCTGGGGATTTCGTGACGTAGTAAGGGTTGAATATGCTCACAAGGGTGGGGCCTCCCTGAGGGAATCAGTGCCCTTTTAAGAAGAGACAGCAGAGAGCTTCCTTGCTCTCTCTTTCTCTCTCTTCCCCCCTTCCACCCTGCATATGCACAGAGAGGTCATGTGAGCACACAGCAAGCACAAACTAAGAGGCAAGGCATCAGAATGAAGCATATCTTGTTGGCACCTCGATCTTGATCTCGGACTTCCCAGCCTCCAGAACTGTGAGAAATACATTTCTGTTGTTTAAGCCCCCTAGCCTGTAGTGTTTAGTTATGGTAGCCCGAGCAGACTGATAGTTTCCTAATTTCATCCTCAGCTACCCAATTGGCATCATTAGACACAGTTTATAAGTGAGAAACTGAGGAAAGGTAGTTTAAGTAATAAGATCTGGGTGCCATAACTACGTAAGTCCCGAAGTTTAACTCAGACGTCAAACCATGCCACCCTCGGGCAGGTGGGAAGCTTGGTGGCCTGGGTTCAAGTCTCTGAGTTGTGACATTTTGACTGCCCTTGGCAAATTTCTTTTCCTCAGCTCCACTCAGGACGTTCGTCTATGAGCTGAGCAGAACGGGGAAGATGAACGTGTGACAGCCGCACTGAGTACGAGCCAGTGAAGGCTCTGCATTGCAGCCCAGACGAAGAGAGTAGATGAGAGAGCTGGAACTAGTGATACGGCCGCTATTCCCTAACTGTTGAATTAATAGTAACTGTTCCGTAATAACTATTATGGGGAAGTATGGTGGGTCTTCAGAAACAGGAGACTTACAGTATGACTCAGCAATCCCACTTCTGGGCTTATACCCTAAAGAACTGAAAGCGGGATCTCCAAGAGGTTCCTATACTGTGTTCACAGCAGCATTATTCACAGTAGCTGAGTGGTGGGAACAACCCAAGTGTCCACTGGACAGGTGGGTGGGTAAGCAAAATGTGGCATATACACAGGAATATTATTCAGCCTTAAAAAGGAAGGGCATTCTGATACGTTACAATACATGTGAACCTTGAGGACGTTCTGCTAGGTGAAACGAGCAAGTCAAGAAAAGACAAATACTGCATAATCAAGAATTTTAATCCTCATGACAAGAGGAACTAGCGAAGATTCAGCCACAGGGGCTGGACTTGAGCCTTTGGAAGAATTTCTTGTGAGTGAGGGCTGTCTGCCTAGATGGAGTTGGGTGAGGATCCTGCCAAGGTTTCTCTCCCTTGTTATTTATTTATTTATTTTTAAAGAATTACTCATTAAATTAAATGATTATTATTATTTGATTTGCTGTAGGGTACATGTGCTCACCAGAGAGATACAGAGAGAGAAAGAGAGAAAGTGAGAAAGCAAGCTGCCAGGTCTGGGACTCGAACTGTGGGAGTCAGGTGGGAGTCCAGTGCCCGAACCACCTCTCTCCATTCTTATCTCAGGAAGCTGCTAGCACTGGGCGTGGTAGTGCCCGGTGCCCGCCCTGTGGCAGAAAGCTGCTAGCATGGTCTTGGGCTGGGTGAAGTTGGTTAATGGCAGTAGGGGCTCCATTTAGCTCTCAGCCATGTGTGACCCCAGTGGCGCTGTTCCTCTGTCCCCATGCCTGGGTGTCTCCCATATTCCTCATCTCCTTGTGACACCAGAGAGCGGTGTCACACGTGACAGTCTGTGGGATGTGCTACTTGGAAAAGGTCAAAAGACCTAGCTGTGTTGCCACTTCCTGTGACAGTGAATGAGACACTCAGCTTCTTTCTGTCCTTTTCTCTGACCGTACAAGGATTAGGAAGCTTTACTCTATTGGTATGTGGAGTGGCACCTCCTCTTTGAAGCCCTCCTGATTCCCCTTAGTACAGATATTATGCAGTTTTTCCTCTTTGTTCCAGGTGTGTTTTGGACATACCTCCATGGGGGCAAAAACCAGTGGGATTGTGACTGGCAGGTGGCGTGGTGGTTTAGGTGCTAGACTCCCATGTGGTCGATCGTGGTTCTAGTCCTAGACCTGAAGGCTTGCTTTCTCACTCTCCTTCTCTCTCTCTCTGTCTTTCTCTGGTCAAACTGAATAATAAAAATACATAAATAAAATTAAATATTTATTTTAAAAAAAAACAAACAGAAAAAAACCAGTGAGATTATGAATTTCCAATGGTAAGTCCAGGTTACTGCTGGGCCTCAAACATGGTGTTGATGCAATCAATGCTTGTTCAATAGACAGTCGAATGAACAGGGGAGTCTTGGGGTGGAGAGGAGATCCTTTCTCTCACTTCTTTCCTAGCCCCCACCTCACCCTAATTGCCGGGTCCTCTTAGCCTCCTCTTTGACTTTCCTGTGTGTATGTGCCTGTGCCCTATAGCAATAAACCCGGTTGGAGGGAATCTCATGAAGTCAGTCCCAGTGAGGTGTGAACTGAGTTGGTAAGATTTAGTCGCTGCCGTTCTCAGAGGCCCTTACACCGCAACTTTGGTAGGCAAAGACATGCTATCACAAAAGGTGTCATTGGCCTCCAAGCGCGTGCCCTCCCAGTGAGCCCCACACAGAGTCAGGGCTGGCCTGTGTGAGAAATACAATGTGGTGGAAGTGATGGCGATGACATCCAAGGCGACATCTAAGTCACGAAGGCATTGCAGCTCCTGCCTCGGCCTACGGGCCATTTGCTCTGGAGGAAGCCCACTGCCATGCCATGAGCACACTCATGCAGCCCTGTGCACAGGTCCACAGGATGGAACAGAGACCCCCAGTCACCAGCTTGTACCAATGTGCCAGCCATCTGAGTGAGCTCTCTTGGAGAGAGCTTTATATGACCGAAGCTTTAACTGACACCCAATTACAGCTTCATGAGGGACTCAGCCAGAACCATCCAGCCACGTTGCCCCTGAATCCTGACCCACAGAGTGCATGAGAGAACCAATCGTTTTTGTTGCGTCTCTAAGTTTTGGAGTGATTCGTTGTGCAATATTAGCTAACTAACACAGACAGGAACTCACATAGCAGACTTTCCGAACTCAATACCCTTGTTAGAATGGAGCTGCCTGGGGACCAGCAGGTGGCATGGTAATTAACATGCTTGACTCCCACATGACTGACCATGGTTCAAGTCCTGGACCTGGTGGCTTGCTTTCTCACTTGCTCCCTCTCTCTCTCTCTGGTTAAATTAAGAAATAGTAAATATAATTAAATAAATCATTAAAAAGAAGAGAAGAATTGAACTGCCTGCCCCCAAATTAGGGCTGGTGCTGCGCAGCCGGAGGGCGTAGAAAAGTCACCCTGCTGTGCACACGCTCAGCGGCGTTTCGCTGCTAGCCCCGGCCCTTTGTTGGCGTTGCTCTCCACTCCGCACGACTGGATGGTGCTCGCGTCCCTTGCTGCCTGCTCCTCAGTCCCAGCCCTGGCACTGTCAGCACAGTCAGCTCTGCTCGCTGTCGGCGTCTTGCCTTCCCCCCAGGCCAGGCCGGTTTGGGCGAGGACCACATGCAACAGGTGATTTTCTTCTCCCGAATCCCTTCAGATTCTCAGCTGTGGTTTCCGTGGTTGTTTTCAACAGAAAAAGAAGTACTGAGATACATAAAATGTTGTGCTTGGCCTCTGGAGGGAGAAGTGGAAAATGCTGGAGGGACTAGCAGTTAGCATAATGGCTATGTTGCTGGACTCCCATGTAGTTGACCGTAGTTTGAGTCCCAGACCCGGTGGCTTAAACTCACGCCGGGCGTGTGTGAGTGCGTGCCCAAGATCCCAAGAGGAGAACGGAGGAGAAGGGATTGCGGCGTGGCCATTCCCCCTGGGGGGATGATTTCTTGCTTTCTGTCTCTCTGTCTCTCTCTGTCTGGCGAGCACACGCACCCTATAGCAAAAACCTCTCAAAAAAAAAAAAAAAGAAAAAGAAAAGATAGAAAATGCTGGAAAAAATTCTTAAATCTTCGAGGCGAAATGAGCTTGGGTTGCTCCTAATTCGTTCTAAGCATAAAGACCTACTCGACCAGGGCGAGGGTCTTCCAGGCAGGGACCAGGTGTTCTGTTTTTTCCCCAGGTTCATGCTTCCTACCGTTCATTTGCCCATCCATTCATTCATTCAACAATCCACATGCAAGGGACCAGCAGATGGCGTACTGGTTACGCCACTGGACTCCCCCATAGTCGACCTCGGGGCAAGTCCTGGACATGGTGGCTTAAACCTCACACCAGGCCCTGTGTGTGCGTGGCCAAGATCCCAAGAGGAGAATGGAGGACAAGGGATTGCGGCATGGCCATCCCCTCTGGAAGGTGATTTCTTGCTTTGTGTCTATCTTTCTTGGTTTCTCTGGCGAGTGCCTGTGCCCTATAGCAAAAATCTCTCTCTCTCTCTAAAAACAAACAAACAAAAAAACAAATCCACATGCAAGTATGGGCTGCCAGACACAGTGGTAGGAACTGGAGCAAGAGCAACAGCCAATGGTTCGGTTCCTGTCATGGAGCTTGCGTTCTCGTTGGGGAGACAGACAACAAACAAAAAACATAAAACACACTCAGCTGAATATCTGATAGCGAGTGGTATGGTGGAGAAGGGGGAGAGCGCCTGTCAGGAGGTGGTGGTTGTTTAAGAGAGCTGAGAAGGCCTTGCTGAGCAGGAGATGCGGAGTCCAGGCCGACGGAGGTGAGGGAAGAATTCTCTGGTCTGAGGAGCAGCCAGTGTAGGCGGGAGAGCCTGGAGTTAGGAAACTTCAGGAAGCTGACGGAGGTGAGGGAAGAATGCTCTGGTCAGAGGAGCAGCCAGTGTAGGCAGGAGAGCCTGGAGTTAGGAAACTTCAGGAAGCCCATGGAGCTGATGCAGCGTGAGCAAGCACTGGAGTAGGGGGCTGAGCTCATGGGGTAAGAGGGGAGATGAAGTCCTTTGGCGTCTCCTCCAAGTGAGCTGGGAGCCACAGCACTCCTGAGCACTGGAGTGTCTAGCTGCGGAGCACAGTCTGCCATATGTCCTTCCCCCTGGTGTCCTCTGGCCGCTGCAGACAGGAACCTACACTTCCAGTCCCCACCTGCTCATGCAAGGCCTTCAACCCTTCCCCTCCCAAGAGGGTTCCAGGTGTGCTTACACAGTAGGCCCATGGGTAGGGTTGCAGGCACCGGTATGCAGGTGTGAGTGTAGCAGGTGCCCCAAGGCGGGCCTCTCCTGCTTTGATCACTAACATTCACTCCGAGGAGCTGCTTGGAGCCGCCTCTCCCCACGGACTAGCTGCTGCAGCCCCTTGCAGGAGTGCTGACATGGGTCCTCCTATATCCACATCAGCGACAGACAAGTTTTGTGCAGGGGCAGGAAAGAGGCCGACTCCGCCAGCCCTGTGACACGCTGGCACCTCTGTGCCCAAGGGCACTGCTGTGAGACCCAGCTAAGCCCGTCTCTCCACCGAGCAGACCGAGCAGGTCAGGGATGGCTCTTGCCCACCTGCGCGCTCACAGGCAGAAGCCCAGGGCCAGCCCCACTTATTCCCAACATGAACTCCATCCTTCTTGTTTGATGCAGAAAGGCCTGGGTTCTGGCAGGGCTGAGAGGTGACAGGAACCGTCAACACTAGCCGTGTCTAAGGCCCAGGCCAACCAGCCAGATGCTCACTGCTTCCTGAGTTCCCATCTGTTCTCATCTCCTCATGTCCCCACAGCTGGTTTGCTGCTCTTTGGCGACAGCTGCCGGGTCCTGCTCTCCCGTGGGCCTTTTGCTTCTCTGGAGCTGGCCAGAGCCAGAGTTGCCTCCCTTGGAAGACCATCCACTGAACCTTTGCCATCTGAGTCACGTCATGGGCTTGGCCACTCCTTGGTATGGCCCGAGACAAGCGTCGTCTGGTAATCCTCGGCACGTTAGGAGTGCTGGCTTTGGGTGCTTGTGATTTGCACTTTAGACATGTGCATGTCTCCATGTCCTTTGCTGAACGGTTTCTAGCTGGTCTGTTATCTCTGCGGCTGCAACATGGTGTCCTGGCCACTGTGTGCTTCTCTACTCCTGGGACCTCATCTGAGATAAATCTTCAAGCTCTCCATCCCTCTCCAAGATGCCTGACTCACAGACAGACTGTCACCACCTCCCCACCTCCGCCCTCTGCGACCAGCATGCTCTCTCAGCCATGAGCCTTCATTGCAGCAGTGGGTCAGGGCTTGGTCCTGCAATGGCAACTTTATTAAAAGCAGATTGAGCAAGGCTCTAAGCAGCTGGTCTGCCTGTCCAATAATGGTTCATCATGGGCATAAAGCTAAGTGGGACCACAGGGGTCAGTTCATCTCTGCTTTCAGGCATGGCCTCACCTATGTCATTCTAGAGAGAGAGAATTATCTTCTACTTGTTAAAGAACTCCAGAGAGAGCTCTGAGCTCAGCCCTCTTCAGAGAGCTACTCCAATGTTGCCGTGTTCCCGTGGCCACATCATGATGTGTGCATGTGTGACACGTGTGTGATGTGCACACTCCAGGGTTTCTGCAGTGATTTCTGCCCCCTGCCACTGCTCTCTGCCTCTCTTCGTCAGGCTCAGGTCTGAGAAGGTTGCAGCAGAGGAGTGTGCAGGCCACATAGCAGATGGGAGCAGCCAAGTGTGAGAAACAGCTACACTCTTTGGTACCTGGGTTCAAACCCACCTCCCCTGCTGACTGGCTCTGGGACCTATGTAAGGCCGATTAGTCTCCCTGGGTCTTGGCATCCTCCACTGTGAAAGGGAAAATAAGAACTATCTGCAGGGACCAGCAGATGGCATAATGGTTATG
>NW_006160167.1:2916125-2936912 GCF_000334495.1 Tupaia belangeri chinensis | reverse complement strand
AGCGGTTTCTAGCTGCCCTGTTATCTCTGCGGCTGCAACATGGTGTCCTGGCCACTGTGTGCTTCTCTACTCCTGGGACCTCATCTGAGATAAATCTTCAAGCTCTCCGTCCCTCTCCAAGATGCCTGACTCACAGACAGACTGTCACCACCTCCCCACCTCCGCCCTCTGCAACCAGCATGCTCTCTCAGCCATGAGCCTTCATTGCAGCAGTGGGTCAGGGCTTGGTCCTGCAATGGCGACTTTATTAAAAGCAGATTGAGCAAGGCTCTAAGCAGCTGGTCTGCCTGTCCAATAATGGTTCATCATGGGCATAAAGCTAAGTGGAACCACAGGGGTCAGTTCATCTCTGCTTTCAGGCATGGCCTCACCTATGTCATTCTAGAGAGAGAGAATTATCTTCTACTTGTTAAAGAACTCCAGAGAGAGCTCTGAGCTCAGCCCTCTTCAGAGAGCTACTCCAATGTTGCCGTGTTCCCGTGGCCACATCATGATGTGTGCATGTGTGACACGTGTGTGATGTGCACACTCCAGGGTTTCTGCATTCTTCAGAGAGCTACTCGAATGTTGCCATGTTCCCGTGACCACATCATGATGTGTGCATGTGTGACATGTGTGTGATGTGCACACTCCAGGGTTTCTGCAGTGATTTCTGCACCCTGCCACTGCTCTCTGCCTCTCTTCGTCAGGCTCAGGGCTTGGAAGGGGAGTGTGCAGGCCACATAGCAGATGGGAGCAGCCAAGTGTGAGAAACAGCTACACTCTTTGGTACCTGGGTTCAAACCCACCTCCCCTGCTGACTGGCTCTGGGACCTATGTAAGGCCGATTAGTCTCCCTGGGTCTTGGCATCCTCCACTGTGAAAGGGAAAATAAGAACTATCTGCAGGGACCAGCAGATGGCATAATGGTTATGTCACTGAGCCCCTACTGCCCACCTGAGCGCTCATACACAGAAGCCCAGGTTCGAGTCCCAGACCTGGAGGCTTGAATTTATGCCAGGCACGTGTGCGTGAGTGCCCAAAAGTCCAAAAAGAGAATGGAGGAGAAGGGCCTACAGTGTGGTGTCCATCACCTCTGGGGGGTGATTTCTCGCTTCCTGTCTCTCTGTCTCTCCAGCAAGTGCATGCGCCCAATAGCACAAGTCTCTCTTAAAAAAAGAGAACTATTCGCAGCAGCCCAAGGACTGGAGGCAATGTATGTAGAGTGCTTCGTCCATTGTAGGTGCCCCATAAATGCCAGCTATTGTTGGGGATAGGAAAAAATGCCTGTGGGTGGCAACGGGAAC
The DNA here is from genome assembly GCF_000334495.1 of Tupaia belangeri chinensis. Classification (NCBI taxonomy): domain Eukaryota; kingdom Metazoa; phylum Chordata; class Mammalia; order Scandentia; family Tupaiidae; genus Tupaia; species Tupaia belangeri. The sequence goes on along the minus strand of NW_006160167.1, from coordinate 2,935,626 downwards.
ATTGTGACTTGCGAATCTCCTGAGAACAGAATGTGTGGTCTGTGTGGGCACATGCCAGTTGGGGCGAATCCTCCCAGGGAGATCCCTGAGTGTGTGGGGGTGTGATCCTAGGGCCATCTGCCTCCTGGATGCTCCCAGCTGACTGGTCAGTGCATCCTGTCCCCAGGCTGTGGAGGGCATAGTACCGGGCTGTGCGTTCTGTGGGGTGTGATACGCATTGCCTGACCTGATGAAAAGTAACCTGTCCCTGGGCCGTTGGTTTCCATGGCAGCACAGGGATGAGAAGCCGAGCAACCAGGCCATTATGCTCAAAACACAGTAGCATGGTTTGAGAACTGAGTCACTGTGGTAGCTGCATGCATGCAGAGGTCAGAGATTCAGGTATATAGCAAACAGCACCTACCATGGGTCAGGCACAGAGACACTTCCGTGAACAGAACAGGAAAAGATCCTTGTTCTAGAAGGGCACATCTTGTGCCAGGTGGGGGATGGAGAAGCAGAGAGTGAGCAATAAACACCATAACTGCATAAATTATGCAGTATTTCAGGAGATGGTCTGCGTCAAGAAGGAAACAGGGTATGGAGACTGGGGCTACTGGGTGGAGGAGGTGGCTGTCATACAACATGTGGTGGTCAGAGTGGGCTTTCTTGGGAAGGTGACATTTCAACAAAGACTTAAAGAAGCTGAGGCAATTAGTTGGTAGAAAGAACAGCCAGGCCAGGCTCGCCCGGTAGCTAAGTGGTTAAGGGAGCTGGCTCCCACATGATCGACTATGGTTCAAATCTTGGCCCCAGTAGCTTGAAAAATGCACTGGGGACATGTGTGTGCATGCCTCAAATCTGGACAGGATGGAGAAATGGAGGAGAAGGGATTGCTGTGTGACCACGCCCCATGGTGGAGGGTGCTTTCTAGTTCTCTCTCTCTTTCGGGTAGCACACAGACCCTCTGGAAATTAAAACAAACAAAACCATGCTGGAGAAAAGTCAGGCCCTATGCAAAGAACATGAGGCAGGCATGTACCTGGTATGCTCAGAGAACAGGAGGAGTAGAGATACTGAAGAAGAGAGAGCGAGGGAGAGAGGAGAGGAGGTGACTTTTCCGTCAAAGACATGATGAAGACTGGGTCATGTGAAGTCTTTTGACTTGGGCTTTTCTACTGAGGATCATTCAGGAGGTGGGAGGGATAACCCAGTGAGAGAGGAGGGTGTTGGCAGTTGAGGTGAAGACAAGTCCGGATCCTGTACCATAAAGCTCTGCAACTGAATAGCAGGGACCAGGCCAGCATGCAGGTACCTGTAACCCAGTGGAAAATAGCAGCGTTGCACCCTAAAATGTAGAGGGGATTTGAACACCTCTGATTGACAAAAATAATAAAACTCTTCATCAGTATTAGAGATGGGCCTTGAAAGGTGGGTAGATTCTAAGAGAGGGCTGGGCAGGAGGGTGACCAGGGCAGGAGCAGCAGCCCTGGGAGAGCCGAGGGTGGGAAAGATAGAGTCTGGCCTTTGCTTATCCTGGACTCTGCCTCCCCAGCCACAACAGGCATGAGGACGTGGGGAGCAGACGATGGCTCAGTCTAGTGGGGGAGTATGGGCAGTATTCCAGGTGGGAGGACCCAAAACAGATGCAGCCACTGGGGTTCTGAGGAGAAGAGAACTAAGATTAAGATGTCTGAGTGCCAGTGGTTAAGCAGCAGGTGGGAAATGCCGTTACAGTGTGGACATTTGTATGAGTTTGTTTGTTGGGGATTTCGCAGAACCAGTGGGATACCTGCAGGGGCGAGCTTGGAAAAGGAGCAGGAGCCGAGTGAGACCAAACGGCTGACCCTATGGCCAATGCTGGCCTTCTGGGAACTGCCAAATGGCATCACTGGCACTATTACAACTCCATGTCGAAAGCCACTGTTGCTGGCGACAAAAGCAAGAGAGCGTTTAAAATGACCCTGCTCCAATCCCCATGTTTTGGGATACATCATCAAGTTCAGGGAATCAGGGACAGGGAATTCTGCCTGTTCACCTTCCATAGCAGAAAGGAGGTTGGTCTGCCTCCTTGTCAGGTTCGGACATGGCAGATTTCCCAAACTTAGCATGGGGTCAGCTGCTGGGAGTCAGAGGGGGCTTCATAACAGCAGTTCATTGCCTTAAAGATACAGAGAAGTACATGTGTATGCATGCCCCAAGTTCCACACTCTGCAGGCTGGAGTGGCAAAATCAAGATGTTGGTAGGGCTGGCTCCATCTTTTGCCTTGTTTTTTTCTTGCTAGAGAGCACAGGTGCTTGCCAGAGAGAGAGACAGAGAGGGATAGCAGAATGCAAGCCCCATGGGGAATGGTCATGCTGCAACCTCTTCTCTTCCAACTTTCCCCCCTTTTGGAATTTTGGGCATGCACATGTACATGCCCAACGTGTTTCTCAAAGCTGTCAGGTCCAGGACTTGAACTGTATATAGTTGGTCATGTGAGACCCAGCTTCATTAACCACAGGGCCACAGAGCTGGCCCAAGTGCTGGCTCCTTCTGAGGGCTGTGAGAGACTGTTCCAGTCCTTTGTGGGGCTTCTAGTAGCCTCAGGAGCTCCTCAGCTTGTTGGTGTTCTCCCTGTATCTTCACATCCTCTCCCCTCTTTGTGTCTCTCTGTGTCCAAATTTCCCCTTTCTGTAAGGACTCCAGTCACCCTGGATTAGGGCTCATGCTAATGACCCTATTTGAAACTTGATTACCTCTGTAAGAACCCTGCATCCAAATAAGGTCACAGTCTGAGGAGAAGTGGGATTAGTACCTGAACACATCTTTCTTTTAAGAATTATTTATTTATTTAATTCCATTTGTTATTATAATTATTATTATTATTTTAATTTGACCAGAGAGAGAGAGAGAGACAGAGACAGAGAGAGAGAGAAAGGGAAAACACGAAAGCAAGCCACCAGGTCCAGGACTCAAACCACGATCAGCCATGTGGGAGTCCAGTGCCTTTAACCACCGTGACACCTGCTGGCTTGCATCTTTTTAGGGGGATAAAATCGACCCACAACAGTCCTCTACAGTAAAGTGTTGGCTTGGCTTTTTGTCGCTTTGCTTCATTTCTCTTCTATTCAAGTACAGGATGGTTTTCATCCTGATGATTTTAAAGAGATATTTGTATAATTGTTAATTTATAAATGATGGAAATTAAATAAATCTGCTTTGCCGTTACAATCATTCATAAAAATCAGTTAACAAGCTTTGGTTTGCTCTCAGCAATTTCTGTTAATAGATCGTAGGCCCAATACTCTGTTTGTCAAGAGTGTCCCTGGCCATGGCTAAATGTTTTTCCTATTATTAATTTTATTGTTGTGGTGCAAAAATCAGTTGGGAACATGGGGCTGTTCTCATTGCTTTTGGACCAAGTAAACATGTCCAGCATATGGGCTGTGTAAAGGGGCCAAATACCAGCTTGCAGCAAAACCCTGTCACCTCCAGCCCACCCACGAATGGTTTGTTCATCAGTCAGACCTCTTCCCCAGACACGTTTGATGTCTCTGTGGTTTTAAGAAGGGACTTGGGGCTAGCAGGTGGCATGGTAGTTAAGGCACTGGACTCCCACATGGCTGACTGTGGTTTGAATCCTGGACCCAGTGGCTTGAAAGTCAACTCTGTGTGTGTATGTGTGTGTGTGTGTGTGTGAGTGTGTATGTGCTCAAAATCCCAGGAGGAGAATGGAGGAGAAGGGATTGTGGCATGACCATCCCCCCTTGGAGGTGATTTCTCGCTTTCCCTCTCTCTGCCTCTCTCTCTCTCTTCATGGAGTGCACATGCCCTATGGCAAAAACCTAAAAACGAAACAAAAAAAAAAAAAAAAGAAGAGGAAGGGACTTTAAGTGCATCGTTGGGTCCGATGTCTGGGACACCTCTGCACAGTCCTTTCATGGGCTTTTCCTGCCTGTCCCTTTGTCTTTGTTGTCGACTCTGCTCTCTCATGTGTGTTATTCTGAAGGAGAACAGGGGGTCTTTGTGTCAGGCCCTGAGCCCTCCCTATCCACAGTCCTTTTATTTTGTTGTCAACTACTTTCTTCTATGTCTATCTTCTGAGGCTCATTAAGCCAGAAATAATTAATTCTACTCTATAAATGGGGCAATGAGGTTGTCAGAGCTAGACAAGCACCCAGCCACCTGACTCCCTCTACACAAGGCTAGAACGAGGAGATTTGAGGGTCCAGCAGTGGCGTGGTGGTCACAGCACTGGGTTCCCACATGGCTGACTGTGGTTTGGGTCCTGGACCGGGTGACGCGAAATCACTTTGGGTGTGTGTGCATGGACCCCCAAAACCCAGAGAGGAGAATGGAGAAGGGATTGCTGTGTGGCTATCCCCTTGGTACATGATTTCTCACTTTCCCTCTTACTGTTTCTCTCTCTGGCAAGCTCATGCACCCTATGGCAAAAACAAAAACAAAAACAAAAACATCTTAAAAATAAACCCGAAAAAGAGAAAGATTTGAGAATTAACACAACAGGCCCCAAAATAAATGTATGTAGAACAACACCAAAAAAGAAAAAAAGAAACAGAAACATGAAAGAACAAAAGTCAACCACTTTGGCGTGCTCTGGAGAGGGGCTCTCTGAAGCCCCTGGGCTGGGGAGTCAGAGCTGAGTAAACAGGAAACCCAGGGAGCTATTTTTATTTGGTGCTGTCTTTACTTTCCCTTATTTCAGTGGAAAATGAGCCTGGATTCCACAAAAGTCCTTAGTGAACAACAAACATAACCGGAGGCAGCGCCAAGGCTGTCATTCCTCAGCAGCGGTTTGGACACGGTTCGGCCTTGCGGAGACCTTGGAAGACTTGGGCCTCAGCTGGGCAGGAAACAGGTGGTTTGTTTTAGAGGAGGCCCGTGGAACGGCCAGCAGCATGGCCCTGTGCCTCGGGTGACAGATGTCTGTCCTTCTCTCAGGAGCCTGTTTCCCGACAGCACCTGAGAAGAGAGTCAGCCCTGTCATGCCCTGGGAGCAACCAGTACCCCCAGCTGCCACCAGGCACCCCCACGCCATCGCGTAGCAGGCTCCATGAGGGCACAGCTCTGAAGACAGAGCAGCGGACTCACAAATGGGCATCAGGGATTCCTAGCTTGGTGTGGGGGTGGCAAGAGCCTGGGGCAGGATAGGGGGTGCACTGCTTGGAGGCACCCCCGTCACTCTGCTGGGCTCATTTCTCTGATTTTGCCACAAGACCGCCAACTCGGATACACACTGCCTGGTGAACAGGGTTGAGGCGTGAGGTGTTTAAACACAGCTCCTTGGTGCGCACTTCCTGATTTCTTCCTGTCTCTGTGATTGTGGGGTCTGGTTTTTCTCACAACTTGGAAAAGACTTCCTGGGCCGGCCCTGTGGCCTGGGGGTTAAGGTAACTAGATCCCACGTAGCTGTTCTAATCCTGGTCCCAGTGACTTGAAAAACATGCTGGGTGTGTGTGCATACATGCCGCAAACTCCGACAGGGTGGAGAAATGGAGAAGAAGGGGTGGGGATGTGACCAAGCCCCACTGGGGAGTGCTTTCTGCTCCCCCACACGCTCTGACTCTGGTGAGCACACATACCTTCTGGCAAACTGAAAAGGAAAGAAAATGTCTCCTTCCCATCATGTCTCCTCCACAGACAGTTGTACTCTTTTCTTTCTTTCTATTTTATTTTTTTGGCTTTTAGAGAGAGATTTTTGCTGTAGGGTGCCTGCGCTCACCAGAGAGACAAAGAGACAGAAAGAGAGAAATATTTTTTTTTGCTTTTAGAGAGAGATTTTTTGCTGTAGGGTGCCTGCGCTCACCGGAGAGACAAAGAGACAGAAAGAGAGAAATCACCCCTCCCCCCCCCAGGAGGACGGTCATGCCACAATCCTGTTTCTTCCATTCTCCTCCTGGGATTTGGGGCATGCATGCACAGATGCCCAGCATGAGTTTCAAGCAGCCAGGTGTGGGACTTGCATTGGGCCATGTGGGAGTCCAGCATGTGAACTACCATGACACCTACTGGACCCAAAGCAAGCCCTTGTGATGGCTAGGAAGTGTATCCAGCCAGCTGGGAGGGGGGTTGGCTATTGTGGTCCGCATGCCCATGAGCTGAGGGGGATGAACTTTACACACTTGACTTCCCTGGGACCAGCCTTGGATCTTAGATGGCTCTCTACTGCCAGCAGCTCTCTGGCCGTATTTTCTCACTTCTCCTTCCTCTGCCAGTAGATCAGACTCTTAGCTCTTTCACTCATGTGATTCTCTCTTTCCTGTAGCTTCAGATTCCTAATCACTTTGGCTTGCCCAGGGCCCTTTGCTAGCCTCTCATACCTTGACACTTCCCCAGGAAGAATTCCAGTTCTGGCTCCCACTTCTGACTCCTGAATCCCCAAGTCTCTCCACACCTCCCAACCCAAGTTCTGGGGAGCGAGGCTCTGGTTGGCCCAGCACAGCCTTCTCTGGGCATGGGTTTTTTGCCCACGGCCATGTCAGAAGTCACTGTCCAGCTTACCAGCTGCACATGACCCCTTCTGGTAGGATGTGATGGGCTATCAATGCAAGACTTGAATTCAATCATCATTTCTTGAACATTTGTTATATCATCTCATATTGATAGTAGAAGGCTAAGGAAGATACAGAGGAAATGTCTTTAAATTCTGATCAGTGATTTTGGAAATGACACTGATTATGTCTTGCTGTCTACCTGCACACCCAGAAATGAAGTCAATGCCATAATTTACCTCCTAAGTCAAGCCAAACTCTTTTTTTTTTTGAAGAGGTTTTTGCTATAGGGCACATGCGCTTGCCAGACAGACAGAGAGAGACAGAGAGATAAAAAGCGAGAAGTCACCCCTCAGGGTGATTGTGGCCATCCCTTTCCTTCGTTCTCCTCTTGGTATCTTGGGCACGCATGCACACGCACCTGGCGTGAGTTTTAAGCCAACGGGTCTGGGACGCGAACCGCAGTCGACTACATGGGAGTCCATTGACGTAACCATTATGCTAACTGCGGGTTCAAGCCGAACTCTTGAGTCTAGGTTATAGTTGGTGACTCAGGTCTTCAGACCTGCCTAGCTAGTCTTACCAAGGTGTCTTTCTGTCCATGTGTCTCCATGTTACTCTGGGCTAGTCAGCTTCTCCTTTGCTCATAGGGCTTCCTCTTATGTCCAAATTCTACATAGACACTAAAGACCAGCTCATTCCCCGTTCTAGTTCCCCCAGGAAGGATGGCCATCTGCAATCCCTTCTCATCCATTCTAGGGTTATAGCAATAAATTACCAAAAGTTGGTCACTTGCAACAAGAGAAATGTATTCTCTCATAGTTCTGGAGGTCAGAAGTCTGAAATCAAAGTGTTGGCAGGGCAGCACCCCCTCTGGAGGCTCTGGGGGGAAGAGTCCCTCCTTGTCTCTTCCAATTTTGGGGCCTCCAGGCATTCCTTGGTTTATGGTTTCATAACTCTAACCCCTGCCTCTGTCTTCACAGGTTTTCTTTGTCTGTATCTTCTCCTCTGTGTCTGTCTTCTTCTCCACATTTGTCATTGCATTTAGGAGCTACTCAGGTATTGAGGTTCATCTCATCTCAAGATCCTTAATTACTTTTGCAAAATACTTTTTTTTTTTTTATAAATAAGGACAGATTCATAGGTCCTACGTTTATGAGATAGACATATTTTTTGAGGGGCACCATTTAATCCACTACAGTCTTCCATTTCTTTGAAGATTGTCTCCTGGCCAAAAGTGACCTATTCTTATCTGGGCTCCCTTGTCCTTTGTTCAGGTCTCTTAAGAAACTTGACATTTTGTTGTGCAGAGTAGGTACTCTGGCACAAGCGGTAAGAGTGTCTTACTAAGTTAGACTTCTGGGTTTAAATCTCAGTTTTGCCATTTGCCAGCTGAATGACTCTGGTCAAGTTACAGGGCTCCTCTTGTTAGGGCACAGTGAGGTTCTGAGGGCATGAGGAGACATCCACTCACTCTCATGGCCTTGCAGATGTAGGGCTGGCCCTCACACATCCTGAGAATAAGATTTTGTTTTACTTTGTTTTATTTTGGAGAGGTTTTTGCTATAGGGCGTGTGCACGTGCCAGAAAGACAGAGACAGAGAGACAGAAAGTGAGAAATCACTCCTGGTGGCAGGGGGTGGCCACGTTGCAATCCCTTCTCCTTCATTCTCCTCTCGGGATCTTGGGCACACACGCATATGCGTCCAGTGTGAGTTTAAGCTACCAGGTCCGAGACTCGAATCGCGGTTGGCTACATGGAAGTCCAGAGACATAGCCATTACACCAACTGCTGGTCCCAAGATTTTTTTTTAACATAATTGTTTCTTTAATTTTATTATCATTATTTTAAAATTTGCCACAGGGCATGTCACCAGAGAGAGACAGAGAAAAAGAAAGAAAGTGAGAAAGCAAGCCACCAGGTCCAGGACTCAAACCACAGTTGACCATGTGGGAGTCTTGCACCTTAAGCACTATGCCACCTGCTGATTCTCAGAGTAAGATTTTTATATTCTCCTTCAAATATGTGCATTAGGTGCCTCTCTTGAGTTACCCTAGTCCCTGCCCAGGACAAGATGTCCAGATTTTCTAATTAATTAAAGTAGAAATAAGGGCCTTTAGAGCTATTGTAAGAATTAAATGAATAACACAAGTAAAAGCACAGTGCCCAGCACACAGCAAGGACTTTATAAATGAAAGATGTTGTTTCTCTGACTAGAAAGTAAGTTATTAAAGAGCTAGTCTTCATGTATACTTCATTTTTTATATTCCTAATGACCTTAAATTGCCAAAACTTGGAAGCAACTAAGATATCCTTCATAGATGAATGAATAAGCCTGTGGTACATCCAGAAAATGGAATATTACTTAGCACTAAAAAGAAATGAGCTATCAAACCATGAAAAGACACAAAGGAACTTTAAATGCATATTATTAAGTGAAGAAAGCAAACCGGAAAAGGCTACTTTCAGTATGAATTCAGCATATGGTGTTCCAAGGTAGGTAAGACTTTGGACAGTAAAAAGGATCGGTGGTTGCTAAGGGCTGAGGGGGAAGGAGGAGGGATGAATTGTTGGAGCATGGAGGATTTTTAGAGCAGTAAAACTATCCTGTATGATTCTGCCATGGTGTTGAATATGGTAACGGATAATGCCATTGTACATTCGTGAAAATCCACAGCCGTAACACCAGGAGTGAACCCTATGTAACTAGAGACTGGGTGATATTGACACTACAATGTAGGTTCATCAAGTGTAAGAAATGAACTACTCTAGTGTGAGACATTGGCAATGAGGGACTGTGCACACAGGATATAGGGTATGTGGGAAATCTCTGTACCTTCCTCTCAATTTTGCTATGAATTTGAAATTGCTTTAAAAAAAGGGTCTATTTTCTAAAAATCCAAACATATTATATTGAAAATAGTAAGTGATCAATTATGTTGAGTGAATTAATGATTATTTGCTAAGTTTGAAGAATGACAATTGAGTTAGGAGTCTATAATCAGGCAAATGATCCAAGTTTTGAGGCCCTGAATCAAGACTTCCTGTGCTGATTCAACCCCTTATTCGTGTCTGAGATTTTAGGTGAGGCACTTTGACCAGAGTTGAGTAGAGCCCAAGCCTCAGAAAATTTCTGAGGTTGTTTTTCAAATTAGAACCATGAAGACAAGTCTCCGAAAGTGGGATACGTGCACGCTGGAAGGGTTAGCTGGCGAAGGGATAGCAGCAGCTCAAATGCACAAGTGGCTTTGGCCCCTGCGTGCAGGTCCCTTCAGGAATGGAAGAGCTCCTTGTCAGTGAGGCACTGGCCAGCTTCCTGGGAAGGAGATTCTTTCCTGGAACACAGAGACTATCTTGCATCTTGCCTGGAACTCTATGAAATTCTTGGCAGGGCCTGGCCCAGCTGGGTGCACCCTGAAACACCACATTTATTTGATATTGGGATTGATATTCCTCTTTTACATTGTGGTTGGGACTCATTAACTCTCAATAGGGACCCACATTGTAGGAAACTCCCTTTCTTGCAAAAAAAAAAAAGTTTCCTTGGTTGGGTCACAGCTCCTGTAACTGATTTGCTTTCCTGGCATGGAGATAGGACAGCATGTTGTGTGGTACCCTGAGGCTGGAGGGAAAGGGGACAGGCTCAGGAATCCCTGGGTGGGAAGACTCTTCCTCACATTCACCACAATTGCTAAAACACTACGTTTACTAGCCTAAGACCGGGCTGTATCTGCATGGAAACTGTGTATGTGTGGAATTTAGGTTTTTTTTTTTTTCTTCACTTCAAGATGGCCATAATAAGAGCCAGACTGTTGATGAGTCTAACGATTAGAAGCAGCCTCTAAATTCCCCACACGATCATGTTGGGTTCGCTTTTGAGATCTTGTTGTAGTAGTTCAAACTGTGTGGTGTTTATCTAGCAACTTCACTAAAAAACTCATATTCACTAGTGCCAAACACGTGCATTCGGTTTGCGGTGGCCCTGTTCAAGGACTGCTTCTATAACCAGTTGTGGAGTTTAAGTCAAGCAGTCTGGGAGGATGTTGGGAAGGTTCATTTTAGTAACTGCTCTATTTACGTCCATCAAATCACTGTTAAATTGGCAGGCACCAAGCAGCCTTCAGTGCGGCTGAGCAAGTAGTCACCACTCCTGGATGAGCTGTATGCTTGGAAACAAGGATCCCGAAGAGGGTTCTTGGCTCCAGGAACTTGGCTGAGCGTTTCTATCCACTTGAGTCATGTCCACCATTGCACCTGCTTCTTCTGGAGGCAGACTTGCACATTATCACCATTACTCTTTAATAGCACTGACATTGCACTAATCTAGGAAATCTGTCTTTTTCTTTCTCTGCCACATAATAAAACCTCTAGGACTATTTGGGGGTGGCTGAGGGAGAAGCAGGAAAGAACATCTCCCGAGTCAGTGCTTTAGAAATGTTTTATTGTATTTGTTTTCAAGTGATCCTGCTAACAAAAGTATTATGGGGCAAAAGCAAACCTTTAAAGTGAAAAGCAATCAGATAACAAAGACCTCCCCTTAAACTACTACATGGGAGGTAACTGTTACTCATTTCCAAAGCTGTTCCCAACTTGGCGTGTGGGATTGGTGAGGCTGCCCCAAGGTAGTTAGTGGTGTTCACAGAAGGACCACCACCTTCAAGAGACAAACTTGGACTCCAAGAGTGAACTCTTCACTTGCCTCTATATTCTTATATATGTAAAAATTATCCTAATGTAAACACTGAGACATGGTTCCCTACTTCCAGAGTATCCCATCTGTCAAGAACCACGAAGTGTCTCTGTTTAAACTCTCGAATGCCTAGGGATAGGAAAGAAGCTATGTGGCAAGCACAGATGAGTCTAGGACAGAGGATGGCAAAACACAGACCATGGACTGGCCACCTGTTTTTATAAATAAAGTTTTGCTAGAAACATTCACATTTATTTGTTTATATATTGTCTATGGCTGCTTTCCTGCTTGGATGGCAGAGTTGAGTAGTTGCAACAGTGTATGGACAACACACACCCCAAAACATTATTTCTTCTGGGTCTTTACTGCACATGTTTGCTGATCTCTGGTCTAGACAAATACTCAGATGAGCCAAGTGTTGGCTATTGGTCCCCAATTCACAATGCCAAGAGAAGAGCTGTGTTGGCTTTGGTTGCTGTCATACACTGTGTAATTATTTTTAAAATCTTACAAGCTAGTGTAAGAAAGTTTTTCTCTTTCTTTCTTTTGAATTTAATAGGAATTTAATGTTCTTATTCACCTTACTTTGGAGCAACAATATGGAAAGAATAATTAGATCTGAGTATAGTTTCTATGTTACCTGGACTTCTAAAACATTGCTGGATTGTGTAACTGTACGTAAGTCGATGTCGTGTCTCAAAACTTTTAATAGGTGCAAATGTTAGTGGCCACTAAAGTACTGGCATTATGTATATGTCTGTGTGAAATTCTACACTGCTCTGCGGTTATAAATGTAGTCTGACGTCAAGTAAAACTCTTCGGTCTAATTGTTTTCCCAACCTTTGGAACCACTTTTAAGAGTCACTAGAAATCTGTAGTTGCAGGCACCAGACACATTTAGCTGAGTCTTCTAGTGCCAACATGCTGGACCAACTCAGAAACATGCCCTAAACTGTACTGCTGTTTTATTTGAATTAATGGGCCACTTTCCACAATAGCAGGGATCGTTACCAGGAGTTAAGAAGCCAGAAAAGGGCTCTGGGTTAGTTTTCATACACTAGTGATGGATTCAAATCTCTCTCCTTTGTGGCCAGGTTTGACTACAAATGTAAGACAAAAATAATGTTGGAATAATATGGGACTGATGTGGCAGAAGAGATCCGAAGGTTTTGAAATGTCATTAACAACAGGGCTTATTATTTGGTTTCAAAGAAAGCTACCTCTTTTCTTCCTTTCTTTCATTCTCTTTCTTTTCTTTTCTTTTCTTTCTTTCTTTCTTTCTTTCTTTCCTTTCTTTCTTTCTTTCTTTCTTTCTTTCTTTCTTTCTTTCTTTCTTTCTTTCTTTCTTTTTAGTTTTTTAGCATAGAGTGTGTACGCTTGCTGGAGAGAGACAGTGAGAAATCACACCCCAAGGGGATGACCATACCACCATTTGTTCTCCTCCTGGGATTTTGGGCATGAGTGTACACGTGCCTGGCATGATTTTCAAGCCACTAGGTCCTAGACTTGAACCAGGGTTTGCCATGTGAGAGTCTAGCATCTTAATCACTATGCTACCTGCTGGCTCTTAAAGTTATCTCTTTTCTTCGTATGTAAATATTAGGTAGTTAATAAATAATAATCATTACTGTGGATTCTACCTACAAATTTATCTTAGTAGATATGTAACTAATTATAGGAGAAAAGTCCCTCTGGGAAAGGGAACCCTTGAGCTTCTTTTCTAGGCTCAGGTTTGACCATCTGACTGTGCTCTATGTCTACAAATTTTCCCAAGTTTTTTCTTTCCTTTATTTTTAATTGCTAGAAGACAATGTGCACTGCAGATAGAGATGGAGAGAGAGAAAGAATCCCCCAAAGGGGCCTGGTCAAACTACAATCCTTTTTCTTCCATTCCTTCGTCCCATGAGGATTTTGGGCTTACATGCACATACATGCTCAGCATGTTCTCAAGTCATGGGGGCTGGGATTTGAACTGCAGTTGGCAATGGGGGAGTTGGCTCTCTTACCACTGTACTATGGGGATGGCCCCATGTCAACAGATGTGAATGGCCAAATCCCAGTTATTTAATCATAATTCTCTTACCTAGAGGAATTTACAAAGCTTTGGATAATGGCTTGTTGGCAATGAAAATACCACTAAGAATTTAAATGTGATTTTTGAGACTTGCGTTGAGCATTAAGACAATATATGCATGCTTAATTATAAGATCTATAATAAATAAAACCATAGGCTATGAAGTTTTACTTCAATTTCAGTTCAAGTGTGATAGGATCTTTACAGATGAAGAAAAGTCATTATTCTGTTTTATTAAAAAAATAAACAAACATTGGTCTTAATTTTTTTTATTAATGTTTCATGAATTTTCATGTCATCCTCATACCTGGGCCTTGCTAATCTTCTCTGCATGGTTCTAATTCTAGTATATGTGCTCATGTTGCCGAAACAAACCCAGTCTTAATTATTTTTATTTATTTATTTGTTTGTTCTTTATTTTATTTATGACTAGAGGGCATGTGCACTCACCAGAGAGAGTCAGAGACACAGGGAGAGAGAGAGAGAAAGCACCCCCATAAGGGGTGTGATCACATAGCAATCCTTTTCCTTCCATTTTCCCATCCCACCAGGAATTGAGGCATGCATGCACATAGGTGCAGGATGTTTTTCAAGCTGCTGGGACCAGGACTTGAACCAAAGTCTATCATGTGGGATCCAGCTCTCTATGAACAGCAATTAACTGCTGTGCTGCAGGGCCAACTCTACAGTACTAATTCTTAAATTCCCCCTTTCTTTCTCTTAAAAGGTCTACTAGCCAATGGTCATATATGCTATCACAGAATGCCACTTATAAATTCTAATTTTAAAGGAGAACCTTTTTTTGAAATGATAAAGAGCAAATGCCCTGGGGGTATGGGGTGGGATGGACAGAGGCACTTCCAAGAGGGTTCTTGCATGCATCATTCCCCTTTTCCCAGTCCGTCAGCTTCTCGGGATCCTGGATACCCATCTATTCGCACCCAGTGTGTTCTCAGGTCAACTTGGGGAGTCACACCTGTGGCTGCCATAAGACTTCCAGCCTTGCAGGGCCCTTGTGTTCACATAGCAATCCTTTTCCTTCCATTTTCCCATCCCACCAGGAATTGAGGCATGCATGCACATAGGTGCAGGATGTTTTTCAAGCTGCTGGGACCAGGACTTGAACCAAAGTCTATCATGTGGGATCCAGCTCTCTATGCACAGCAATTAACTGCTGTGCTGCAGGGCCAACTCTACAGTACTAATTCTTAAATTCCCCCTTTCTTTCTCTTAAAAGGTCTACTAGCCAATGGTCATATATGCTATCACAGAATGCCACTTATAAATTCTAATTTTAAAGGAGAACCTTTTTTTTTGAAATGATAAAGAGCAAATGCCCTGGGGGTATGGGGTGGGATGGACAGAGGCACTTCCAAGAGGGTTCTTGCATGCATCATTCCCCTTTTCCCAGTCCGTCAGCTTCTCGGGATCCTGGATACCCATCTATTCGCACCCAGTGTGTTCTCAGGTCAACTTGGGGAGTCACACCTGTGGCTGCCATAAGACTTCCAGCCTTGCAGGGCACTTGTGTTATCTATGTACCACAGTGGCTGATTCTTAAAGGGGGATTTTTAATAGCGCTATCTTTCAGAAAAGATGACTTGCCTTTCTAACTGAGAAATAAAAACATTAAGTTTTATTTTGTTTTGTTTTTAATATGGGGAGGTTCCTACAAAGTATACCAGGAAAAATCTTTTCTTTCAGGAGTGAGGTGAGGTTGTGGAGCTATAGTGTCTCCTTAAAGCAGAACAACTGACACTACAAGCCGTGTGGGAGTAGCAACCTATGTGTTCTACGGCCAAATCGTGAATGCACATTTTTGTGTGACATTCCAGCATGAGCAGCCAGGCTCTAATTAAGATCTAGCCGGTTAGATGATCGCCAGGGAGAGGTCCAGGGTGTGGGGAACACTTCAAGTTACATTCCATGAAAACATTAGACTGTCAAAGCTTAGGAGGGCCCTGAATGTCCATAGACACCGAGGTGGGGGAAAAGACTGAAACGAAGCTAGCACATGTCAGCATAAAATAGCTGCTGACACAAATTGAACATGTGCAATTTTTTAAAAAGGTGGTATCGAATAACAGGCCCACAGCCATCCCTCTCGGCATTTTAGACCTCTTTCTTCTCTCCACTTTGGCTCTTTGTTGAGTCACTTCCATCAGGCAAAGTTCCATAGGATAAGTTATTTGAATCTGGTTGTATTTTGTCCAACATTTGTTTCCCTGTGGAGATAATAATCATAAAAATCTTTTGAGCTCTTACAGAAGAATAAGTCTCAATAATTTCTCCTCAATCTAGGCCATATTTTATTCCTTTTTAAAAAAATACTATGTGGTCATCCTCTAAGCAGAAGAGATAAGCGTCAAGGAAGAAAAGGCCCATGGACTGGGTGTTGCTTGAAACATGATAATGCACTGTCCAGGAGAGGGCGCCATGTCCCCCACCCACAGAATCTCCATGTTGAGCGTGGAAATAAGCCTGAAGCTTTCTCTCCAAGCCTTTCTCCCTGTATCTTGTCTTTTTTTCCATTAGTCTAATGTGCGTAACAACAGAGAAGACTAGCCTTTAATACTGGTTTCTGAAGCTGTTACTGGACGGAGCTTTGGGAAATGGAAGATCGAGTTAAAAATAAGTAAACTATTTCCTCCGAAGACTCTAACCATGTAAGTCATCTGTAATGTGCATCCTTGCTGTGAACACCGATTCTTCTAGTCAATGCTCTTGACTGATAAGATGGCTCAAATGACAAACAACACAGAATTCATTTCAGAGGGCCGAATTTTCTCAGTCTTAGAGTCTTAATGGTTTTTGCTTCTAAGGTGTGGTGCTGAAAGAATGGCTGAGGAAGCTGTGAGACATCTTCACTCCTGTCTAGAAGTTTCCGTGAGTAAAGCTGGGGGACTGATGGGGGTGTGTGGGTGGGGAGAAGTGAAGGCACAGAAGATAAGTGTTTTTCACTCTGGAGTTTACTTCTGTTGTCCCAGTGGCTGACAGAGTTCTCAGTGAGACTGAGAACTAGAGAGGTGGTGCTTATTAGCCTAATCAGGGTGAGAACAGTAAGGACAAGGGGATATTCTGATGACTGCGATGAATATCACTCTTGGCACCACAAGTGCAAAAGCCACCTCCCCTCAGTCTTGCGCAGGAATGACGTTCCTTAGGTGCCTAGCCTTCCATTCTCAGCTGTTCCTTCAAAGACTCTCCCCCAAGTGACAGGGATCTGTTGTTGGTAACCTTTTTCCTACCCTTTTCCAATTTAAGGAAACCCAAAAGGGAAATGCCCCCCAATTCACCCAAATAAAGAAAATATGGTCAGTTCTTTTATATCCCTAGTGTTCTGTGAGGAGCTGACATTCAATAAATCATTATTAACAGTCATACTTAAAACATCACCTTTGGTTTCATCAATAAATGTACATGTTTTTGAGGGTAAGAATCCAGTTTTATATCAAATAAATACCCCAAATAATACCTACAACTATTAATTTATAAGGATAAAAATTTTTCTGTTATAAATTAAAGACTATATAATTTTACCAGGAATATTTCCAAAGTCAATATAAGACTGTTGCAGATGTTCCTTTTCTCGATTTCTTGTGACCAAAAACACGCCAAGGAATGACAGAAAACACCTGTAAGAATAATATTAATAAAGAACACTGAAAAGGCTTATAGTATTAAATCACTGAGCTCCATATTCTGCATGATGACATAAATTCCATTGGTTTTCTCATCCTGTTTCTCATGGTAAGCTGCCTAGAACTTGTCTTAATTGCTGTAGCCAATAATATTTGTACCCAGAACCAAGACTTGGGCAGATTCCAGTAAATCTCTGCTCCAGGTTTTTACCATCTGGAGGCTAATTCCGGCTCTAAACCCTTTGGGTAGACACTAGGTCTCATTTTTCTACCCATGCGAGCCCAGACCCACCACTGGCATGCAACAAGAGTCCTGCCCAGGAGCATTCCCAAGTGAAAAGATAATTTATTCTTTAATTTTCTAAGAAATTTAGTTGTCCTTGGCCATAAGAGTAGTCATAGTTTCCAGACCCCAGAAGTTTGGCCTTGCCCAAATATCTTATGAAACTAAATTTCAAGATAGATGGTTTCCTACGCTGAAAATACTTTAGGCCAAAGTTTGCATAACAATGGTTACGCTGAATACCAGATAAAGAAGCAGCCAAACACGAACGAATTGCCAGCTGGAGCCAATAGTAGCTCCTATCATGGCGATGTATGCTCAAGGTACCGCTCTCAGTTTGCAAGCAACTCGAATGAGGATGCCCACCAAATCTCTAGGGGGGTTAAGGTAGGGCACTGAGACACAGAATGGGAGGCCACCAACTGATGGGATTATGTCCAAAGCCAGGGATCTTCCCCGGACTTGACCCTAGAGGCATCTGTGTTTCTCTAATTGAGATGGACTCTAGGGGTTCTCAAGGATGAGTTAGGTCTTATATGGTACAAAAAAGTTGTGCCATAACCACAAAGGCCAACGACTTTGTAGTTACTTCACTTTGGCTGGAACCTAAAAATCCCCAGTGTGTCAGAACCCTCAATGAGACACCTAAATCACAAAGACATTGGGCCCTATGTGGGGTGTTAGTTTGAAAAATATGTATCTTTTAGGATCTCAGGAAACTGATGTTTCTTATATTATTTTCCAATTTTCTGTACCTTGGGTACAAAGCCAAAAATCCTATATAACAATACTAGAATTTCACATAGCTTACCTCTGAGACATTTACTCACCCAAAAAGATATATAAATACAGTGAGAAAAGCGGCACCAAGGAATTCCTGATAAAATATGATACCTATAATAGAAATAGAAGGTGAAATTAACTTCAGAGTAATAATATTTATAATAGCTACACATTGTTCTTAAAATTACATGAAAACATTATTTTTTTCTAAGTATAGTTATCCTTAAAGTATACATTTGGTGGTTTAGTTTTAAAAAATTTGCATGCCATACTGACATTTCAAATTACTCTAAAAGGAACACAGATTTGTAGACCTTTATGAATTGTAATTATCAGTATTATAAAACCAACAAAATTGGCCCAGACTACATGGCACAGTCCCTAGTGTCCTGGAACGTAGTGCTGGAAGCCACATGGCTGACAAATAGGTTTGGATTCCTGGGTTGGCCTGAAAACACACCATGTGTGTATGCAGGCACCCAAGATCCCAAGGAACTGGAGGCTGGGGAGAGGGGATCATGGCACGACAAGACTCTACCAAATATCCTCTCTTTCTCTTGAAAATATACAAACACATTCTCTCTACCAAAACAAAACGAAACAAACCATAATTGACATAACTTTTGCAAATAGAAATTTCTTATCTAGTCTAGGATTATCCCACTGGAACATGCAAGAAAGTAAAGTTCTAATAACTATTTGCCACCTACAGTTTTAGGTCAGGGGTTAGCAAACCTGGCCTGAGTCTGGGTGGCCTCTGGGGCCTTCGGCATGGCAGGCCCACCTCAGGCTGACTGCTGCCCATCATGCCATTTCTCTGAGCATCACCCGTGGTCTATTGGTCTGGCCTCCTCTGACTCAGACTCTGAAGGACTTCAGTAAGAGATGCCATGCCAGCTTCACTTCCCACTGCCAGTCCCTCTTTCTTCTCCCTCTTCTGGTTTTCCCTTCTGGGTGATGGAAAACAAGGCTGCACCGTCTACTTTGGTGAGCTTGTCTTCTGTCCCTATTAGTCTCAATCTTTTCTTCTTCACCTAAAGTTCCAAAACTTTCAGGCTTTTCATTAAACAAGAAGATATCTTTAAATTATGTATTACCTGGAATTATATTTTGTGTGTGTGGTGTTAGCCATGCCAGCTGGTCAACAAATATTTAAAGAGTGTCTCCTAAGTGCTCTGGGTGCTGCACTTAAGAGACCCTACAGTGAACAACAGTCCTGCCCACAGGAGCATTCCCAACCTTAACCTTACCTTCCCACCTGGGGAATGAACCTTCCATAGAAAAAAAGTCAAGTCCAGCTCTGGAGACTGTTTCTTGAGTAAGTACTTCTGAAGTGTCTTTTCCTGTGTTATTTGTACTTTCTTGTACTTATACTTCCTTGTAATCATTTTAATGATTTCATGTTATTCTAAGCTAATCACCATAACATCTATTTTCCTAGGGCATTTTCAGTTGTTTCTAGATTAAAAAAAAAAATGTATTCCCCCCCATGACAGAGAGAAGCAGAAAGAGAGAGAGAGAGAGAGAGAGAGAGAGAGAGAGAAAGCCTCCAGGT
>NW_006160167.1:2902559-2916011 GCF_000334495.1 Tupaia belangeri chinensis | reverse complement strand
AAAAAAAAAAAATGTATCCCCCCCCATGACAGAGAGAAGCAGAAAGAGAGAGAGAGAGAGAGAGAGAGAGAGAGAGAGAGAGAGAACGCCCCTAACTAAGTCTCCAAACTGCAATTTATCCTCAATTTCAGCTGGCCAGGATCACAGTTGTGTGCAAATATGCCTGACGCCCTCAGGGAGGTTCCAGGACATGGATCAGGGCCTTTCCCATTATGTTACCACTGTGCTATCACCTCCCCCTCTAAACTTTTTTCTTTAGTGAAGTAGTAATGAACTTGTTTGTACATATTTTTAGCAGCATTTTAGCATTTTTTTTTAACCACTGGAAGGTCATTAAAAGGAGCTACTAGAAGTGGATTTTCTATTTCAAAAAGGCAACGATTTTTCTTTTAAGAAATTGTAATAAAATATACATAAAAATTTATTTACCATCTTAACCATTTTAAAGTACATAATTCAGTACTATTAAGTATATTCACATTATTATACAATTTCCTGAACTTTTTAAAAAGAATTATTTTATTTAACTTTCTTTCTTTCTTCCTTTACTTATTTTTAATTTGACCAGAGAGGAACAGAGTGAGAAACAGAGAGAAAAGTAAAGTGAGAAAGCAAGCTGCCAGGTCTAGGACTCGAACCACATTTGGCCATGTGGAGTCCAAGGCCCTTAACCACCACGCCACCTGCCGACCCCAATTTCCTGAACTTTTCATCTTACAAACTGAAACTATTTCCATTAAATGGATCTTCATTTTCTCCTCCCCCAGTCCCTAGAATCCACCATTCAACTTTTTGTTTCTATAATTTTGACTACCTGGATATCTCATTTAAGTGGAATCATACAGTAGTGTCATTTTCTGACTGACCTACTTCACTTAGCTTAATGTCCTCAAAGTTCATGCATGCTGTAGCATGTGTCAGAACTTCCTTTTTAAGGCTGAATAATATTTCACTGTATGTATAGACCACATTTTCCTTTTCTTTTTAAAATAATTGTTATTGGGTACATGTGCAAAGTGGAGAGAGACAGAGAGAGAAAAAGAGAAAGAGAAAAAGGGAGACAGAAATCACATCACACTCCCACAGAGGGAAGGTATGGCCACAGCACAATCCTTTCTCCTGCATTCTCCTCTCAGGATTTTGGGCACACATGTACACACATGTTACCTGGAGTATTTTCCAATGCTAGGTCTGGGGCTTGAACTGCACACTCAGGAGGAATCCAGCTGACTAAACCACCACACCATGGGCTAGCCCTATACCACATTTTGTTTATCTATTCATCTGTTGACAGACATTTGACTTATCTCTACCTTTGGCTATTGTGAGTAATAATATAGGTATATGAATTTTTTTTCAAGATCCCTGTTTTCAGTTCTTTTGGATATATGCCCAGAAGTAAAACTGCTGAATCATGTGGTAATTCTATTTTTAATTTTTTTCCAGAAACTACCATACTGGTTCCCATAAAATGGCGCACCAAGAGTTCCAATTTCTCTACCTCCTCACCAACACTTGTTATTTCCTGTTCCTAATAATAGCCATCCTAATGAGTATGAGGTGACACCTCATTGTGCTTTTTTATTTGCATTTCCCTGATGATTAGTGATGTCAAACATTTTTTCATATGATTATTAGCCATTTGTGTATCTTCTTTTCAGAAACATCTACTCAAGTCATTGCCCATTTAAAAATCATATTATTTGCTTTGCTGTTGTGAACTTGTAGAATAAAAAAGCAGACACATTTTTAAGGCTTTTTATAAAAACGAGGACACTCCATTCTATGAGGGTGGTGTTACACTATCCAACTCATGAGCATACTGATACTGCAGCCTTACCAGCACTTCATACTGCAATAAAAAAGATAAGCAAAAACTACTAATTTGCTAGGCAAACTATGGTATCTCGTTTTTAACTTTAAGCTACACTTTTGGACGGAGGTAGGAGGGAGAAGTTGGTAAAAAAGCTTCATCTCCATTCTATATCCCAGGAACAGCAGATAAATTGTTATCACTTCTAGAAAGTTCCAGACTCCCTGACCCATCGATTACTCTGTGTGCTAAGTACTAAGGCCCAGCTCTATTGGTCCTCTTAGAAAACCTCTTCTCAGGAGAATTGCCATCTCTCTTTCTTTTCTTTTCTCTATCTCTCTTCCTTCCTTCCTTCCTTCCTTCCTCTTTCTTTCTTTCTTTCTTTCTTTCTCTCTCTCTCTTTCTTTCTCTCTTTCTTTCTTTCTTCCTTCCTTCCTTCCTTCCTTCCTCTTTCTTTCTTTCTTTCTTTCTTTCTCTCTCTCTCTTTCTTTCTCTCTTTCTTTCTTTCTTCCTTCCTTCCTTCCTTCCTTCCTCTTTCTTTCTTTCTTTCTTTCTTTCTTCTTTCTTTTTCTTTCTTTCTTTCTTTCTTTCTTTCTTCTTTCTTTTTCTTTCTTTCTTTCTTTCTTTCTTTTCCTTACTGGGTATAAGTCCTTACCAGAACGATAGAGAGAGAGAGAAAGGGAGAGGATACGGCATCCCTCTTCCCCAAGAGGGATGATCATGCTTCAATCCTTTCCCCTCCATTTCCCCCTTCTTTCGGGATTTTGGACATGCACACACAGGTACCCAGTGTGTTTCTTAAGCCTCCAGGTCCAGTACTCAAACTGAGCTATTGGTCATGTAGGGCCTGGCTGTCTTAGTCACCAGGCCACAGAGCCAACCTGAAACTATCTTCTTTATACACCTTCATGAACATTAACGCTAATTATTAGGATGTATGTCATGACTATCACTCTTTATGGCCTTAACTTTCCTTTTCTAAAAATATACCAATATGCAATCTTTTCTCGCTTTCTTTTATCAATAAGTAGAAAATATTTAAAAAGGGCCAGCAAGTAATGTGGGGGGTAAGGCGGCTGGATGCCACATGGCCAGCTGTGTGATTTGAGTCCTAGAGCCAGCAGCTTAAGAATCAACTCCAGGCACAAGTGCATGCATGCCCAAACTCTTGAGAGGAGAATGGAGAAGAAGGAATTGTGGTGTGGCCACCTCCTGGGGAAGGGGGGAAGATTTCTAGCTCTCTCTCTCTCTGGTGAGTGTACATGCCCTGTGGAAAAGTAAAAAAATTAAAAAAAGAAATAAAATTAAAATAATAAAAAAAGATGTCTTTGAATATAATCTTTTTAAAATATAAAGTTCAATTTTAGGACTCAAAAATGAATGAATTATTTTCATTAATTAATTCATGACTGTCCATTGGCAGTCATGTTGTTTGCCATAAAATAAAGAAGAGGTTTCCTAAAAAGTTAGGAAACAGATAATCTCTAATTACCTTAAAAATACATAATCTTTGCTTTGAGAAATGAACTCCTAAGATAAGGTGGTGGATACAGCTAAGAAACCAATGAACTAGTATCATTTGGACATGATATACTTGAATCTACTGTATTTTGGCTTGGACCAAGTTTCAAGTTTATACCTTTTGTTTAAACACTATTAGGTATGTCATGTTAAAAATAAGTCCCATAGAAATAAGAGAATTGCGATAGTACAAAAATAGAGGCCAGAACAGGGACCGTGATCATTTCTATACTAATCTGTCAGGCCTTCCCTGAAACGCCAAGTTTAGATTTGGCCCCTACTCTATGATGAAGCTGATGAGGGGCATGTAGGGAAGAGTTGACCGAACTGGGGCATGTCTGGCCAGAGGTCGGACTCAAGGTGTCCTTCAGCCGCTTTGATTATGGGAAGGGCTGGCCAAGGGAAGACTCCAAAGAGCAGAACTCAGATGAGTGTCTTGAATTCACAAGGAAACTAATTTCAGCAGCAAAGTAAGGAAACACTTTCTAGTTAGAAGTCTCCCAATAGTGAAAGTGATCCAAAACAGCACAGAGTTGTCTCAGGAGGCAGGGAACACTGCATCACATTCACACGAAACAGAGGAACCTGTCCCAAGGATGTCTTGGAGGGAATTCGGACACTCCATGAGACCAGGGGTATACAGGCCACACAGATTCCTAATTTTCTCCTTTACGTAGAGAGAAACTTCATGGACACTGTGGTGAGGATGGAGTCACCTATATATAAAAAGCCAAACTCACCTGCAATAATGGCACTGGTTGTAAAGAAAATATGGTTAACTGGCACCACCGTCGTCGTATTGTAGAGTTTCGTGGCTTGATTCAGGAACCTAGAGCAGAAGGCACGCACTTACTGGAGCTCTGGCTTTAAGAGACACTCAGCAATAAGTTAACATTAACTTCAAGAAATGCCTGTTCTTTAGCTACAACTACAAAGGGAAAGGAAGTGCAGCGAAAGGGCATTTCCAATCAGCAGTCAGAGCTTATACGCATCTGATGTATGAGATCAGATGTCAGGTTTTATGGTCTGTTTAAACCAACAACAGTAACAATGAAAAGCAATTAATCATATTTGGAGGCCACAGAAGTTTGAGTTGGAAGTGATTCAAGCTGCTGGACCAGTATCGCACTGGGGCTGACTTATTAGGATAGACCCTAGAATCTGTTAAATATCATAGCTGGGGAATAGTATAGCTATCCATTGATATGCCACGTGCCAAGGAAGATGGAGAAGTAAAAGAATGTTTAATGTTTCAAAAACAACGCTCCGTGCTCCAGCTGCAGTGCACATGTGGGAGCTCGGCTGCTGCCTCTGGTCACCGACAGGAATGCAGGTTCCCTCAACTGTGCTGTGTTGTCCCAGCACAGGCCGGGATGAGACTCCTAAAGCGACGAATTGCACTGATAACACCTAGGTGCTTTAAAAAGGCGCTAATGCTCAGGTTGTAGTCTATAGCATCTTTGCAAGTGGAGCCCAGGTGGGTTTGTGTGCATGTGTGCACATATTCAGGAATATGAAGGGACTTCAGAAAGTTAATGGGAAGGGGTCAGTAGGTGGCGTAGTGGTTAAGGTGCTGGATTCCCCCATGGCTGACCATGGCTCAAGTCCTGGATCCAGCTGCTTGAAACTCACCACTGGGCCTGTGTGCATGCATGCCCAAAATCCTGACAGGAGAATGGAGGAAAGGATTGCAGCATGGCCATCTCCCCTGGAGGGTGATTTCTCACTTTCTCCCTCTCTGTCTCTCTGTGACTCTGGTGAGTGTACGTGAGAGAGATTTTGCCCTGTGGCAAAAATCTCTTTTAAAGAAAAGTTAATGGGAAAATGAAATTAAAGTACAAGTTGTTTTAGAACAAAAAATTTGAGATCTTTGCTTAGTTCTTCATGATACACATTTCCATGGTTTTTTTCGAAAGCCTCCTCCGTGTATATAAATGCATGTACATATGTGTATGTGTGCATGTCCATAAAGATACATGTACAAACTTCCTTGGGTAATTCTAATGGGCAGCCAAGGCTGAGCACTGCAGTTCTAGTGTGATGGGTACATAGGGCTGAAACAAGGCTGATAGGATGCAGCGTGCCTTCAGTCATGTTTGCCTTTTCAATTCATAAAGTTTAGTATAAAGATAATGATGCTCATCACTAAATCCCAAAATATATTGTAGGCTAATTCAGAAGATGAAAGAAAAGTAACAAAATAGCAAGAATCACACTCAGTCTTTTTTTTGGAGAGGTTTTGGCTATAGGAAGCATGCACTCACTGGGAAGACAGAGAGAGACAGAAAGCGAGAAATCACACCCCCAGGGGGGATGGCCACATTGCAATCCCTCCTCCATTCTCCTCTTGGGATCTTGGGCATGCACACACACATGCCCATCATGAGTTTAAGCCACTGGGTCCGGGACTCGGACTGTAGTCTGCTACATGGGAGTCCAGTGACAAAGCCATTATGCCAACTGCTGGTTCCCACACTCAGTCTTATAAGGAAATGTCAAACAGTGACAAACATTGGATTTCTCTACTAGCTCTCCACAGACCTTGTAACAGACCCTACATCCAGCCCATAACAATTATGCTTTACTTTTAGCACCTTCAGAAGAAACTGCTCTTATTCTGAGTATGAGCTTTGGCTTCCTATCTGGTGCTGGGGTGGTGCTCTGTAGTGTTTCAGGGTGAAAAGAAAACTTTCTGGTCAACCCAAGAAAGCCTAGCAGGCAAAGGCATAATCACAATGTGCAACGGAGAAGTGATTCAAGCAGATGGAGGTGGGGGAAAAAAGAGCAGAAATTAAAAATGTTTCATGTCACCACTATTAGACCCCAAGAGAAACATAAAACAATCATTCCACAATCCCATGGGCACCAAGAAAATTCTGGCCAAAGATGCAAAGTTCTGGGGAAAGGATTTCCCTCCCGGCCAAACGTCTGGTTTTGTCCATCTCTGAGCAATTAATGAGCATGAGCTAAGAAACGAAGGTGAAAGGTTCATGTATTTCCTATATTTAGAACAAGATCCTGGATGTGGACCTGCCCCTTTGATTTATTGCTAATGACAACCTGTGTACGATGGATATTAATTACAAGCAGAAGAGCATCAGGAAAGTATCAAAGTGCACTTAGCTGGATTATGGCTGCACTTTAGAACTCACCAGACATGAAGGCAAGGCTTAGTAAAATCTTATGATTGGAAGCGAAGGACAAGCAAGGCATGTTGGCTGAAGACAAGCTGTAGGTCCTTCACCCATAGAAACCAACGTGTCTAACATAAATCACTGTCCGAAGCCAATAGAGACGACTGCTCAGAGAAGCACAGGAATGTGGAGAGAATAGTGAGTATGTAGGAGCTAACTTACTTGACTTGGAAAACACAAGATGCTATCATGATGGTAAACATGATATAGAAGATGGGATAAGTTAGTTGCATTTTATCCGTCATAGAAAAAGTGATCATGCTTGAGACGGCTTTTACTGAAATAACAGTCAATGAGGCTGAAAAAGAAAACAAACAAAAAAACACAAATAAAGCACGTATCTGCGATAGAGTCACAAATAAATACACCAGTTTATGAGGCAGAGTAGCAAATACACCAACTGTGCTTTAAGAATGGAAACTGCGGTGGGTAGGGTGGAATCATGGCATTAACCCAGCAGCAGCCCTGGTGCCCAACCTGTGCTGCACTTGAAGTTTGCTTAATCAGCTAAAGGGCTGCTGCGAGTTGGGGTGCTTTTTACCTTTGGAGCAAGCTGTTTATTTCCCAGCCCTAACTGCTGAAGGGATGCTGCTGAGGTTATAATTACTAGTAGAAGGGAGAGGCGAAAACAATGAAGGGAGGAGATAAGGAAAGTCAGATTGTCTCTGGGACAGTAATGGTATTCAACCGTACTGAAAATTTTAAAGCCGAACAGATAAGACTGGAATGTGAAAAGCAACTCACGCTTTGAGTTTATTAAGAATTGTACTAAGTCTCTGTGCGAGCCTTTTAGTTAGTAGAAGCCTACAAGCTTTGCCAACATTACTTCTTGACAAGGACAATGATAGAAACAGGACCATGGCCCAGGATTCATTTTGCAGGGTCAATTGTAAATCTAAGATTTACATAAGCAGTATCTATTTATTTTATGTATAAAAAATGAATTCACTGGGAACCAGCAGTTAGCGTAATGGCTATGTCGCTGGACTCCCACGTGGTCGACCACAGTTCGTGTCCCGGACCCGGTGGCTTAAAACTCACGCAGGGCGCGTGTGAGTGCATGCCCAACATCTCGAGAGGAGAATGGAGGAGAAGGGATTGCGGCGTGACCATCCCCCCTAGGGGGAGATTTCTCGCTTTCTGTCTCTACGTCTCTGTCTGTCTGGCGAGTGCACACGCCCTATAGCGAAAAAAATCTCTCAAAAAAAATGAATTCATTAATTTGAGAATGAATTTTTCATAGGTTCCAAATGGCAAGTAAGAAAATGTGACTTTGGGGTTGGCAGGTGGCATAGTGGTTGGGGTGCTGAACTCCCACATGGCTGACCGTGGTTTGAGTCCTGGACCTGGTGGCTTTCTTTCTCTCTCTCTCTCTCTTGCTCTCTCTGGTGAGCATGCATGCCCTGTAGCAAATTAAGAAATAATAACAATGAATAAAATTAAATATATAATTCTTAAAAAACAAAAAATCCTGACAGGAGAATGGAGGAAAGGATTGCAGCATGGCCATCTCCCCTGGAGGGTGATTTCTCACTTTCTCCCTCTCTGTCTCTCTGTGACTCTGGTGAGTGTACGTGAGAGAGATTTTGCCCTGTGGCAAAAATCTCTTTTAAAGAAAAGTTAATGGGAAAATGAAATTAAAGTACAAGTTGTTTTAGAACAAAAAATTTGAGATCTTTGCTTAGTTCTTCATGATACACATTTCCATGTTTTTTTTCGAAAGCCTCCTCCGTGTATATAAATGCATGTACATATGTGTATGTGTGCATGTCCATAAAGATACATGTACAAACTTCCTTGGGTAATTCTAATGGGCAGCCAAGGCTGAGCACTGCAGTTCTAGTGTGATGGGTACATAGGGCTGAAACAAGGCTGATAGGATGCAGCGTGCCTTCAGTCATGTTTGCCTTTTCAATTCATAAAGCTTAGTATAAAGATAATGATGCTCATCACTAAATCCCAAAATATATTGTAGGCTAATTCAGAAGATGAAAGAAAAGTAACAAAATAGCAAGAATCACACTCAGTCTTTTTTTTGGAGAGGTTTTGGCTATAGGAAGCATGCACTCACTGGGAAGACAGAGAGAGACAGAAAGCGAGAAATCACACCCCCAGGGGGGATGGTCACATCGCAATCCCTCCTCCATTCTCCTCTTGGGATCTTGGGCATGCACACACACATGCCCATCATGAGTTTAAGCCACTGGGTCCGGGACTCGGACCGTAGTCGGCTACATGGGAGTCCAGTGACAAAGCCATTATGCCAACTGCTGGTTCCCACACTCAGTCTTATAAGGAAATGTCAAACAGTGACAAACATTGGATTTCTCTACTAGCTCTCCACAGACCTTGTAACAGACCCTACATCCAGCCCATAACAATTATGCTTTACTTTTAGCACCTTCAGAAGAAACTGCTCTTATTCTGAGTATGAGCTTTGGCTTCCTATCTGGTGCTGGGGTGGTGCTCTGTAGTGTTTCAGGGTGAAAAGAAAACTTTCTGGTCAACCCAAGAAAGCCTAGCAGGCAAAGGCATAATCACAATGTGCAACGGAGAAGTGATTCAAGCAGATGGAGGTGGGGGAAAAAAGAGCAGAAATTAAAAATGTTTCATGTCACCACTATTAGACCCCAAGAGAAACATAAAACAATCATTCCACAATCCCATGGGCACCAAGAAAATTCTGGCCAAAGATGCAAAGTTCTGGGGAAAGGATTTCCCTCCCGGCCAAACGTCTGGTTTTGTCCATCTCTGAGCAATTAATGAGCATGAGCTAAGAAACGAAGGTGAAAGGTTCATGTATTTCCTATATTTAGAACAAGATCCTGGATGTGGACCTGCCCCTTTGATTTATTGCTAATGACAACCTGTGTACGATGGGTATTAATTACAAGCAGAAGAGCATCAGGAAAGTATCAAAGTGCACTTAGCTGGATTATGGCTGCACTTTAGAACTCACCAGACATGAAGGCAAGGCTTAGTAAAATCTTATGATTGGAAGCGAAGGACAAGCAAGGCATGTTGGCTGAAGACAAGCTGTAGGTCCTTCACCCATAGAAACCAACGTGTCTAACATAAATCACTGTCCGAAGCCAATAGAGACGACTGCTCAGAGAAGCACAGGAATGTGGAGAGAATAGTGAGTATGTAGGAGCTAACTTACTTGACTTGGAAAACACAAGATGCTATCATGATGGTAAACATGATATAGAAGATGGGATAAGTTAGTTGCATTTTATCCGTCATAGAAAAAGTGATCATGCTTGAGACGGCTTTTACTGAAATAACAGTCAATGAGGCTGAAAAAGAAAACAAACAAAAAAACACAAATAAAGCACGTATCTGCGATAGAGTCACAAATAAATACACCAGTTTATGAGGCAGAGTAGCAAATACACCAACTGTGCTTTAAGAATGGAAACTGCGGTGGGTAGGGTGGAATCATGGCATTAACCCAGCAGCAGCCCTGGTGCCCAACCTGTGCTGCACTTGAAGTTTGCTTAATCAGCTAAAGGGCTGCTGCGAGTTGGGGTGCTTTTTACCTTTGGAGCAAGCTGTTTATTTCCCAGCCCTAACTGCTGAAGGGATGCTACTGAGGTTATAATTACTAGTAGAAGGGAGAGGCGAAAACAATGAAGGGAGGAGATAAGGAAAGTCAGATTGTCTCTGGGACAGTAATGGTATTCAACCGTACTGAAAATTTTAAAGCCGAATAGATAAGACTGGAATGTGAAAAGCAACTCATGCTTTGAGTTTATTAAGAATTGTACTAAGTCTCTGTGCGAGCCTTTTAGTTAGTAGAAGCCTACAAGCTTTGCCAACATTACTTCTTGACAAGGACAATGATAGAAACAGGACCATGGCCCAGGATTCATTTTGCAGGGTCAATTGTAAATCTAAGATTTACATAAGCAGTATCTATTTATTTTATGTATAAAAAATGAATTCACTGGGAACCAGCAGTTAGCGTAATGGCTATGTCGCTGGACTCCCACGTGGTCGACCACAGTTCGTGTCCCGGACCCGGTGGCTTAAAACTCACGCAGGGCGCGTGTGAGTGCATGCCCAACATCTCGAGAGGAGAATGGAGGAGAAGGGATTGCGGCGTGACCATCCCCCCTAGGGGGAGATTTCTCGCTTTCTGTCTCTACGTCTCTGTCTGTCTGGCGAGTGCACACGCCCTATAGCGAAAAAAATCTCTCAAAAAAAATGAATTCATTAATTTGAGAATGAATTTTTCATAGGTTCCAAATGGCAAGTAAGAAAATGTGACTTTGGGGTTGGCAGGTGGCATAGTGGTTGGGGTGCTGAACTCCCACATGGCTGACCGTGGTTTGAGGCCTGGACCTGGTGGCTTTCTCTCTCTCTCTTGCTCTCTCTGGTGAGCATGCATGCCCTGTAGCAAATTAAGAAATAATAACAATGAATAAAATTAAATAAATAATTCTTAAAAAACAAAACAAAACAAAAAAAACATGGTTTTAGGGCCAACAGGTAGCATGGTGGTTAAGGTGCTGAATCCCACATGACCAGCTCAGCAGTTTGAGTCCCAAAACTGGTGGCCTGAAAAATATGCTGGGTATATGTTCATGCGTGCTCAAAAATCCCAAGAGGAGAATTGTGGAGAAGGGGTTTCAGCATGGCCATTTACCCTGGAGGGTGCTTTTGCACTTTCTATCTCTGTCTCTCTCCAAAAGCACATGTGTCCTATGGTAAAAACCAAAAAAAAAAAAAAAAAACAAAAGAAAGAAGAGAAGCGTCAAAAGGTTATACCAATGTAGAAGCAAGCAAGCATTTTCTGGAACACCATGTTTCTGTAGGAAGAAGACAGTATATTCTCTTTCTGTCTTACATCCCTTGATGTTCCTGTTGCACATAATTCCATAATTGAGCTGAAACCCACAGGAAGCTCAAAAATACCTTTTAAATGGAATCAAATAATTATAAGTCAAAGGCAATGTGAAGGAACAATGTCCTTTCTGCCATTGTCCTACCTGGTCATAATATATCTTTGCTTTATTCCTTTAAGCTTTTGAAAAGGTACTATTTCTTTTTATATGTATGTAAAGAATTGTTTAAAATAGCAGTTGATGACCAACCAGGAATTGTATTCCACAATTTCCTTTCCTAAAAAATTGAAAATATAACTTGAGGGGCACATTTCCAAATTAGTTATTTTCTTTTATTTTCAATTAAAAGTCATAATTCACAGAGAGACCAGGTGATAAATTCTAAAAACAAACCCCTACTCTGAACAAAGAGGCCCTTACAACCAGGCCTCTCTCCATCCCAAGTATCTTTTGACTAGATCCTTTTACATACTTCCTAATGATTACAACAATAGTCATATCTTAGCTAATGTCAAAATTTTAAATATCTATTGAGATGTGTGCCACTTGACGGCTTAAGTTTGTAGGTTAGCTCTTGAGGGACCTTGATTTCTTCCTGAACACTTTGCCTGAAATTAGAGCATAAAAATGTGGTTATGGTCCCGTGGTCTGAACAGCCAGGTTTCCCAAAGGGATAATTAATGGAGAAAGAATTGAACACACTGTTCCATTAGTCTCAGAACCTCGGGATGGCCAAGGACCTTAAAGGTCATCTAATCTAACCACCATCTGATTTTAAGCTGTACTTAAGCGCAAAACTAGAATTCTTTATTAAACTGCTAAACAATCCATTTCTATAGTTGTTATATTTTTAAAGCATGTATAATAACCAACTGATTAATCACTGTTTATTATAATTCTATAAGTTATTTCTAGGCTGTTGTTTTAGGGGGAGGTGGCTGATGAGGCTAGGTGAGAATACAATTTTTAATGTTTTATCATTCTAATGTGCATATATAAAAATAGAACATACTTTTCTAGACAAAGAAAAATGCTAGAATAAACTACATCAAGGTAAGAAAATACACTGAGATATGGTCAGTAGTGATCTCTAGCACTAGAATAATAAATATAAAATGATTTTTTAAAATGTAAAATGTAAAATAAATGTGAAATGATATTTTTTAACAGTCCATAAAAGTTTACACGTTCATTTAAAAATTTTTGGAAAAATGTGGAAAAGCCTGGAAGGAAAAATTAAAATATATAATCTCAACACATACCCCTAAAATCTTTTTTTTTTTTTTTCTTTTACATTTTTGCTACAGGGCGCACGTGCTTGCTGGAGACAGACAGGGACAGAGGGAGAGGGAAAGTGAGAAAGCACCCTCTAGGACTGTTGGCCATGCTGCAACCTCTTCCCTATTCCCCTTCAAGGATCCTGAGCATAAACACACAAACCCAGTGAATTTCCCAGCCCCTGAGTCTGAGGATTGCGTAGCTGGCCATGCGAGATTCACCTGCCCCAAACTTCACACCGTCTGTTGCCCCACCCCTAAATCATCAGCACCTGGGCACATTGTTATTTTTGTATCTGTGTATAAACATTTTGTAACACGTGACTCATATGGAATATACTACTTGGAAATGTACTTTTCATGACCATTACGTATTTCCTATACTGTTAAATATCCTTCTAAAGCATGATTTTTAGTGTCTGTAAAAATTGCTTTTGTATGAATGTATAACCTATTTTGGCAATACCTATTTTTGGATATTTAGATTGTATTGCTTTTTTTTGTTTGTTTCTTTTTTAGTATTAAAAATGAGGCTGTGATGAATATCCTTGAGCATAAATCTTTGTATATCTTTCTGCCTATTTCCTTAGAAAAGCCCCCTAACGGGAAATTACTGTGTCAATGCTCACCCTGAAGGCTTCTGAAATATTGCCTTCCAGAGAGTACCAGTCATACTCTGCCCTATTATGCTACAGAGCTTGACGTGAATTTTTCTATTTTTCTTTTTATCTTTCTCTATTTTCTTTTTTTTTTTTTTTTAGAGAAATTTTTGCTATAGGGCATGTGCGCTCACCAGA
>NW_006160167.1:2898620-2902549 GCF_000334495.1 Tupaia belangeri chinensis | reverse complement strand
GAGAGAAACAGAAAAAAAAAAATCCCCCCCCCCCCCCGGGGGGGTGGCCACACCGCAGTCACTCCTGCATTCTCCTCTCGGGATTTTGGGCACACATGCACACGTGTCAGGAGTGTTTTAAGTTACAGGGTCCAGGGTCGAACTGCAGTCGACCTCATGGGAGTCCAGTGACGTAGCCATTGCACCATCTACTGGTCCCACTTTCTCTAATTTCTTAATTATCAACAAACATATATTCTTGGCTTGTTATAAAGCCATGATGCATTTTTGGATAGAAAAACAGAAAAATACAGCATGACTTTTCTGAGGACTCGATATTTCTATTTGTATAACAACACCATTTTTTTTCCAAATACATGCTGACCCACTTTCGAAATTTGACCCTCTCAGTTTGTTTTTAGTTCTTCATCAATAGCTCCTTCCAAGGATTTTCCCAGATTGCAATCAAGGATTCCTCATTAGAGCCATAAATATTTTATTTATTAATTTTGCTTGACCAATCCGAGTACTAAGGACAGAGAAAGACTTCCTGGCATTCCCAGCTTCCTCACCCACCGAAAGGACTATAGTCAGAGGCTTCAAATTCCTTTAGGAAAGACCCCAGCCACAGGCCAAGGGAGCTGCTCACTGGAGGCCAGATGTCTTTCTTCTGGATCGCTCTCACTTTTTTCCCTTTTTTCTTTTCATTTTTTATCCATCACACAAGTAATATTAAAATGACAATAAAGAAAAAAACCCACCTCTGCACTGCCTCTCATTCATTTCCAGTTTTTGCCTTCTGTGTGGTTTAAATAAATCACAGGGAAGGTAAGTACAGACATGCTCAGATGGGGCTTGAAGCCTTTTTGCCTGTGCCTGATCCAGGTGCCCTAGACTAAAAGGGCAAAACCCTGACTTTGACCTAGAACGAAGCCCTTTGGTTATGTTATTTAGCTCTGGGAGATGAGTCACCGAAAGAGAAAGGTGCAATGTTGTACCTTTTCCATCTTATGTTGCTACTTTTTCCATCTTATGTGAAAATATTTATTTGAAGATAAATATTTTTTAAAGCTGTTACATTATTTTCATAATCATTTTTTCTTTTAAACCTCACTCATGATCACTGTGAAAAACTCAAACAGCATGGGGTACCTTTTTTCTATTTCTTACTGCACACTTCTGGTATTTTACATTCAGGTTCATTTAAGTTCTTTATTAGGAATGGATATTAAACTTTACCATGCCTTTTAGCATCTATTGAGATAATTACATGGTATTTCCCTTCTTACAGCCATTTTATTCTGCATTATTGAGGTACCACTGAAAAATAAACTTATAATTTTAAGGTGTACAACACAATGATTTGATACATGTGTTTATTGTAAAACGATTACCACAATCACGTTGGTAAACGTATTTTTTCCGTGAGTGGTAAGAGCATTTACTATCCATTCTCAGCAAATTTAAACATATAATACAGTATTATTAATTATAGTCACTATGACACATATTAGATTCTGGAATTATTTATCTTTTTTTTTTTGAGAAAGATTTTTGCTATAGGGTGTGTGTGCTTGCCAGAGAGACAAAGTGAGAAATCACCCTTTGGGGGAATGGCCACACCTCAATTCCTTCTCTTTCATTCCCCTTTCAGGATTTTGGGCACACATGCACATGCACCCAGAGTGAGTTTTAAGCCACCAGGTCTGGGACTTGAACCGTGGTTGACTACATGGGAGTTCAGTGATGTAACCAATACATTATCTGCTGGTCCCTGAACTTATTTATCTTAAAACTGAAAGTTTGTATCATCTGACCAATATCTTGATATTTCCTTTTGGATTCATCAATATGATGAGCTATATTAATGGATTTCTTAGAAAACCATCCTTTCATTCTCATAATTAACTCATTCATTTATTCAAATGTTTATTGTATACTTTTTATGTTCAGCTCTAGGTAAAATACGCATAGTGTAAATAAGGGACATGGTCTGTGTTCTCAGGAACTAATTTGGTGACAAAGATGAGTTCATAACACACAAATATGAAAGCAGAAAATGTTAAGTACAGGGTTGGCCCCATAGTATGCTGGTTAAGAAGCTGGATCACACATGGCTGACTGTGGTTTCTGTCTCGACCCCAGTGGCTCGAGAAACACCTGGTGTGCATGTACACGCACATGCCCAAGATCCTGACTGTGGTAAAAAATGGAGGAAAACAGATTGCAGCATGACCCTGCCCCATTGGTAGATGCTTTCTCTTTCTTTCTCTGGTAAGCACATGTGCTCTCTGGCAATTTGAAAACAACAAAAGAATATATAAGTACAAATTGTTCTAATTGTTTTAAAGAAAAACAACCAGTTATCAGTCCCATTAAGGTTACCTGGTCATGAAATATGATTTTCTCTGGATTTTCTTTGCTAATATTTTACTTGAGATTTTTGTATCAATATTTAATAGTGGAATTAGCTTATAGTGTGTTTGTTCTTTGATAAGTTTGAGATCAGTATTGTGTGGTCATGTTTTTTAAAAATATGAAAACATTCTTCTTATGTCCTGAAATAGGCAGAATTATCTGTTCCTTCAAGATTTGAAGACGTGACATTTATAACTGCCTAGGTCTGGTTCTTGTTAGGATGTAGTTTTTAATAACTCCTATATTTTCCCTATAGTCATTTTCATGTAAAAAATAAGCAATTTATGCAAGTATTCCTTTATGTGTGTGTGTGTGTGTGTGTGTGTGTGTGTGTGTGTATTTTGTATGTGTACATGAGTGTCTGTGTGTAAGCTATTTCTAAGTTCTATTTTGGGTTAGTTATAATTTTTCTTAATTTAAAAAAAAAGTTTGGTCTATTTTATTGGTTGTCTTTTTAAAAAATAATTGTTTATTTTTATTTATTCATTCATTTATTTTAATTTGACCAGAGAGAGACACAGAGAGAGAAAGAGAATGTGAGAAAGCAAGCCACCAGGTCCAGTACTTGGACTGTGGTTGGCCATGTGGGAGTGCCCAGCGTCTTAACCACCACGCCACCTGCTGGTCCCCAGTTGGTTGTCTTTTTATTGTTATTAATTTTTAATTTGCTATAGGAAACATGTGCTCACCAGAAAAAGAAAGAAAAGAAAGAAAGCAAACCTCCAGGTCTGGGATTTGAACCATGGTTTGCCATGTAGTAGTCCAGTACCTTATTCACCACACCACCTGCTGGCCCCTATTAGTCATCTTTTAAGAACTTAGTTATCCATTCATTACTTTTCTATTATCTATTTCATTTCTGCCTTTTTAATAAAATGCTCTTTTCTACTTTCCTTAGCTTTATTTCAGCTTCCCTTCCCCCTACATTGAGTGTTTAATTGGCCTAGATTTAAAGCAATTATTTTGGGACCAGCAGATGGCATAAAATGGTTACGTCGCTGGACCCCAAGTAGTCAACCTCAGTTTTAGTCCTGGGCTGGCAGCTTAAACTCACGCTGGGCGTGTGTGTATGTGTGCCCAAAGTCCTGAGAGGAGAATGGAAGAGAAGGGATTGCAGTGTGGCCATCCCCTCTGAGGGGAGTAATTTTTTGCTTTCTGTCTCTGTCTTTCTGGCCAGCACATGCGCCCTATAGCAAAAATCTCTGTCTATAAAAAAGAAAACACAAAAAACAAACAAAAAACAATTTATCTGAATACAACATTAGTTATAAACTATATGTTTTAATATTAAGTGTTTTTATAATTGTTTATAAAAATTAAAATTTTATTTATTATATTGGGTCATCAGAAAAGTCTTGACTTTTTTTCTGTTTTTTAATACAAAAATGCATCATGACTTTTTTGACAACCAAATATTATTATTTTTAAAATTTGCTATAGGGTACATGCACTAACCAGAGACGGTGGTGGGGGAAGAAAGCAAGCTGCCAGGTTCTGGGACTTGAACCAAGGTTGACTATGTGGGAGTCCAG
>NW_006160167.1:2841789-2881633 GCF_000334495.1 Tupaia belangeri chinensis | reverse complement strand
ACAGACCCCAGTGGCTCGAGAAACACCTGGTGTGCATGTACACGCACATGCCCAAGATCCTGACTGTGGTAAAAAATGGAGGAAAACAGATTGCAGCATGACCCTGCCCCATTGGTAGATGCTTTCTCTTTCTTTCTCTGGTAAGCACATGTGCTCTCTGGCAATTTGAAAACAACAAAAGAATATATAAGTACAAATTGTTCTAATTGTTTTAAAGAAAAACAACCAGTTATCAGTCCCATTAAGGTTACCTGGTCATGAAATATGATTTTCTCTGGATTTTCTTTGCTAATATTTTACTTGAGATTTTTGTATCAATATTTAATAGTGGAATTAGCTTATAGTGTGTTTGTTCTTTGATAAGTTTGAGATCAGTATTGTGTGGTCATGTTTTTTAAAAATATGAAAACATTCTTCTTATGTCCTGAAATAGGCAGAATTATCTGTTCCTTCAAGATTTGAAGACGTGACATTTATAACTGCCTAGGTCTGGTTCTTGTTAGGATGTAGTTTTTAATAACTCCTATATTTTCCCTATAGTCATTTTCATGTAAAAAATAAGCAATTTATGCAAGTATTCCTTTATGTGTGTGTGTGTGTGTGTGTGTGTGTGTGTGTGTGTATTTTGTATGTGTACATGAGTGTCTGTGTGTAAGCTATTTCTAAGTTCTATTTTGGGTTAGTTATAATTTTTCTTAATTTAAAAAAAAAGTTTGGTCTATTTTATTGGTTGTCTTTTTAAAAAATAATTGTTTATTTTTATTTATTCATTCATTTATTTTAATTTGACCAGAGAGAGACACAGAGAGAGAAAGAGAATGTGAGAAAGCAAGCCACCAGGTCCAGTACTTGGACTGTGGTTGGCCATGTGGGAGTGCCCAGCGTCTTAACCACCACGCCACCTGCTGGTCCCCAGTTGGTTGTCTTTTTATTGTTATTAATTTTTAATTTGCTATAGGAAACATGTGCTCACCAGAAAAAGAAAGAAAAGAAAGAAAGCAAACCTCCAGGTCTGGGATTTGAACCATGGTTTGCCATGTAGTAGTCCAGTACCTTATTCACCACACCACCTGCTGGCCCCTATTAGTCATCTTTTAAGAACTTAGTTATCCATTCATTACTTTTCTATTATCTATTTCATTTCTGCCTTTTTAATAAAATGCTCTTTTCTACTTTCCTTAGCTTTATTTCAGCTTCCCTTCCCCCTACATTGAGTGTTTAATTGGCCTAGATTTAAAGCAATTATTTTGGGACCAGCAGATGGCATAAAATGGTTACGTCGCTGGACCCCAAGTAGTCAACCTCAGTTTTAGTCCTGGGCTGGCAGCTTAAACTCACGCTGGGCGTGTGTGTATGTGTGCCCAAAGTCCTGAGAGGAGAATGGAAGAGAAGGGATTGCAGTGTGGCCATCCCCTCTGAGGGGTGTAGCTTTTTGCTTTCTGTCTCTGTCTTTCTGGCCAGCACATGCGCCCTATAGCAAAAATCTCTGTCTATAAAAAAGAAAACACAAAAAACAAACAAAAAACAATTTATCTGAATACAACATTAGTTATAAACTATATGTTTTAATATTAAGTGTTTTTATAATTGTTTATAAAAATTAAAATTTTATTTATTATATTGGGTCATCAGAAAAGTCTTGACTTTTTTTCTGTTTTTTAATACAAAAATGCATCATGACTTTTTTGACAACCAAATATTATTATTTTTAAAATTTGCTATAGGGTACATGCACTAACCAGAGACGGTGGTGGGGGAAGAAAGCAAGCTGCCAGGTTCTGGGACTTGAACCAAGGTTGACTATGTGGGAGTCCAGCGCCTTAACCACCATGCCACCTATTAGCCCCCATAATGATTTTAAAAATGTAACCTGCAATGAAATCTTGCTCAGCTGTAGCTTAAGAGTAGAGTTAACATTTCCAGGTGGTAGGGTTTTACTGGTTCCTACTTTTGTTATTATTTTTCTGCCTTTATTTCACTGTGATCTGAGAATATGAACTACTTTAGCTTCCTGGAGTGTATCAGGAATTTCTTTATGACCAATTATATGATCAACCTTTATTTACACGGGCACTTGAAAGTGTTTCCCATTTACTTTGTCTTCAGGATTTAGAGTTTACTATTAGAGGTACTAGTTCAAAGTTAAATATTCAGATCCTTTACCTTCAGATATTTTCTGTCTAGTTAGCTTTCATGAACTGAGAGAAGTCTCTTCCTCCACTTATATTTTTGTTAATGTAGGCTTGCATTTCTCTGCAGATTTCCCATTGAATATTAGATATGATGTCCTTATGGATTATGCCCTTTATATCAGAGTAAATTTTTCCTTTTCTGGTCTAATTTGTGTTTTTTTTTTTTTTTTGGCTTGATTTTAAGATAATAATATTTTAAAAGGATTAAATATATATCTCAATTGCAGTAATGTATATGCAAAGTATAATTTGAATAATTTTGACTGTTTCTTTCTATTGATCAGAGTTGAAGATAGAAACAATGAGAAAAAATAGGGTGCTCCAACATTTTCATTCAGATCTAATATATGACTTAGTACAACTCAATTAGAGAATAAGAAGACAAGATATGCCCTTACCTAGAAGTGCCACTAGGGTTAGCAGAACCACAATGTGCTTCATTCCTTTTCTTTTAAGAAAATATAGAAGGATGCAAAAAATCAATATTTCTAAAATCTAGAAATGAAAAAGATGAAAAACAGGTTATTCTATACACAGTCTTCAAAATGCCACACTTAAAAAATTATTTATTTAACTGTATGTATGTATGTATGTATGTATGTATGTATGTGTGTATGTATGTAATTTGACCAGAGAGAGATAGAAAGCAAGCCTCCAGGTTCGGAACTTGAACTGTGGTCCACCATGCAAGAGTCCGTGCCACCTGTCAGCTCCATACTGTTAAACACCTGTCTACCAGTGATGCCCAAATCTAGATATCTCGTTCTGACCTCCCAAAGAACCAGTCTCAACAACTTTCCTTGAGTCATTCCCACAACACACCTAATGGACATCCACACACATATGGGCAACGTATAACTCTTGATTCCCAACTTGTTCTTCCTGAATCTTCACCCCTTAGTAAGCGCTATCACTATATGCCCTGCTGCACAAGCCCCAAACTCTTCACTTTCCCTCACTCCTTGCCATCCTCCCTCTGGACTACTGCAGTAACTTCTAATTAATCTCGGATGTTACCCTTGCCTCTCTACAATCCAGTAACTCAGCAGTCAGAGAACTATTTAAAAATACAATTGGGATAATAACATATATCATTTGTAGATAAGAATATATATAAGAAACAGAACCTACCAATACTTTTTTTTATTTGCTGAGAGTGTGTTCACTTGCCAGAGAGAGAGAACAAGAGGGAAAAGAAGAATGCTCTTCCCAGTGGGGTGTGGTTATGCTACAATCCTTTCTCCCTCATTTCCCCATCCTGTTGGGATTTTGGACACGTACATACACGCACCCAAGCTGCTAGGGACAGGATTAAAACTGTGAGGTTGGCTACGTGGGATCCGGCTTCTTTACCACCAGGTGACGGGGCTCGTTTTCTACCAATGTCTTTCATGTGCCCTTCCACAGCTGGACCCCCTCCTTCAGGGCTCTCCCCGGGAGATACTACACTAAATTTTGTGTCCATCATTCACTTTCCTTATCATTCATCACATTTTAATGTATCCCCAAATAATGCCCTGTTTATCCTTACATTTGGACTTTATATGAGTAGAATTATACTTGCTTTTACATGCTTGCCTTTTTAGCTCTGCCTTGTAGTAACAATATAAATTAGACTTAGTCATTCCTTTGCTAAAACCTCCTATGTTTTCTATCACATTTAGAATAAAATCCAAACTCCCCCTAGATTACAAAGCTCTAGCCAATATGTCAGATCTCATTTTGTACCACTCACTCCTAGATTGTCCACTCTGTACCAACCACAATGTTCTTTTAAAAACTTTTCTTCCCACAGTCCTTTGCATTCCTCAGATTTCTCCCGTTCCTGGGCCTTTCATTGTTCGTGCTGTCCGAATGCTCTTTGCTGATCCCTGCACAATGGTTGCTTCTAGTTCCCAGCCCTCAGCTCTGACATCATCCCCTCAGAGAGGCCTTTGCAGTGGTTTGAATGCGTCTGCCAAAATTCATGCATTGGAAATTTAATCTCCCACACAACAATGTCGCGAAGTGAGATCTCTAAGAGGTGAACGGGGTATGAGAGAGTGGGTTCCTGACAAGAGGATGGGCTTAGCCGTCTTCCTGTCTCCATGACTCTCCCCTCCTGTCCTTTCCCCTTTCGCCACAGGATGCAGCAAGAAGGCCCTTGCCAGATGCCAGGCAGCTGCCTGGACCATGCCTTTCAGCTGCCTAGCCTCCACAACCACAAGTAAAATAAATCTGTTTTCTTTATAAATTACCTAGTCTGTGGTATTCTGTTTTAGCAGCAGAAATTAAACTAAGAAAGTCTTGTCTCATAACTGTGCTCTAAGAATCACCAGTTATACTCTCATACTCCAGGCTTCGGGTCACGCTAGAGCGTTTTGTCCTTATCAGGGGGTATTTCTTATTCATATATTTAGTATTTCTACTCTCTCTCCCTCACTGGAACCCCAAGCTGTACGAGAGCAGGGACCTTATCTGTCCTGTGTGCCATTTTATCTCCAGTGTCGGGCACATAGTTTGTCACTCAGTAAATACTCATTGAATTAACGAGCAAATCACACATCAAGTTTACTAGAGAAACTTTCTGAAAAAGACCTAATGCCTAATAATTTGAGTGTTCAATAAATATTGACTAAGAGTCCAAAATTTTCCTACCCGTAAGAAAACAATAGTGTAATTTCGAGTTCTGTTTTATTTTTACTTGTTTTTTGCAGCGCTTAAGCTGAAGTCAAGTTATTTATTTATTTTTTTATTAGCGATAGTATCCTTGAACTGAAATCATAAGTATGAATGTTCATTTTTCTGACATCAGATGAATAAAAGTAACAATTACTAATTGTTTTCTTAAAGATTGCTGGGATTTCTTAAAGATTTTGCCAGGATTGCATTTTACTTTCAGAGTTCTCTCTAAATCAATTTAAATCTGTTTCAATTCAAAGTTCTGCTTGGTGTTCTCCTCTTGGTCCCCTGTGAATATGGAAGCAGCAGGACCCCTATCTTCTTCATTTAAAACTCTTTTCATCTAATATAGAAGATTAAATCATCCCTTAGTCTTTTCTCCTCCTGGTAAATTAGACCAATTATTTTAACTTCTCCTTATAGGACTTATTTGCCAAGTCTTTAATTTAATCGAGTCAAGCTACAGAAGCTATTAAAGTTTTGCTATCTCTTTGCCTTCCCTAAAGCGGCTATCAAAACAGTGGGTGTTCTAATTTCCGTACAACTCACCAATCACTGTACAGAAACAAAGTCTGAGAAGCGAGAGGGACCAGTAGATGGTATAATAGCTACGTCGCTGGACTCCCATGTAGTCAACTGTGGTTTGAGTCCTGGACCCGGTGGCTTCAACTCATGCTGGGCGCGTGTGCATGCGTGCCCAAGATACCGAGAGGAAAATGGAGGAGAAGGGATTGCGGCGTGGCCATCCCCCCTGGGGGGTGATTTCTCACTTCCTGTCTCTATGTCTCTCTCTGTCTGTCTGGCGAGTGCATGTGCCCTAAAGCAAAAACCTCTCCAAAAAAAAAAAAAGGAAGTGAGATGCTGAGAGGTGAAGGGATTAATGCCATTAGTGAGGAGTGGGTTCCTGAGAAGAGGATGGGTTTAGCCATCTTCAGTTCAGGGTCCCTTCAACCACAGACGTCTATTTGTCATGTGAGACAACCACCCACCACACCCAGCAGAGAAAAGAAAGCCCTTCCTGCACTAGCATGCAGAGCATGTCGACTAAATCTACGCGCTTGCTGAGTATTAACCTGGAGGAGTCGGGGGTGAGGGTAGTTGTTACCAGTTCTAAAAACCATGTGTGATTTTTTTTTTTTATTTTTGCAAATGCCATCTCTGTGGCTTTAGATAAATAAAACATGAGTTCGTATTATTCACACAATGACTATTTGCCCTGAGTTCTGCTTCATGACAGGAGGTCACACAGCTCCCAGGAATCAAATATTCAAGCAGTATACATTCATGTTAAAATGCAACTTTGTTCTCTCTCTGAACATATCAATATTCAATAGACTGTGGTTTCTGCAGGCTGCTGCGGCCCAGGAAGAAGATGCATTGCTGAGTGCTGTCTCAGAGGGCAGAAATAATTGCAGCCCTTTCTACGCGTCCCTGAGCCTCACACTGTTCTCACGGCCTTCCTTGCACTAATCCATTGAATCCTCACAACCACCTTAGGAGGCAGATACTAGTGTTCTCCTGTTTTATAAACAAAGAAACTGTGGTTCAGAGGGGTTAAACGATGTAGCTCTGGTAGGCAGAATAATGGCTCCATAATAAGGCCCATGTCCTTAATACCCAGAACCTGTGACTATGTTAATTTACAAAGGGACTTCACAGACAAGATTAAGGCTATGGCCCCTACATGCAGAGATTGTCTTGGCTTATCCAAGTGGGCCCGTATAATCACTCGAGTCCTTAAAAGCAGAGAACCTTTCCAGCTGTGGTCAAAGAGAACTACACCATGAGAAAGACCTGAGCCAAGGAATGCAGGTGACCTTTCAACACTGGAAAAGGCCAGAAACATTCTCCTCTAGAAGCCCCAGCCAGGAACCCAGCTCTGCCAATACCTTGGTTGGAGGCCAGTAAGATCAGGTCAAACTCCTGACCTCCCACATTGGAAGATAATGTGTGTTGTTTTAAGCCATTCTGTTCGTGACAACTTGTTGTGGAAGTCATAGCGATCTAAGCGAGGTTTGGTACTTGAAGTCTTTCCAGAGGAACAGTCTTCAGGATGAGTTTTCTGAACTGATTTTGGGTTTTCTGAATTGGTTCTCCGATCCACTTAGGCTGAAAGGCACTAATCGCCCTGCTTTCAGTGGTAAAACGGGCTCTGGCAGTCTATGAGTGGATGTAGCAATAAAGACACAAAATTCCACCATTGGATGCCTCGCTCTTCATCCCAAAATCTGAGCTGGAGTTCACCTCATCTTTTCTCACCAAGTTCTTTCTTGAGAGCATAGCCTTTGATATGGCTTCTTTGTCCAAACGAACCTCTGCAAAGGTTCTCACTAAGGTAGAGTTTGGACAGAGATTTGATCCTCGATACACATCTTTATTTGTTCTCCTTTGAGAGCTGTTTAGAGATGTTCATTGAATTGTTCACCCACAGGTGAACGGCTTGGTTTTGAATTCTGGCTCTAACATTTGGTATTTATGTGACCTTGGACCTCCCTGAGCCTCAGCTTCCTCACCCGTCAGATGCAGGGGGTAAGAGTGCCCAAGGCCTAGGGCTGAGGTAAAGGATAGGGTGTGATGAGGGCTAAGCATGGGCTTGGCTGCTGTGGGCGTGTTGGCTCCTGCTATTGCGGAGTGTCTGCTAGAGCAGATAATCAAGTGGCATTTGCATTCGGACAATAAAGCAAATGAATATCATGCAATACATATTGACATCTTGTAAAAACATAGCTTCCTCCCTTCATGTTTTTCATACCTGATGGTGGACTTGGAAGCCGCTTTGCCAGAAAGGCTGATTTAATCATCAGCTGTGGGGTACAGAATTACACCAAACGATACACTTGGCCCCTGCTTCTGCAGATTTTATTTTTTGGTCCGGCACAAAGAAAATGAGCACTGTGCTGATTATTTTGCAAAGGATTTTATGTTCATTACAGAGGTTTCAATTTGAATAGTGTGTTGGAAAGTATGGGTGGCCAGAACCACCATCAAGTCTGCCAAAGGACGGGGAGTAATTGAGGTTCCAGGCTGCATTTCCTAATAGGGGCTCTGCAGAATCCGTTAGTAGGTTTTACTTAACAATAGGTCCTTCTGAGAAAAGGGCCCCATGGACAAATAAGCCTGGGGCATGCAGGATCAACAAAATTAAATGACTTTTGGCTTCTGACAGTGCCAAGGATGAGGATGAATTTCCCAGAGGCTATGTTATGGGACATCTCTCCAAGCTAG
This sequence comes from Tupaia belangeri chinensis, assembly GCF_000334495.1. Taxonomy (NCBI): domain Eukaryota; kingdom Metazoa; phylum Chordata; class Mammalia; order Scandentia; family Tupaiidae; genus Tupaia; species Tupaia belangeri. The sequence continues at coordinate 2,873,555 of NW_006160167.1, read as the reverse complement.
TTTGACTTTGAAAGCCCACTAAGTTTTGTTTTGGGGGAAGCATGGCGGAGGGGAGACTACCCATAAAACAGGCTGGGAAAGGCTGTTTTAGTGAGTAAGGCACAAAAGGACATCTCATTGGTCTGTGGCTAGCAGGCACCAGGCTTCTCAAATGCTCTTTCTAGAAAAAAGAGTACCAAATCAGAGGATGGATCCCTGGGCCTAGTTTCTGTAGACTTCCACTTACTGTAAAGGAAATACAGACACTTTCTGGCCCAGGTAGACATGTAAGACAAGGGACGGCATGAGCCAGGCTGTAATGCCATTGCATAAGCCCTTGAAATAAAATCTCTTCAGGCTTTTACATATTTGAATTCATTTTATAAGTTATTTGATCAGTCCTGAAAAAGCAATTCAGGTGCTATAGTAGTTATCGTTGGTGTAATACATAAGCAATTAGACGGGTGACACATCAGAGAACAGTCTTAATTACTATAATTACGATCCTTGCCGTTCTGCTTGCACCAGAAGCACAGAATCTGCCACATCCAAGGATTAAATATTAATTACTTCAATGTTGAACAGATTTAAACCAAACTTCAGCTCAAGATCTTAATATACAATTGATCACTCCTAGTGCCTTTAGAGATGCATAACATAACTATATAATGGATTCAACTTCCAAACTAATGTAATAGAAATCTATTCTCTAATGCCAACAGTGTAATTCAAACACTACTTTATTAAACTTTATTTTATGCTATCTTGTAAATGCCCAGATTTACATTCTTTACATTCTTCTCTGTGGCATTTACTTTCAAATATACTTTCACTATTTTGATTTGATTCTATAGAAATATGGGTCTCTCTCAGGACTATACAATTTCTGCTACAAGAATTTCTGTCTATAAGTTGGGTGTCTAATCACTACTGAATGGTAAGTGAATAAATAAGTTGACTTTGGAAAATGGCAAAATGCAATTAATTTCAGAGCATTCTCTCCTTTTTTGTGGAAATACATGATTTAATAAAATGTAGTTTTGATCTTTTCAAATGTTTTCTCTGGTGTTAAAACAATACACAATACATCATCATTAAACCATGCTATTTATTCCAGAAAATAAGTCTTGATGCATCTTTAATCTCCAAAGGATTCAACTCAGGCTATTAATTTTCTGGTCACAGGCTATGTGACCCTTTCTTACTGGATGAAGAGTTTGTTTTGCCTGTAGGCAAAAAGTAATATTGTAATGTGTTGGTAGGACTTCAAGTCTGAACTATCACGAAATATTCAAAAAAGTATAAAGAACAGAAGTAAATCACAGAGTTTAAAACTAGTGCTTACAGCTGATAGATGAAAGCTGTGATAGTTAAAGGACTGAGCATGGGCCCAGCCACAGTTGCTCATGCTGCTAAGATGCTATGCACTACAGGCTGGGACTACATGGGAGACCCCAGGTTCAATTCCCAGTCTAACCAAAACACTGGGCACACTACTGTGTATCTGTAATCCCAGCCAACCAGGGAGGTCGAGGCAGGAAAACTGAGAGCTCGAGGCTGCCCTAGGCAACATAGCAAGGCCTTGTCTAAAAAAGAGACAGGCATAATGGTATGCACCTCTAATTCCAACTAGGAGACTGAGGCAAAGCTCTGTCTTACCAAAACCAAACCAAAACAAAAAGACTGAGGATGGCAGAGAAGTAGGAAGATAAATGGAGCAGAGAGGAGACATGAAGTATGACAGACCCAGGGAAGGCTAATCTGAATTGGGAAGCTCAGTCCCAAAGGTTGAGTGAAGGCAGGGTTTTGGGAAGAGGTAGGACATGACAGAGCTAGGGCAGAAATAAGGTCCATGAGAATGGAAGTCAAGGTCAAAGCATAAAAGAATAGGTGTTTAAATAAGCAGGGCATTATGACTGATGGGCTGATTGATTGATTGACCAGCCAGTAATAGTCCTTGCCCTGACAAAGTACAGGGTCTTCTAGAATAGAACAGACAGGTAAATAGATAAAAGGGTCCCATCTGAGCCATGCTCATGAGGGTGAGTTTGTGGGAAGCTGGAAGAGGACAGTGGCAAAGGAGATAAAGGATTTCCTTGGCAGAGGAAACGACTGACAGATACAACAGCACTGATTTAAGTGGCTTAACTGGAGTACCTTACTGATCAGATCTGTCTTTAGGAGGTTATTGTAACCACAGCATTGAGAGCAGCAGGGAAACATTGAGTCAGAGGCTGCTGGGATAGTCCAGGCACAAGATAGTCAAAGTCTGAATGAATGCAATGGCAACAGGGGTGTATAAAAGGGATCAAGGCCAACAGGATGGAGGTGAAGGAGCAGAATGAGGGTATCGGGGAAGTAATGTGTAGTTCAAGTTTCCAGTGTGAGGGGCTGACACGGAAAATATAAGAAAAAATATAAGAAAGGGGAGTTGGGAGAGAAGAGATTGTGTTTAGTTTCTGATATGTTCCATGTGAGGACCTGTAGGACATCGCAGAGATGAGTAGTAAGTGGAGAGGTGGGAATATAGATCTGAAGCTCAGGAGAGGCTTGGGAGGGAGAGGTAGGGCTGGCTTTGGAAGGAGGTGATGGTGGAGTAGAAGAGTGTGTACCATGACTAGTTATGGCAGAGGAGGAGGTGTCCAGGAGCTTGGGATGGGTTAGTTAGAGAGGAAGAGGGGAAGCATGGAAAATATACTGACAAATCATGGAAGAGAAGGTTTCCAGGGGATGATTGGCCATGGAGTAAATAGTGTGCATGGTTCAAGAAGAATCAGGACCAAAATCAGCAATTCCATGTGGCAATCTCATAGGCGGTAGTTACCAGACTGTAATGTGTGAGGAGTGAATGGGAGCTGAGAAAGTGAAAGGAGCCACCATAGACTATTTGAATACATTTCTTTTCTTTTTTTTTGGAGAGGTTTTTGCTATAAGGTGTGTGTACTCACCAGAAAGACAGAGAGAGACAGAAAGTGAGAAATCACCCCCCAGGAGGGATGACCACGTCACAATCCCTTCTCCTCCATTCTCCTCTCAGGATTTTGAGCCCACATGCCCACGTGCCCGGCGTGAGTTTAAGCCACCGAGTCTGGGACTCGAACCACAGTGGACTACATGGGAGTCCAGCGATGTAGCCATTACACCACCTGCTGGTCCCTTGAATACATTTCTGAAGGTGCACGAAAGAAAAGAAATAGGAGTTCATTAAAGGGTATGCAGAATATTAGGATTTTTTTTTTGAGCAGAGAGACCAAAGTATCTTAGTAGAGTTAAAGGGGTAGTGAGGGAGACTGAAAGCAAAGGCCTGTAAACTGTAAACATGTGTGTTCTAGTAATCAGAATAATATGTCTGAGACAGTACGGCATATAGTATTGTTGTCATACAGACTATGAACGGAAGCTGTAATATCTTGAGTTACTCTTAATGTTGGCCAATCAACATATCCCCCACAAATGTCAAAGTCACATTTTTAAATACTAGGCATATAAAATAGGATCATGTTGTTTTACTTGTTTTAATGGCAGGGGACTGGACTTTTTTAGTTCATTACTTCTTCTTCTTTTTTTATTTTTTTAAGGTTTTTGCCTAAGAGTGTGTGTATTCGCCAGAGACAAAGACAGGGCAAGTGAGAAGTCACCTACCCCCTCAAAAGGGAAATGGTCATACTGAAATTCCTGAAATTCCTTTTCCTCCATTCTCTCATTGGGATTTTGGGCACACATGCATGCGTGCTCAGTGTGATTTTCAAGCCTCTGGGTCTGGGACTCAAACCAAAGTTAGCCATTTGGGAATCCAGTGCCTTAACAACCATGCCACCTGCTGGTCCCATTGAGTTTATTTCTAATCCTAGAACTGTATGATTCTGTGTGCTTTGATTTCTTTTATTGAATTCACAACTATACTATCAATCCAATTATTTGTTAAGGGCTTACCTGATCTATCCCAGTGTTCTTATTATCTGCCCTTTCTAGAATTTTTTTTTTTTTTTTGAGAGAGGTTTTTTGCTATAGGGTGTGTGTACTCACTGGAGAGACAGAAAGCACTAGACGGAAAGCAAGAAATTACCCCTTGGGGAAATGGCCACACCACAATCCCTTCTCCTCTAGGAATTTTGGGCATGCACACACATGTGCCCAGTGTGTTTTAAGTCGCCAGGTCTAGGACTTGAACCACAGTCAACAGCATGGGAGTCCAGCAATGTAATTCATCTGCTGGCCCCTCTAGAACATTCTTAATTGTCAATTTAAATCAAAATAGGTAACAAGTTGCATATGACCTTTTTGATTGTGTTCTCTCTTTATGCCTTCCAGAGACAGCCACTGTATCAAATAAAATATTCCAGTCAATGATTTTAAATTTCTGTATTAGTTCATTTGCATTCCCTCAGTCTTGTATTCTGGTGTCTGATACTCTCAGACCATCTATTGCATTGATCTTAATGAGACCTTTTTGGAAGAAAATACCTATCTTGAATAAAACATAGCAAAGTAAAAATGTGTCCTCAGGTACTGAGCCTTAACCTTGGAAGATAATTTTTTTTTTTTAACTTAAAGTTTTCCCAAAACATGTTGCTCTGGAATTTTCTGGATTAAATGTGAAAATTATTCCTGTGACATGCCACTCCGAGGATAGGACACTTGGGAAATTGGGCGTTCCTATTGCTGACTTGATATTTCCAGTTCTTTGGTATTGTCAAATATGTTTACATTTAATGGGATGTAAGTGCCGTGTTAGTTGTCTAACAACTGCATATACCAGTGGTCTAGATCATAGTGCTTCAAGGACAGTAAAACATTGAGAATGCTTACCACATAGATCAGGAACTGCCAGCCAACAAAGTAATACTGCACTGTTCTTGCAGAGATAGCCTGAGTTATGTTTGGAGCAAAGGTCACCAAAAGATACATTCCTGCAAATGCCAATGTCATACCTTCAAATAAAATGGAAAAAACAAGCCAGATTGAAAAGGGGGCACTTCGAGCTTTTAGTTGATGTAAACATCACCTAGAGACCTAATGTTAGGTATATAATGTGTGAGCAGTCCCTTCCTATAAAAATGCAATTCACTCACATGTTCTCTTTTTTTTTTTTTTTTTTTTTTTTTTGAGAGGTTTTCGCTATAGGGCGCGTGCGCTCGCCAGACAGACAGAGAGAGACATAGAGACAGAAAGCGAGAAATCACCCCCCAGGGGGGATGGCCACGCCGCAATCCCTTCTCCTCCATTCTCCTCTCGGGATCTTGGGCACGCACGCACACATGCCCGGCGTGAGATTTAAGCCACCGGGTCCGAGACGCGAACCGCGGTCGACTACGTGGGAGTCCAGCGACATAGCCATTACGCTAACTGCTGGTTCCCAACTCACATGTTCTCTTGAAAGCATTATCTTGAAAAGGGGAGACAGGGCTGGAGGATGGATGGGGCAGGGTGGAACTTCTTTTTTTTTTTTTTTTTTTCTATTGATTCAAATGAATCCTGGCCTCTTCAGGGAAGTGGTCCCCAAAGATGGGGAAGATCAGAACACAAGTCCAGGGAGACATGAAAACACATCCAAGCTGCTTCCTCAGGCCAACAAGCGAGTGCTGTGTCTAGATCCACCTAGATCCAGATCATAGGACCCAGAGGACAGAGAAGTCCATCACAAAATGGGGCCTTTAAACACACTCCCATAATTTTACACTTCGAAACTCTGGTAACAAGCACTTTAATCACTGCCATTTATTGGCGTCTTTTAGCAGAAATAATGAAGGTGAATGCAGAATTTGCTACAGGATTTTAGTTAATCCACCTAGAACCAGAATTCTAAGGTTAACTTAGTAAATAAACTCACATCCTAACCCTCTGTACGGAGTGTGGCCCAGTCATTGGGTTAGCATTACTTAGAACGATGGAAGGAGGGAGTGTGTGTGCTGCACTGAAAGAGGGGTGGAGAAGACTAGCCTTTCCAAACAAAACTGAAAACGTAACGTTAACAGCCTGAGAAAAACTTATATATGCAGCACTTTTCAGATGGTACACCTGAAAACATAATTTGACTTGTTTCATCACTGAGGCCAGTTATGTTGTGGACGTAATTTACAATCAGCCTCAACTCTAACCTGAAATAATTTGGTTTATCTACAGAATCTCACAATTTGAAGGCATCAATTTTCTATTCTTTTTAGCTACATAATTCAGGCTTTGAACTCTTGTTTCTGAGAACAAATAGCATTTGCTTTTTCACTAGAGGACCACTATTCAGGATAGCATAGAAGCTGCAGGTATGATTTCTTTAATGTAACAATTAATTCTGTAATGTTTTGAGACAATAGAAACTCTATGTATAATTTTTATAGCCATTTCTAATGAGAACTTTTAAAATGAAAAAACAATATACATTATTAAATGCTATAATAAAAGCAAAATAATAAAACCATATATAAGAACCTGGGGGAAAATTATTGGTCAGTTGTGTTCTTTCTTTGAAAAAAGATTTTATAAGATAATTATTCAAAATTAGGTCCCTAGAAAGAGTTTTTTGTTTTGTTTTGTTTTTAAGAAATCTTTCTAAATTTGGTATAGTAAAATAACTTAGATCTATTAAATATAATTTTAAAAGCTCAGACTTTCGTTTCTTTTGTGAAGTCTCAATTTCATAAAATTCTTCTACCACCTATTTCTTTATCTCACCTAACAATATCTAATGTCAATGAACTTTCTTGCGTTTTCATTTAGTTTTGAGTGGGTAACACAAGCATATAGCAAACAATTTCAGAGATTCACAGGGTGATCCGTGAACTGATAAATCTCTTTCACACTCTGATGTCCCACTAGTTCTCCTCCCCCAGGTTAAACTGCCAATAGTTGCTCAAGATTCCTTTTCAGAGATATTTTATGCTTGTGTGAGTGTGCATGAATTTTGTTTTTTCACATAAATGATAGCATATGATACACAGTTTTTTTTTTTTCCTTCTTCTTTTGTTTTGTTTGGTTTTGCTATGGAGAGCATGCTCTCATTGGACAGAGAGAGAAAGAGAAAGTGAAAAATCACCCCCCAGGAGAAATGGCCACACCACAATCCCTTCTCCTCCATTCTTCTCTTGGGATTTAGGCACACAAACACGTATGCCCGGCGTGATTTTTCAAGCTGCCAGGTCCAGGACTCAAACAGAGAAGTATGCCATGTGGAATCCAGTGTCTTAACCACTATGCCACTGACTGGTCCGATACACACTTTTCTGCATCTCGCTTTGTTTCTACTTAACAAACAGAACACTTGGAGGAGAAAATTTTATATCAGTATATGTAGGGCGCCTTTAATCTTTTCAAATCTGTATAGTAGCCCCTTATATGGAGGTATTATTATTTATTTAATCTAACTTTCTAATCCTGTCTGTCTCATCCTGACACAACCCTCCCTGTTTCATGTGCTTCACATTTGTCTTCCATGGCCACTTCTACCAATATATACAAGGGGTCTCCCAAATGTTCATGGAAAATACATAGTATGAAAAAACTATGCATGGATTTCAAAATTTCTTTGCACCAAAACAAACTTGTACTTTAACTCTATTTTCCATAAACTTTTGAGGTCCCCTCGTATCTTCATTTCATTTCAAAACTCTTTAAAAGCAAAATAAAATGGCTGATATTTTGCAGTCTCACTTTCGAAGTTCCTTTTATATGTTCCATTTGAGTCTAGCAACTTTATGGCAGCTCAGTGGTTACACATCCTTCCTTCTTACTACTTTGAATTTTAGTTACCACCGGCAAGCATAAAGGCAGCTCTGGACACTGCTACCAGTTATATGCTTACTTGGTATCATTTATTTTTTTAATATATGATTTACTGTCTCCTTTATAATTTGTGTGCATTTTTTAAGTGTTCAAAAGTTAGGAGACAGTAATTTCCACTCTCTTAAGTAAGTTTTCTTAAAATTTACACATATCCCACCTTTTTCTAAAAGTGGCATGAGACATCAGTTCTGCTATTTTTATTTCAGTAAAGATACAATATTCCTCTGTTGGAAAGACAGACTTGTGACTGGGAAAACTGGCTAGTTTCACTTCTGCAGGCCCATTTGCCTAAACAAGAAATCTGGATTGGTCATATCCCAAGAGAAGCGAGGCCAACTGTTGTGGTCCTCACCCACAGAAATGGCCACGATCAGGTCAAGACGCTGACCCTGGAATTCGAATCCAAGACAAAACTGCTCCTGTGACGTTCAAATTTCACTGTGACTTGCTAGCTGGAAAAGCCCTGGCAAATTATTTATCCCTCCGTGACTCAGTCTTCTCATCTCTAGGTCAAATTAAGCCTTCATACCTGCTAGACCCCGGGAAACTGGCTCTGCAAGAGGCCAGTCTTGGGAGCTGAGTGTGTGTGAGAGCTGACCTGCAGGCCTAATGTGACCGAAGACCCTGGGGTGGGTGTATCTCAGGGTGCTGACTGCCCACTGTGAGTCAAAGGCCATTTGAATTAAGTTTGAAAAAAATAATCCAAAATTTTACCTCTAATGTTATAGCCCAGGGATGGCCAGAGACTGTCACTGGAGGTCTCTAAAGAGATAATCCAATCTGACAATGGAAGAGACAGGTGGAAAGAAACTGACTGGTGTCCTCTGACTGCCTAGTGGAGACTTCTCCCCGTTGGTCTTTAAAGAAAACAGAAGGGGAAAAAGTGGCATAACCAACCGAGCTTAGAGAAGGAGACAAAGCAGCAGCACAGCCAGCCCCAGGGGACTGATGCACAAAGCACAGTGATCTGGATATGGAGGAGACCCAAAATGGAGCAGTTGGGCAGGTGTGGGTGAGGGGCAGGTGCGGGTGAGATGTAGGTGGGAAGCAACATGTTGGACACTAGCCACACGGTACAGGGCGTGTTCCCATCTTCCACCCTCACGCTCAAACCTAAAGCAAATACATGGCCCACTGAGGATCGAGTCCAGGACCCAGAGACTTGAAACTCACTCTGAGCATGTGTGTGTGAGTGCCCAGAATCCCAAGAGGAAAACGGAGGCACAGGGATTGTGGCATGGCCATCTCCCCTGGGGGGTTATTTCTCATTTTCTCTTTGTATGTTTCTTAATCGAGTACATGTGCCCTATAGCAAAAATCTCTCCCCCGTCAATAAAAAAAGAAGAACACTTCCTAACTGGTATTCCTAGAGCCAAGTTTCAGAAGACAGAGGCCCCACCAAGAAAGGTCCCATGTCCAATATATTTGCAAAGCAGTGCATTAAACACATTTATTGGAAGACCTCTCAGATCCTCTATTATGTTAGTGTTCACTGTGAATCTCCTAGAGGAGGATCTGGTTGTCATATTTTCCTAACCATTATATTGCCCTAAAGTAGTATTTTGGGGAATATTTGATACTTTGGGAAATGCTTGAATTTAATGAGATCCAGCAGGGAGAACATAGCCTTTGTTTCAGGAGGCTACTCGTTATCCATTTGAAAGGTTCCCTATGGATACCTGTGGACTAAGAACAAGTGTGAAGGCAGCTGGAGAGAGGATTGTCCCTGGAATCAGCCTTCTGCTGAGGCTTCTGCTGGCTGGTACCTCTCCCTGGCGAGTTCTTCATTGGTGCAAGCCTTGGATGCAAAGATCCTACCAGCACGGTTCTTCCTCAACTGAAATCTCGGTTCCAGACCACCATTCTCCTTAATTAAAACTTGCCATCTTGAATTTTATCATTATCCAGCTGGATGCCAGCTAGTATTAACTGCCTGTTTTCTGGCCTGTTTTCTGATATCTGGCCTGATTTGACTTCTAAGAGCCTTAAGAGTCTTAAAATATTTAGTTAACCTGACTGCAAGCAAGACTGTTCGCTGGTACCTTTGGTTCCTGGGATGTGTCTCCCAACCAATGGATGTCCAGCTATTGCTTTTGAGGGATACCAGAAGCCATAGAAGAAACTGGACTCCTTAATTCCAAACCATTTGTGGATACTCTCCAAAAAATACAATCTCTCTAGATTCCTCAGGCTTAGGGCAGCTAAACCTTGAGGGAGCCCTTGACTGGGAAGTCTCAGTGATGGAGTGACTCCTTGTAGTCCTGGACCTCCCATTAGAAAGGCTCCTATTCTTGAGGCGGTTCTGAAAACAAATTTGCTCACCCGTCCTCTCAACTAGAAGCAATGGTTCATTCAGCTGGGTTGGTGTTCTAGATGCTGGCCCCAATCCAAGCTGACTCTGGTGCGGGAGAAGGAAGGAAGAAGACTGCCTTCATCTCACTATTAATCTCTTGATGTTCTACCCAGGGAAACTCTTCATAGGTGACTTGAAGTAATCAAGTTATTGGTCTCTGGAGAGTGCTGATGAACTGACTATAATTTTTATTTCTATGATGACATTATCTGGGCTGAAATCAACTGGGATCTCACAGACTATTAAACTTGGTATTTTTGATGACTAAGGGAGAAGAGAGAGGAAAATACTATAGTTCTTGGCAGATTGAAGGGAGAGAAATCGAGTGGCTTTTTTTTTTTTCTTAAAGAAAAAGTAATCATTAAAATAATTTAGAATTATTAATCTACTAAAATTAGAGCTAGTCCAAAGCTTGTCACTGAGTTAATAATAGCTGGTGATTCCTTTCAGACAGAGTTTTGTGAGGTCATTTCTTTGAGACTAGTGGTGAAAAGTTTCATAGCCATGGAACAACATTTGGCAATAAATTAGTTCAGCTTGTTTCCACATGACCCAAAAATCTTCATTTGTTCCATCTTGAAAAACAAACTTTCATTTGCTTGAAGCTGGGAAAAATAAGTGATTTTCCTTTTTACATGTTGACAATTTAATTTTTAGCATGCTCATATGTTAATCTTTAAAAGACACCACTAACTACTCTTTTCCCTGTTTGGTTTTAGTCCCTGGAAAGGAAAAAAAAAAGGCATTTTTTGCTTTTAGCAAAAAAAGCTAAATTTTCTCAGGGCAAAAGCAATAAAGGCCCAAAGAAAATACATGTGACTTAACCCATTATTGAGAGAGGGTTGGAAAAGTCCTTCTCTGGCCTTCCCTAAGTAGGAAGTGGATTATTGGGTTATTACATCTCAAATAATAATAATCTCATGGTATTGCTTCTTGGTGGCAAGGGTATGAAATATTGGGTTTTCGGGAAAGTCATGACATATTTTTCAATGCAAAAATGCATCATGACTTTTCCAACAAACCAACGGATGACTAAGACCTTGTTTTTTTTTTTTTAAAGAATTATTATGAAATATTGGGTTTTCGGGAAAGTCATCACATATTTTTCAATGCAAAAATGCATCATGACTTTTCCAACAAACCAACGGATGACTAAGACCTTGTTTTTTTTTTTTTAAAGAATTATTTTATTTTATTTATTATTATTATCATTGTTATTTTCCAGTTTGATCAGAGAGAGACAGAGAGAGAGTGAGGAAGCGAGAAAGCAAGCCACCAGGTCCGAGACTTGAACCATGGTTGGCCATGTGGGAGTCCAGCGCCCTTAACCATCACGCCACTTGCCAGCCCCAGGACCTTGTTTATTACTATGACACTAAAGGCAAAAATTGGTTACTTTGAACTACGGTGTGAAACAGATATAACCTACCAGTCAAATAGCACTTAACTCAAAAAGCACTAAGTTATGAAGGCAAAACCATGCCAAACCAGAGTTGTGGGAACTATTACCTGAGTTACTAAGTTTTGCAAAAATATCCTACTTTGTTTCCTCTGATTAACTAGTGGAGCATAGGGGTAAGTGGTGGTGGCAGTAGTAGTAATGATACTAATGGCTAATATTACTGAGCACTTATTTTGTGATAATATTATTGAACATTTATTATGTGACTCCGTTCTAAGAGCTTTACAGGCACGGACACATTTAATCCTGCATTTTAAAGATGAGGATTAAAGACCTTTTTTTTATCTATCTAACTTTGCCAGGGTCACAACGTTCTCTGATACTAGAGACCAATCCTTCCCCATTATGCTACAGTGGGTTGCCATTGTGAGAATACTGGCCCATCATTTACTACTTATGGGACCTTGGGCAAGTCATTTAACCTTGGGCAAGCCATTTAACCAGTTGAATTTCTTGGTGAGTATGTATGTTTTTCATTCCTTATGTTACATTTTTGGCTTACCTTTTAGAAATCTCTCTTGGAAACAAAGATAATCAGACACTAAGACAATTATATTAACAAAGCTTTATCTTTTTCAAAGTTTTTTTAATGTGAATTATTCAATTTGATCCTCAAAACAGTCATGTATTTGTTATCAAACTGAGGTGTAGAAAAGTTAAATAACACTAGGTTGACCACTATTGATAACAGAATCTGAGTCCAGATTTGAAACTGTGAGAGTGACTTTAATTTATACCCTTTAATGTTGAGCTAGTTTATTGCTTCTAGAAATATTTAGTTGGTCTGATTTTCTCTTTTTTGAGAAAGAGATTTTCTCTATAGGGCACATGTGCTCACTGGAGAGAGAGAGAGAGACAGAAAGCGAGAAATCACCCCCTCGGGGGGGGGTGGTCACGCTGCAATCCCTTCTCCCCCATTCTCCCCTTGGGACTTTGGGCATGCATACACACATGCCTAGTGTGAATTTTAAACTGCCAGGTCTGGGACTTGAACCACAATAGACTATGTATGAATCCAGCAGCATAAGCATTACACCGTTTGCTGGTCTTAAGTTCATCTTGGTATTCTTTTTCTTTTTTTAAGTTAATTTAATTTTATTTATTCATTCATTATCTTAATTAATTTGACCAGAGAGAGACAGAAAGAGAGAAAGTGAGAAAGCAAGCCAGCAGGTCCAGGATTTGAACCATGGTTGGCCATGTGGGAGTGTCCAGTACCTTAACCCCCATGCCACCTGCTGGTCCCCAAGTTCATCTTGGTTTTCTAAGTAGACAGTGGCGAGGTGTGACAAGGAGGGTGTTGTATTCAAAAAGTTGATGGAAAATACATAGTGTGAAAAAAACTAGGCTTTGGTTTCAAAGGGTTTTTTTTTTTTTTTGCACTAAACTCATGCTTTAATTCCATGTTTGACCAAACTTTGAGAACCTTTGTATAGAATCAAATCATTTCATATATTGATATTTCTATTTCTTCCTTTTCCACAGTTATGACTTTCATTTATTTTTCCAAGTCCTTATGGGCAGCAATTACAGTAGAATATTAAATGGAAACTTATCTTACAGTCTTGGACCTTTGTAAACACTTCTGGAGTTATTCCCTCGGTATGCCCTCTTCTGAATCCTTGGTTGTGGCCTATGCCTGTCCTATGCAGCTGTAAAAAATTCTGCCTGGTCTTCCCAGTTAATCTCTCTTTATTCTAAGCCAGTGGTTCTTAATTGAGGGCGATTTTTCCCCATAGGGGACATTTGGTGATGTCTAGAGATGGTTTTGGTTGTTGTAACTGGGGCAGGAGGTGCCAGAGGCATCTAGTGGGGAGAGGACAGGAGGGATGCTCAACGCCCTCCAAAGAACAGCACAGTTCCCGACAATGAAGAATGACCTGGCCCTGGATGTCAGCAGTGCTGAGTTTCAGAAACGCTGTTCTGAACGAAAGGCTTGTGGCATTACGATACATATTATTTTCCTCTAAAAAACCTTCCTTGTGTACATGTTTTATCAGGAATTATAAACTATGTGAGGGCAGGGGTTCTGCCTCAGTGATCTTTTTACCACTAATAATGAAGAAAATTAGCAAATTCCCCTTTATATGCATCTATATTATCTCATTAAATAGATTTAACCAACCATAACTATAAAAGGTAACAGACATTAGATAAAAGAACTAAAATTTCCTTAAAACATTTGATAAAAGGACCTCTTTTTTTAATTTATAAAAATTCAGCTATTTTAATTTCTAATTCTGTATCATTTCCCCCAACGATTCTATAAATTACAATCAATAAAAAAAGAGTACAGAAAATATGTTGGGAAAGATGTAATTCACATATGAACACAGTTAGAAAAACATTTTAACCATGAAAAATTTGACAACGTTGACTAAAAACTCTACTAGCAGAATCAAACCAAGGAGGACAAGAAAACGTGAAAACACTTTTAAGACATCAGGCCTCAGGGAAACACGATCGGGGAAAACACATGCTCAACATACCAACATGGGTGTCACATTCGGAGCTCAGATATTTTAAAAAATATGATCTCCTTGGAAGAGGGTAGGCATTGTTTTATTTAAAGTGCCTAAAGTATCTGTGTTCATTATCATATGTCAGCAGCAATTCGAACAAGACTTTGTCAAGGAAGAAAATATGAATCTCCATAATTCCTTTCACCACTTTTTTTTAATTTATAAAATTCAGCTATTTTAATTTCTAATTCTGTATCATTTCCCCCAACGATTCTATAAATTACAATCAATAAAAAAAGAGTACAGAAAATATGTTGGGAAAGATGTAATTCACATATGAACACAGTTAGAAAAACATTTTAACCATGAAAAATTTGACAACGTTGACTAAAAACTCTACTAGCAGAATCAAACCAAGGAGGACAAGAAAACGTGAAAACACTTTTAAGACATCAGGCCTCAGGGAAACACGATCGGGGAAAACACATGCTCAACATACCAACACGGGTGTCACATTCGGAGCTCAGATATTTTAAAAAATATGATCTCCTTGGAAGAGGGTAGGCATTGTTTTATTTAAAGTGCCTAAAGTATCTGTGTTCATTATCATATGTCAGCAGCAATTCGAACAAGACTTTGTCAAGGAAGAAAATATGAATCTCCATAATTCCTTTCACCAATGATATTTCTAACAAGAACTGGAAGAGACAATGAATAAATAGTGGCTTTGCTATATAATAGAAATCTTTCTTACAGGCAGGAAGGCTATCATTATTTTTCACTAATAACTGTGTTTACAAATAAAATTTTAAAGAGCAATGTTCTGTGTTACTTTGGAAAGAGCTAAACACAAATTAGATGGTACATCTAATTTTCTGTGGCTTTTACTTTTTCGTGTAGTACTTTTGTGTAACAACCTAACAAATATGTCCTTTGAAGTAGAATGGTCTATTAGGTAACACATCCTTTTTTTTTTTATTACAATTCATTATGTCATAAAAAGTGTGTCACATTATTATTTTCTTATTATTACTAAAAAATAACAATTTGCTGTGGTCAATAACATGGACAGTGGTCACAATAAAATGAAAGTATTTTACATGAGGGGGGATGACAACTCGAAGACAGAAAAATGTTTACCTCTAAGAGAGATTTACACCCATTTCAGTAATTTGTTCCAGTTTTTAAAGCATATATTTTTTATGGATAGCATAACTTATTTCCTGATCAAGCAATGTTCTAATTACATGCATTAAATGATTACTTACCTAGTAAATCTGAGGCTCTCAAATTTTCTTTCAGAAATACAACAGACGTAATGGCACTCCCTGTAAAGAAAATTGCCCTTAGTGGTAGTTCTAATACAAAACATGTCTTATAAAAGAATAAAAGTAATGTGCTTTTTTTTTTTTTTTTTTGAGAGATTTTTACTATAGGGTATGTGGGCTTGCCAGCCAGCCAGAAAGTGAGAAATCACTCCTGTGGGGGGTGGGGGTTGGCCATGTCACAATCCTTTCTCCTCCATTTTCTTGGGATTTGGGGCATGCACTCATAAGTACCTGGTGTGAGTTTTAAGCCACTGGGTCTGGAATTTGAACTGCAGTTGACTATGTGGGAGTCCAGCCACGTAACCATTACACTATCTGCTGGCCCAGTAATTTACATCTTATGCTTGACTAACTAGGTCCTGATCAGAGAAACCCCATAGTAGTGGCTGGGGAAAATTAATTTTTTTTTTTTTTTTTTTTTTCGTTAATGTCTGAAGATGCACAGAAATTGGCCTGGTTTACGATGAACTTAGAACAGGGACTTGATTTACAATGGATCTATAACAGGGGCTTAAATAGTGCCTGGGATACAGTGAGAAAGAACAGAAGGGCTGCAAAGGCAGGAAGAGATAAAGGGAAGGAAGGAGAGCTGGAAAGAACTTTCAGTTTGTCCTAAACTGAAACTAATTCCCATCATATCTTCCTATAATCCCTGTTCCAATGATGCCTCTAGCCACTCAATGTCAGAATCGCAGGACTCAGTCCACTCTCCTTCTCACTCCACATCAACAGGCTCCTGGGTCTGTCTGCACCTCACGGTCTCACAAGTGTACCCTTGCCTCTTCACTCTCATTGCCACTGCCCCAGCTCAGGTAAGCTTTACCTCTGGCTTGATAATAGCTTCCTTCTGACCTCTGGTTTCTTCCCTTGTCCCAATTGCTACCACAGCCGTCCTTTGACAATGCAAATCCAATGGAAATCTACAGAGTTAAAACCTCTAGATGGCTTCTTATCATCTACAGGACAAAGGCCGCACTACGGAGCATGACATTCAAAGACAGTCATGCTTTCATTCCTGTCACTTTCCTCACCACATTTGTCCTTCATCTCTTTTATATTCTATATCCACTCTTACTGAGACAATCATAATGACCAGAATCCACCATGCTCAATGTCTTTTGTAGATGGAACGCTGGCTGTCCTCATCCTGGTGGCCACCTCTAGACTCAAGTATCACCTCTGGATTTCCCCAGGCCAAGTTGACCTCTTCACCCTTACACTACGATCACTCCTGCACAAATGTAGTTTTTCTTTTCACCTAAGATGTATTTGTTTGTTTGTTTGTTATTATGGTAGAGAACATGTACATATGCAAGATAGAGAAAGAAATGACCCTCAACAAGATCTTGTCACACCATGAACCCCTTTTCCCAGACGTCCATCTTGTTAAGATCTTGGGCAAGTGTGCCCTGCATGTTTTCAGGCCTACCCAGGGATCTGAACTCACAACCACATGGCTTCCAGTACTACAGTTCAGTATGCTATGGGATGTGTCAATGGCACCACCAAATGCACCACATTTGCTTGTCTTGATAACCTTTTGATTATCAGTTCTTTTAGTCTGAGATATGTCTTTTTATTCTAGGAGCTCCACTGTGTAGCTATTATCTAGCATATGGTAGGTGTTTAGTAAGTGTTTATTGAATGAAAAAAAAAAAAGTGTTTGTGGGATCTCCCTGACGTAGTTGACCGTGTTTGGTTTTAGGTCATCTTTCGTTACTGGCCACTGGACTCTCACTGTCACAGCGGAGCCAGGGCCTGCTGCCATTGGCCTCAGGAGCATGTTGAGACTCTATGAGTCATTCCTTTTATGGAGCTGTCTCTCTGTGAGTACAGTCATAGGAAAATCCCAAACTGCAATACCACAAAAAATATACAACTAATCCGTGTTCCAAATTTTTAACAAAAATGATTATTTGGTGTTTTTAAAAAGTAAACATGCATGAAAGAAAAAAATATCATAAAATAATATGTAGGAAAAAACTGAGTTACTATGTTGGTATTTTTATTTCTTTCTAGTTGAGATAAAACTATAATACAATTTCTTTCCCCAGTTTCCTCAGTCACCATGTTACAAACAAATTGACATGTCATTAGAAATTCTTCAGAGATATTTTAGTGCCTGAGTAATACTTCATTAAATAGATGCTACAATTAAATGTAAATATGATTATGTCTGGTATTCTGGCCATTTATTTAAAACAAAAATAACAAGTTTAAACCAGAAACCCTCATTCAGGGTAAGCTGGGATTCTCGGATGTTTGTTTTTTTTTGTTTTGTTTTCATTTTTTGCTTACCCTAGCTTTCTGTCATTCAGGTTGATCTTTATCCTTGCAAACTTTTCCTGGTCAAGTTATTTGTAGGCATGGAAATTTCACACAGAATAAACAGTGCAGGAAATGTCCACCAAGCAAATGTTTCACTGGGTGGTGTGGCTTTAAAATACTAAACTAAGATTTTTTATAGATAAACTAACATATAGATATGTAGCCTATTAGCTTATGAATTGAGTTTAGGACAGGTGTAAAAATGCACAGAAAATTTTCTGTGTCAGATTTAGGCCAAAATAATTCCCCAAAACTAATTTCACCTGTCAGACACATTAAAAAAAAAGTATAAAAACCAACACACTCCTTCTTCCCCAATCACTGATTTCCTGTGTAATTAGGAAGGAATGTCTCCAAGCAGAGGGAGATGAAAAAACAATACCGAATGCATCCCATTATAACAACTCTTGGCATTTTGTAGTAAAGGATTCAGTTAAGAAGGGAAATGCTGATTACATGGAATGAGGAAATTTTAGAGTCTTAGAAGACAGAGAGATAACCTAGGTCCTAACTTCACTCTCCTAACTTTACTCCTAAACCTTGTAATTGGAAAAGTGAGGTCCAAAGGTTGATGTCTAATCACTCACAGGTCCATTCCCCTAGCAATTTCTCTTACAGCACAGCTGGAATCAGCACCCATATTTCCTTATTCCCAGTCCAAAACTCTTTCTAGTACATTGTACTACGGCCTGCCTTAAAGTAAAATAAAGATATCCATTTTTCTTCTCTTGTTGCTAAGTCACAATTTCATAAGTATTTAACTTTCAAAAGGAAGAGGATAAAAATGTTATATGGGAAGTACTTTCATTGCTAAAAGCAAAAAGGGCATAGTTGGTAAGAAAAAAACTTGAAATACACTACATACACCAAATTATACTAACTGCTCTAAAATAATTATCAGAATTTTATGAAACAGAAACATGCTACTTTTCCACCCTTAAAGAACTTAGAAGTCGAATGCATGCCCACACTCATCCAAAGACATTTTCATTTTAAGAAATTATGAGATTTTCTACAAAAGTTCCAGATAAGAGAATAAAACTATTTTCAGTTTTACTGACCCAGTAAAGAAAGTAATAAAAAAAAGAACACTCTATTAAGACACATTTACTTGTCACTTAATGAGTAAAATGCGAGTTGTGCTGAGCAGACAGTATCTGAGCAACAGCTAATACCATGACTTTCAAGTAGAGGAGTAATCGTTTTACTCCCATACGCCTTTGCAATTAGAGCTCTGTCAAACTCACCCCTCGCTAAGACTTGCTATAATGATAATCACTCCTTTCCCCCTGACCCCCTAGAAAGGGGGAGAGCTATTCCAGCTTTATACCTGTATTTAAAACAGAGCATTTCAAGAACAATGGTTTAAAAAGCATCAAAGCAGGACACATCTATACATACATTAAACAGATTTGTACTAAGTGTGATTAAGCTATAGTTATTCTTTTTTTTCTTTTTTTCTTTTTTTTTTTTTGGAGAGGTTTTTGCTATAGGGCCCATGCGCTCGCCAGAAAGACAGAGAGAGACAGAGAGACAGAAAGCGAGAAATCACCCCCCCAGAGGGATGGCCATGCCGCAATCCCTTCTCCTCCATTCTCCTCTCCGGATCTTGGGCACACATGCACATGTGCCCGGCATGAGTTTAAGCCACCAGGTCTGGGACTCAAACCGCGGTCAGCTACATGGGAGTTCAGTGACATAGCCATTACACTAACTGCTGGTCCCAGCTATATTTATTCTTATGGAGCATTTACACCAGCATTCAGTTTCGTGTGCGTTTTTGGTGTGAGGTCTATTTGGGCTGAGGTTCATGAATGTTTCTCCATTCTGGCTTTCAGAGGAGACCAGTCTATGCAGTGCTCACCAGTCCTGGTGTTCCAATAATTAGCACTTATTCAGAAAGAAAGATAGGTGTAAGGAAGACCAGGGGGAAAAGCATGCTCCCCAGGTACTCAATAGTGTCGGAAGGTTTATGTCATTCAGAGAGGCTAAATACCTAAAAATTGCCTATCGTTGAGATCAATGAATAGACTGACAGAAAACAGACTGCTCACAGTCCCTTATCTGCTACTCTTGGCAGGTGAAAAATGTTGACACATTTGACAGCCACTCCCCTAAGCTTATCAACACTTGATGGTGGATGATGCTACTACAGTTGTCGAGAAAAATCATCTGATCTTAGTGACTGTGTATAAAATGTGTGAAAAGGGGCCTACTCTGAGCTGAGTTGTCTTCAACTCACTCTTATTTCATTATCCTTAAGGAAACACTCAGTAGGAAAGATAAGGGTGACTCATGAGGATGTTATGAAGTGGGTTATGCAAAAGTCAGCCAAAAAGATCGCCCAACTCTTTTGTTACTCAAAGTATCAGTCCAGGTGAAGGTCCTGCTGGAAAGTTTTGGAGCCAGGAAGTTGCACAAGGTGACACAGTGCTGGACTGGGAGGGTCGGACACAAGGTTCCAGTTTTGGCTCTGTCAAGAACTAGCCACGGACAAGGACATGAGTTAATGCAGTGTCCCCTGGGATTTATTTCTGCAACTAGTGAAAGGAAGCACATTGCTTCGTGGCTTCCAGTTAACCCTTCATACTTGAACATGTTATAAATAGCCGGTTGTTAGATATAAGAGCAGCATGCTGTGCCCTTTGTGTTTTCCTGAGTGGATTGGGGTCTTTGAGGGAAAAGAAAAAGACAAAACCTGTTTTCCAAGAGGACGATGGTCTATGTGTACAGCTGCGACTGAGAGCCCCAGAATTTGAGCACAGCCCTTTTCTTACCCAGTGATGAAACAGCATGACACCAGCAGGGGAAAAAAATCAACCCCAATGGATAAACAAATGGTCAAGAAGACAATTCACAAATGAGAGTAGATAAACACAGAGGGAGATGTCCAATTTCCCTGGTAATAAAAGAAAGGCAAGAAGATCCAGCCAGGTGCTACCTTCATATCCAATTTTAAGACTGAGCGCTGCCAAGGAAACAGTAAACTTAGCACTCCTTACATTGCTAGTGTCATGGGCAGTTGCTAGGACCTTCCCAAAGAGTGATTTCTTTTTTTTTTTTTTTTTTCTTTTGAGAGATTTTTGCTATAGGGTGCATGCACTTCCTAGAGACAGAGAGAAAAAGAAAGAAGGTGAGAAATCACCCACACCGGGATGGGGGTTGGGGAGTGGCCATACTACAATCCCCTCTCCTTCATTCTCCTCTCGGGATTTTGGGCACACATGCACACGCACCTGGCATCATGAGTCTTGTTCTTTCTTTCTTTCTTTTTTTTTCAAGAATTATTTTATGTATGTATGTATTTTTAATCCGACCAGAGAGAGACAGAGCAAGAGCAAGAGAGAGGGGGAAGAGAGAAAGCAAGCCGCCAGGCCTGGGAGTCAAACCTTAGTTGGCCACGTGGAAGTCCAGTGACCTTAACCACCATGCCACCTACATGAGTTTCAAGCCCCCGGGGTTAGCCATGTGGAAGTTCAGCACCTTAACCACTATGCCACCTGTTGGCAATTTCAGTTTCTCCAAGAACACCAAAAAAACTCCTTGACCTAGTAATTCTGCTCTTGGGACCTAGTAACTCTGCCCAAGGAAGTATTTGAAAAAATGAGAAGAGTCTCAATTTTAGAGGTGTTCATTGCAAAATTATCTTTTATAGGAGAATAATGGAACAATCCAAATACCAATAAACAAAAATCATGATGGAACATTATGAACATACTGAAAAATTTTTTATTTTTACATTAAAAAAGAAAATTTTATGTACAAAATTCTAATAATGTAAAGATGTATATAAATAATGGTGGCTAAAGTTCCTAAAACGGTGACATAGAATAATTGATTCCTTTGATCCTTCCAATATCCCTGAGATATGTGTTATTATACTCATTTTATAGACATGAAAGCTGAGGCTCTGAGAGGTTAAGCTCATTACACAGTGTCACACAGTGACGCCAGAGCCAGGCATTAGACCATAATGGCCATAATGCAATTGAAAAATAAAAAGTGCAAGGTAATATACCAGAGGGTATACATTTTCAGTTCAAAAGAGAGGAATACGTTTGCCGTGCACAGCCCAGGGACTATAGTTACTAATGATGTACTGTATATTTCAAAATTGCTAAAAGAGTGGACTTTAAAGATTTGTTCCACAAAAAAATGTAAGCAGGAGCAGTGACAAATATGTTAATCAGCATGATTTAATCTTTCTTCAATGTATACATATATCAGAACATTACACTGCACCCCATAAATAAATACAATTATTTTCCATCTAAAATTTTAAACTAACTATAATATTTAAAATAAGTAAAAAAGGGGCTGGCAGGTGGAGTGGTGGTTAAGGTGCTGGACTCCCACATGGCCAACTATGATTTGAGTCCTAGACATGGTGGCTTGCTTTCTAATTTTTCCTTTCTCTCTCCAGTCAGATTAATACTAATAATAATAACAAATAAAATTAAATAAATAATTCTTCAAAAAAATAAGTAAAGGAGCCAGCAGATGGCGTAATGGTTACATTGCTGGACTCCCACATGGCCAACTACAGTTCAAGTCCCAGAACTGGAGGCTTGAAACTCATACCAGGCACATACACATGTATGCCCACTCAAAATCCTGAGAGGAAAATGGAGGAGAAGGGACTGCAATGTGGCCATCCCTGTGAGGGTAATTTCTCACTTTCTATCTCTTTCTGTCTCTCTAGCAAGCTCACACATCCTATAGCAAAAATCTCTCTTTAAAAAAAAGTAAAATAATAAAGATAATAAACCAAAATCCAACAGTGGTTCTGGAGGAATCATGGGGGAAAAAAGATAGCAGGAATTGTATCTATGAGAGGAAAAACCAAAAAAGCTTCTTTTAATATTTTCTCTGGTGCAAAATAGTGCCTCTATAGAGGAATTAGTGTACTCAGTTGACCTTGAAATTCTAATGCTTTATGGCCAGGAAGAAACTCAGAACCAATATAATGGACTGACTCCTATAGGTGAGTCATCTGATCCTTTTTGCCATTTAGGGTCACTCAAGTCACAATCAGGATGGAGAGTCTCTCTGGTCAAGGTTGACATAAGGAAACCTACATAGGGACATTCTTTTTCAGATTTCTAGATGAAAATAAAATAAAGGGCAAGCAAATTTCTAGCAGTTTCAGTAAACCACGTCTGCAAGGGCAAAGATGCTAGTCCCATGGGTAACACGTGTCCTAGTGCTGAGCTTCCTCACGCTCCCTGATTTATTTAGGAACCGAGCCCAGGCCTGTCATTTATCTGCCTCCTCTCTGACACCGTCAGTGCATGAGACTAGGTCCAAGACCAGTTATTTAGCTCAGGGTGGTCAGGATTTGATGCCCTATAAGCTGTAACAGGCCACAAGAGAGAGAAAAAGGAACTATAAATTATCTGGTGCATGAGAGTTCAGAAAAGTTGTACAGATCTGAGTTTTCTTCTGTAATAGCTAACAAGAGGGATTAGTCAATGAAAAGTTAAGCTTCAAATTAGGTCTTTGTTTCTGCAGAATAACATTGTAGATAATTGATCATTTCCTTTTTCGATACGTAACATTAAGGTATATGTATGCTTCAGTTAAATTCTCTTTCCTTCCACAACAATATTTTTCTGTTTAATCAAAGGCTTACTAGTGTATTATAGAAGAGAACTCAATAACTGCTTAAATGTGTATGACATGGCTAGTTTGAACGATTTTGCTTCTTTTATTTCTTTCTTTCCATTTTTTTTATCCTTTATTGCTGCTTCCTAAAGACAAATTTGACTCAAAGTTAGAACAATCAATTGATTATACTTTACTGAAATGTGATTATAAATATAATATTTGTATCTGATTCACTTGGAAAGAAAAAAACCCTTTATTGACAGGTCATAAACTTAAATGCCTATAGGAGCCAGCTAGGCAGTCTTCTAATGAAGAAAAACAATGAAGGCTATAGGGATGAAGGTGGGACTGTGGACATGAGGAGGGTGGGCTGGGCTGGTGAGGGACAGCAGGGTCATGGGATACCACACAAGATCAGTGAAAGATGGCAGTCATAATTCAGTACTGGCCAACTGCAAGTTCAATGCTACCCAGTCTGATTCAAGTCAAAAATTCAGTTTTTTATGTAATTTGTGTTCCTTTTTTTTAAAAGTTTTTCCCTAGGGCATGTGTACTCACTGGAGAGAGGCAGAGACAGAGAGAAAAGGTGAGAAATCACCCCTCCTCAGGGGGAATGGCCACACCACAGTCCCTTCTGCATTCTTCTCTCGAGTTTGGACACACATACACACGGTGTGATTTTCAAGCCATTGGGTCCAGGATTTGAACCATGGAGCTGGCCACGTGGCACCTTATCACCATACCTGCTGCACCCCCCACCTTATTTTTTAATTGCCAGAGGGTGTGTGTGCTTGTGAGTGCATTCCCCCATTTCTCCATCCCATCAGGATTTGGGGCATGCATGCACACACTCTTGCATGTTCTTTAGGCCACCAGGGCCAGGATCTGAACTGTGGCCAACTCTGTGGGCATGCATACCACTTAACTCTTATGCTTAATTTGTATCCATTAAATTCATTGTTTGACCCAAACAAAATACAACATACAACAACAGCCAGTTGTGGCCTACAGACCACCAGTTTGTGAACTCTGATCTACTTTACAAGTGAAAATTTCACCAATGTTTCTTTCTGGACATACAATTTATTGTATAACCTCTATGGATCTGAGGAGAAACCAGGATATATGTTTATAATATAGGAAAGTAGAAGACAAAACAGTAAAGAAAATTCTTTTATTAAAAACAAAGTCAGGAATGCGGGCGGGAACAAGAAGTCTCCTCAGTGCCTGATGGGGGCTGTTTGGCGACTAGTAGCTGTTCCCTCTGAGGGACCCATTGTTGCTGCCTTCCCTGTCACCTCATGGCGGCCATGGGAGTTCACCTGGGCTGCACGTCAGCCTGCATGGCTGTCTATAAAGAAGGCCGGGCTGGTGTGGTTGCAAATGCTGCAGGTGATAGAGTCACTCCAGCTGTTGTTGCTTACTCACAAAATAAGGAAGTTGTTGGACTGGCAGCGAAACAAAGTAGAATAAGAAATATTTCAAATACAGTAATAAGAGTAAAGTAGATCCTTGGCAGAAGCCAGAAATGCTGTCCTTGGGCCTGTTTTCTCAGCAATTAGCCCTGAGAGGGCAGAATCAGCTGGCTCCTGGAAATATACTGAGAGCACACAGAGCTTCCCCACACCTTTGAATTTGCACCCTGCTGCCCAGGAGCTTGCTTCAGTAGCCTTCCTTCCTAGCCCACTGTGGAATACCAACAGCAGTGCAGGCATCGGTGGTCCAGACAGGAGACACGAACTCTGCTCTCCATACTAGGCGGGCGGAATACACTCAGCACCTCCAGATGCCGTCACAATGCAGATGTCTGTCAGGCTATGTCTAAGCGAAAGCAGCAGGAAGGCTTCTGCACGTCAGTGCCGCTCCTAGTGTAAAGTGCTGAAGGCGTTATACTTAAGAGCCTATGTCGCCCATGCCACGAGTGTGGGTGATCCGCTGCACTGGCCGTTTTATGATACGTTGATCAGCTTCTCTGAAATCAGATCAAGACTGACCCAGCGAAATTAATGGAGGTGCTGGCGTGGACCAAGCACTGTGATCAGAAATGAGTGGCCTCTGATACCCCAGGGGAAGAGGGAACCAGCATTCTGAAAACCAAAAGGACCCAGGCAGCTGACCATCAGCCTATCCTGAAAACAGTTAAGGAATCAGATGAGGATTGTCAGTTGAGAATCAGTGACCAGATGCGAGAAACCAGTGACCTCAAGGACTCCTGGGATGAATCCCTGGGTGCATGGTGCTCTCAAAGGACTCACCCAGCTACAGCAGCTCCCACAACCTTTTCAGAGGTGCAGCTGCTCCCTGTCAGAGCAGCCCCATGACCAGACTGGGTGTGTCTGGTGAACCCAGTCCCTGCACCAGCAGCAGCACGTCAGCCTGCATGGCTGTCTATAAAGAAGGCCGGGCTGGTGTGGTTGCAAATGCTGCAGGTGATAGAGTCACTCCAGCTGTTGTTGCTTACTCACAAAATAAGGAAGTTGTTGGACTGGCAGCGAAACAAAGTAGAATAAGAAATATTTCAAATACAGTAATAAGAGTAAAGTAGATCCTTGGCAGAAGCCAGAAATGCTGTCCTTGGGCCTGTTTTCTCAGCAATTAGCCCTGAGAGGGCAGAATCAGCTGGCTCCTGGAAATATACTGAGAGCACACAGAGCTTCCCCACACCTTTGAATTTGCACCCTGCTGCCCAGGAGCTTGCTTCAGTAGCCTTCCTTCCTAGCCCACTGTGGAATACCAACAGCAGTGCAGGCATCGGTGGTCCAGACAGGAGACACGAACTCTGCTCTCCATACTAGGCGGGCGGAATACACTCAGCACCTCCAGATGCCGTCACAATGCAGATGTCTGTCAGGCTATGTCTAAGCGAAAGCAGCAGGAAGGCTTCTGCACGTCAGTGCCGCTCCTAGTGTAAAGTGCTGAAGGCGTTATACTTAAGAGCCTATGTCGCCCATGCCACGAGTGTGGGTGATCCGCCGCACTGGCCGTTTTATGATACGTTGATCAGCTTCTCTGAAATCAGATCAAGACTGACCCAGCGAAATTAATGGAGGTGCTGGCGTGGACCAAGCACTGTGATCAGAAATGAGTGGCCTCTGATACCCCAGGGGAAGAGGGAACCAGCATTCTGAAAACCAAAAGGACTCAGGCAGCTGATCATCAGCCTATCCTGAAAACAGTTAAGGAATCAGATGAGGATTGTCAGCTGAGAATCAGTGACCAGATGCGAGAAACCAGTGACCTCAAGGACTCCTGGGATGAATCCCTGGGTGCATGGTGCTCTCAAAGGACTCACCCAGCTACAGCAGCTCCCACAACCTTTTCAGAGGTGCAGCTGCTCCCTGTCAGAGCAGCCCCATGACCAGACTGGGTGTGTCTGGTGAACCCAGTCCCTGCACCAGCACCAGCCGAACCGCTCCTGGTGTAGCCTGTACACCACGGCCTCCAGTCTCTTCCTGAGTTGATTTTGTTTCTGGTGGGCACAGGCATTTGACCAGTGAGCCTGCTCCAAGGTGGGTAAGGCAAAGAAGGCGGAGAGTTGCCAGGACTATTGCAGCTGAATTGGCAGAAAACAGGAGATTGGCATGAGAACTGGCCAAATGTGAGGAAGAGAAACTGGACAGGCTGACTGCTATTGGTGAGGGGGCCAGTGCTCAGCAAGACACTGCCAGTGAGCTCCACAGGGATGGCATCATCGCAGTCGGACGCTTGGCCACAGCAGTGGAAGAGGCAACTGGTGCTTTGCAGCTAAGGCCAGAAAAGTTGCTTCAGAGGTTGACTTCTAATACCAAAAGTTAGGAACCAATGATAAGAGGGTATATTTCTACACTGGTAGAAGTCTAGTTCCAACACCTATATTCCTATATTCTGGTATCCTGGCTCAGAAAAAAAGGGTGGATGAACCATCGATACAATGAATAGTAGGAATATTCTTTTATTTTTAATTAAAAAAATTGTATTTACTTAGAAGCATTCAGAATGTCAGCAAAACAGCTGCAACTTTTTTTTTTTTCAATTACAGAGTGGTATTCAGTTAACAGAACAACAATTATTTCGTATAAGCTGCATCAGAGACAACTGAAGATGAAAAATCTACCATCCCCATATATAACTAACTTGTGCTGTGCACCAACAAGAATCTGCTTGAAATTTCCATGCCAATTTACAACCCCCATACTGCACCAGGCAAGGTTAGTGGCTATTGAAAATACCACCAGGACAGGGCTAGCTAAAGACACATTCGGTAGTGTGTTAACTATACAAAAAAAGACACTGTACAGTTTAAAAACAAATCTTACACAGCCTTACATTTCAATTTTTTTTCTTTAAAAGGAGTGAGTTGTGTACAGGGGGGGTTAAATGCTTTATAGACAAGGGGAAAAAAATTGCGCTAGAACCAACTTATTCATCATCATCATCTTCTTCTTCATCTTCATCCTCTTCATCTTCCTCTTCTTCCTCATCTTCTTCATCTTCCTCGTCTTCCTCCTCCTTTTCCTTGCTCTTTTCAGCCTTGACAACTCCCTTTTTTGCTGCATCAGGCTTTCCTTTAGCTTGGTATGCAGCAATATCCTTTTTGTATTTTTCCTTCAGCTTAGCAGCCTTCTTTTCATAGGGCTGTTTATCATCTGCAGCGGTGTTATTCCACATCTCTCCCAGTTTCTTTGCAACATCACCAATGGTTAGGCCAGGGTGTTCTCCTTTGATTTTTGGGCGATATTCAAAACAGAACAAGAGAAAGGCTGAAGGAAGCCTCTTGGGTGCATTGGGATCCTTGAACTTTTTTGTTTCCCCTTTAGGAGGGATATAGGTTTTCATTTCTCTTTCACAATGGGCCTTGTCCACCTTTGACATATCTTCAAACTTTCATTTCCCTTTAGCAGACATGGTCTTCCACATCTCTGAGCACTTCTTAGAGAAGTCTAAGAAGTTGACTGAAGCATCTGGGTGCTTCTTCTTGTGCTCCTCCCAGCAAGTTTGCACAAAGAATGTATATGGTGACATTTTGCCTCTCGGCTTCTTAGGCTCTCCTTTGCCCATGTTTAGTTATCTTTCCTCCATGAGGCACAGAGCCGCCCAGTGCCCGTCCGGCTCTCACTTGCCCCGGCGCTGTCTGGAGCTCAATGTACTGCAATGGCTGTGAGAGCGGGAGCCAGACCATTCTTGCTAGTTCCTTTTCCCAAGGTTTTCCACTAATTGAAAGACTTTTCAGAAAGGCGAGGGGTGGTCTGATAGAAAAGATGGAGCCAAGTCCAAGAGAACTAGTTTGTCCTGGCTTCGTCACTTTTAGTTTACTTCTGTACAACAGTTTCCTCCGCTGTAAAATGGGGACAGATAATAACTTCTGCCCTGCCTACCTCACGGGGTTGTGGGGAGGATCAAATGGCTGACATATGTGAAAAGGTTTCAAAGTTTAAAAGCGCTATGCGCGTCTGAGTTACTAGCGCACACGACCTTGGCCGAGGGAAGGAGAGAGGGAGGCACATTAGTTTACAAGACACAGAAATATGGGTGTGTGCCATGACCTCACTGCTTGAATCTTTTATTAGTTTAATGTGACTGCTTCGTGGGGTTTGGGATCTTAATGTTTTGAATGTCTCTCTCTGGCTCATTGGATTCGTATAGGCACCACATGTAGTTGTACCCCCATCTCTTATGTTTCCACTGCTATCGTCTCTGACCTGTCTGAGTAAGCACGTAATAGTCAAACCATCTCTCCCTTTTCCATTTCACCAGTTCTGTCTTCTGTCAACATGAGAATATAATTAAGAACTAACAGGGAGCCACAGTGGAGTGCTCTGGTTCGTGTTAACAATCTTTGATAGGATGAAATATTGGCTGCTGTATAAAATATTAAATGTAAGTCAATTCTCTGCATTTCATATTTTTGGGTCCTTTCATATGCATGAGCTCTATCTAAATTTTGGTTGCCATTGACCATTGCGGCAACAGTTTGGATTATATTTGTTTCCAGTCTTTTAGCTAATGGCATTCTTTTCTGCTAGCTGCTTTTTTTGTCGTGTATGTACTAGAGAGCAAGCCTTAGCAAATGTTTCTTCTAAGGAACTTTCCAAGGTCACTTTTTCTCAAATGCTGTAGACAGAAGTTCACCCAGTTCATGGCATATGGCAGAAGGCAACAGCCGTGTTTCCCTTTTAGCACTGGGAACACCAGAGGGTGGCGTGGATAGAAACTGCCTTTGTTAACTCTTAAAGCACAAGCCCTCAGCAGACTCCCTCCCCCGCCCCCATTCCTATGTCCCAGCACACACACACACACACACACACACACACGTGCGCGATTTGGAGAGATGAAGGTGAAACTCAGACCTCCAATTTTCTTTAGAAGGAAAGTGACTACTGACCCCTATTAAACTAACTTGAAGCTTTTAGTGGTTTACATAGTACTTTCAGGAAATAAAAATAGCAGTTTTCGCAATTTAAGAAGTTGTGCAATCTAGAAGTGGGGGTGGAGAAGAGAGTGGGCATATTAGGAGAGAGAGAGGTTTGGTTTTCTGTATTTGGCAGTCTTGGGTGCTTACCTAAATGCTGGAAGTGCACATAGGTAAGAAACAGTTGCACCAACGGAGGGACCACTCCTGCAGTTGGTGAGTTCATGAGTAGACAGCAAGCAAGCTGCTCCGGTGAAAAAAGGGCTGGATGTGAGACAGACAGCTCCATGGCTCCTGTGATCTAGCCATTTGGGGAGAAAGGAAGATGTCCCACTCATAACTGGGCCTCCAGCATTCAAAACTCATGTGATTGAACTTCCAAGTTTGGGAAGAAACCGACCATCCACCAGATGACTAGAAATCGCTGCAGGACCACAAGAAATATGGGGAAGCAGGAAAATACCTCTCCCACAAGGGAAAAGGATAGCTCCTCTTTATCCACACACAGTTCAATGGAAATCATGGAAATGTCTGATAAAGAATTCAGAACATTCATAATGGCAAAGCTAACAGAGATGGAAGAGAAGAGAGACAAGGAACTGCTGAAGAGGAAGGAGAAAGGAGTTGAAGAGTTCCAGGAGGTGAGGAAATTCATGCTAGATCTAAAAGAGGAATTTCACACTTTACAAAAGAATCAGATGGAACTGTTAGAGATGAAGGCTATAATACAAGAAGTCAAAATCTCCCTTGAAAGTATTAAAAGCAGACTAGATCATACAGAAAATAGAATCTCTAATGTAGAAGAGAAAATGGTTGGCCTAGAAAAATCCACCGTGAAGACTGAGAAAATGACCCAAAAATTTGAGAATAATATGCGAGAAGTGCTAGATACCATCAAACGTCCAAACATCCGGATAATAGGCATCCCAGAAGGTGAAGAGACTCATAAGGGCATTGATAATCTATTCCATGAAATCTTACAAGAAAATTTTCCAAACCTGGAGAGGCACTCAAAGATTCAGTCCCAAGAAATACAGAGGACCCCAAATAGAATCAACCCAAGAAGATCTTCTCCAAGACACATTATAGCCAGATTGACCAAAACCACAGACAAAGACAAGATACTAAGACTGGCAAGAGAAAAAAGGCAAGTTACCTACAAAGGGTATCCCATCAGACTAACGGCAGACCTCTCATCGGAAACAATGAGAGCGAGGAGAGAATGGGAAAATGTATTCAAAGTATTAAGGGAAAAGCAATTTCAACCGAGAATTCTGTACCCAGCAAGGTTATCGTTCATTTGGGAAGAAAAGACACGAACTTTCCCAGATAAACAAAACCTGAAAGAATTTACCAGCACCAGACCGGATCTCCAAGAAGTTCTTAAGGGAGTGCTATGTCAGTAAAATTAAATGCAGACACACAGAAATAAGAGTTCAGAAACTAAGAAAATGGGCAACTTAATTGTAGGGCCAAAAGCTGGAGTTGAGTATTACATCCCAGATTTCAATCTGGAACATCGAACCTCAACAGATACAGAAGAAAGATTAAGTACATGAGACTGAACTGATGAAACAGTATTCTATGACTTGACTAAAATATTGCTGCTTTTCTTCTAAGCTTGGTTGTCCAGTTTTAAGGATTTTTGTCCTGTCTTCAGCTATCAATAGATTCATGTTCCGACTATTTGAACAGAATACTAACCTGTTTCTAGGCTTTAAGTTTCAAAGAAATATCCTTACCAGTTCAAAACTGCTTTTCTTGAAACCATCGGCTGATCTTGCTATTGAAAGTAGTTAGATTACTTATGATATTGTGTGACCAACGAAATGTTGGGGGAAAAGGGATTGAAGACAACTGTAGACAGCAGAGATAGTGTAATAAGAGAGTGGAATAGGGCAGAGGGCTAGACATGGGGTAAAAAAACATATATATGAAAGTAGAAATGGAATATTATGGATGATAACATGCATTATTAAGCCACTATGCAGTATATTCTAGATGGGAAACCACATTTAGAATGTTGTGATGATGCTCAGGGAATGAATGTAAATTAATAAAAAAAAATTCAGAAGAAAAAAAA
>NW_006160167.1:2840057-2841757 GCF_000334495.1 Tupaia belangeri chinensis | reverse complement strand
GTGTATTCAAATCCTGTCACGGTTTTGTTTCACTGGACAAGCCACTTGCCCTTTTTGTGCCTCAGTTTCTTTATGTCTAAATGGAGAGATTTATACTAGGTGATTTTTTTTCCTAGCCCCTTCCAGTTCTAGAAAACATCTAAATAGCTAATTATCAGAAAGGCAAAATGAGAATAAAATTTAATTGTAATATTTTCAGTCATGGCAACATATTAATGTATGTCTGAAATACTAGTAACGGTTGTACTTTAACAAAGTAGTCCGTGGTATAAATATTAATTATGAGCTTGTAAGCAGCACACCAGACTTAGAGTCCTTGCTTTAAAGGAACATGTCTTAAGGTGTTGAAATGGAGGGACCAGCAGTTAGTGTAATGGCTATGCCACTAGACTCCCATGTAGTCAACCGCGGTTTGAGTCCCAGGCTTAAACTGGCTTAAACTCAAGTCGGACGTGTGTGCGTGCATGCCCAAGATCCCAAGAGGAGAATGGAGGAGAAGGGATTGCAGCGTGGCCATCCCCCTGGGGGTGATTTCTCGCTTTCTGTCTCTCTGTCTCTCTCTGTCTTTCTGGTGAGCACGCGCACCCTATAGCAAAATCCATTGTCTCAATTATTTGAGGCCGTTTTATGGAAGGATATGTGTCAGTTATTGCTGGAGAATACTAATGTAGATAGGTTAGATTTTCTGGGAAAACAGGAAAGTACTTGAAGGATAATTAGATCTATACTATATAAATTCACTAATGGTACCAAAGTACATAGGCAGGGATTTATAGGAGATAAGAGCAGTGCTAGAGGTCAGAAATGGAGCTAAATTTTGGAGGTGGTATTATGAAAATCTGATGGGTGAAATAGCCCTAATATGGAATAAAACTCGAGAAAGTCCTGAAGAAGTAAGCTGGAAAAGTTTAAAAATATTAAGGGAGGAAAGTTGCAAGAAGGGAAGACAGTAAGAAAGCAAGCCCAGGAATCCTGCCTAAAAACTAGGCCCAATCACTACTACCTGTTCACACTTAGACAAGTCTTCTCACCATTCCGCAACTCAGGTTCCTCATGTGTAAAGAGCGACACTAATCACTGGCCTACCTACCTCACAGGGGCGTTGTGAGGATCAAACGAACAGATGAACGTGCCTTAGACATGAAAGGCACGATAACGTAACGGGAGAAGAAAACTCTTGTGGCACATGAGTGCTGTTGTGCGCTAAGCCTTCTGGCCTGCTGACTATAAAAAGAATTTAAGGAGGAGGAAGAGAACATGGCAGTGCTGGTTCAAGTTGTGAGACAATGGATTAACTCTGCCTCCTGAAGACCAGAATGTAAATGAGGTGCTGTGTACACTAACTTCTCACTACCTTCGTTGTTCTGCGAAATAATTTAATCCTGATGTTGACAAATAAAGTTTTTATTGACATGTTAAAAAAGAAAAGAAAAGAAAGAAAAACCCAAAGCCATGGTTTGAAAAGAACATATTTATATAATAATGCTACAAACAGATCCTCACATGTAAATATCTGACTTGTGGTTTCTGACCACTTACAATGGCAACTTTAGTGTACTAGAAAGAAAACCACAAAGCACTTTCATGTCAGACACAATAGAGCTTCAAACATGTGGGTACACTGAACGTGCTCAAGGGCTCCATCATCCCTGCCCATATTGAGGTACCACCTCATAATTATCATTCCCCATTCACTGCTG
>NW_006160167.1:2838376-2840026 GCF_000334495.1 Tupaia belangeri chinensis | reverse complement strand
GGAAAGAAGTATGTCAACTACAGAGTACTCCATGGAGTTAGGATGTAAAGATTTAAGAAGGTGACAGTTTGAAAAAAAGGTCTTCCTACAAAGAGAAAAATTACCCTACCATCCATGTTGGCAAGAAGCAAAGTGTCAAGTAATTCATGTTGATGAAAAAAATTACCATTGTCATTTACCAAAGATAATGAAGACATAACCATTGTTCAGAGACAATTTGTATAATTTACCAGAAAAGTTACCTGGATTAAGAACAATAATCTTCTCTTTTCTACATTTTTCTTGGCATGCATTAATGATTAATCTTGAAAGGACTCCAAAAAAAAAATAAAAATACTACCACTGACAAGATTAATTCTGTATTATAAATTTAATAGCACATTACTTCATCATTAGCGATTTCTCTAGAACTCTTTTGTGGTGTTCTCAGAAAATAACGATGGGTGGAAAAGAAGTCTCAAACAAAGTTTTAAATCTTCAGGAAAGCTTTCTGCTAAGACTGTATGAGCAGACATAAAATTAAAATGGCATCATTTTATTCCACACATTTTCTGTAGGCTGGTTTTTGGACAAATGTGCAAAGCAGACAACTCAGCAAGCCACTGAGAAGAGGAATATTTTCTGCCTATCTTCAACACTGAAATAATGTCCACTTGAAGTACCACTGTCACAAGCATCCCGACAACTTCATCCAGACCGCACCAGGCACATCGCTCCAAAGGGCAGAGAACTCACAGCATCTAGGTTTGGGTAATGCTACAGGTCACTCGCTCATTGGTCTGTTTATGTTTCCTTTCATTTGTTTCTAATAAAAATCTTGGAGATCAAAGTTTCTGCTTGACATGACTTCTCTGGAATTCCAAAAGGCTTCACCAGGGCTTTCTGGCTACGCTATGACCGTCATTTAATGGATTACAGATACATTTCCCCCTATGGCTTCATGACAGCACAATGGAAACACACAAAACAGCATATATTCCACATCATGAATTTCAGTTTGAGCAAAAGCCAGCATATTAGGGAAAATTAGAGATGGAAAAGACTTACCGCTATACATCTCATTCTCTCCTCGTTTTCTCGGTACAGTTAGCTCTTCAACCTTAATCCAAATTAGCCCAGTGACAGACTGACTTCTACTTTTTAATTGCCAGAGGGCACATATGCTTGCCAGAGAAAGACAGAAAGACAGAGAGAGTGAGAGAGAAAGCACCCTTAATGGGATGTGGTCATGCTGCAATCCCTTCTCTTCTATTTTCCATTGTACTGGGATTTGAGACAGACATGAACATATGCCTTGTATGTGTTTTCAGACCTCCAGGCAGGGATTTGAACTGTGGATGGCCATATGAGATCCTACTCTTTTAATCACTATGGCTAGCATGATTGCTTTTAGGAAATTATTCTGGGGCCAAGGAGATCTTGCTACTATATTTCTATAAAATTCCAACCGTGTAATTTTATATAAGCCATCCTATATTCAATCTACTTATTACTCTCTTGTGCTTGGCCAGGCAATGATGAAGTAAGGTAACAAGTTTATGTGTCTCACACAGCATTGGGCACAGAGGAGGCATATTCAATAGTAGTTTCTTTTTCTTTTTTAAAAAATAATTATTTTATTTATTTATTTATTTATTTATTTATTTATTT
>NW_006160167.1:2825185-2836407 GCF_000334495.1 Tupaia belangeri chinensis | reverse complement strand
GGAAAGAAGTATGTCAACTACAGAGTACTCCATGGAGTTAGGATGTAAAGATTTAAGAAGGTGACAGTTTGAAAAAAAGGTCTTCCTACAAAGAGAAAAATTACCCTACCATCCATGTTGGCAAGAAGCAAAGTGTCAAGTAATTCATGTTGATGAAAAAAATTACCATTGTCATTTACCAAAGATAATGAAGACATAACCATTGTTCAGAGACAATTTGTATAATTTACCAGAAAAGTTACCTGGATTAAGAACAATAATCTTCTCTTTTCTACATTTTTCTTGGCATGCATTAATGATTAATCTTGAAAGGACTCCAAAAAAAAAATAAAAATACTACCACTGACAAGATTAATTCTGTATTATAAATTTAATAGCACATTACTTCATCATTAGCGATTTCTCTAGAACTCTTTTGTGGTGTTCTCAGAAAATAACGATGGGTGGAAAAGAAGTCTCAAACAAAGTTTTAAATCTTCAGGAAAGCTTTCTGCTAAGACTGTATGAGCAGACATAAAATTAAAATGGCATCATTTTATTCCACACATTTTCTGTAGGCTGGTTTTTGGACAAATGTGCAAAGCAGACAACTCAGCAAGCCACTGAGAAGAGGAATATTTTCTGCCTATCTTCAACACTGAAATAATGTCCACTTGAAGTACCACTGTCACAAGCATCCCGACAACTTCATCCAGACCGCACCAGGCACATCGCTCCAAAGGGCAGAGAACTCACAGCATCTAGGTTTGGGTAATGCTACAGGTCACTCGCTCATTGGTCTGTTTATGTTTCCTTTCATTTGTTTCTAATAAAAATCTTGGAGATCAAAGTTTCTGCTTGACATGACTTCTCTGGAATTCCAAAAGGCTTCACCAGGGCTTTCTGGCTACGCTATGACCGTCATTTAATGGATTACAGATACATTTCCCCCTATGGCTTCATGACAGCACAATGGAAACACACAAAACAGCATATATTCCACATCATGAATTTCAGTTTGAGCAAAAGCCAGCATATTAGGGAAAATTAGAGATGGAAAAGACTTACCGCTATACATCTCATTCTCTCCTCGTTTTCTCGGTACAGTTAGCTCTTCAACCTTAATCCAAATTAGCCCAGTGACAGACTGACTTCTACTTTTTAATTGCCAGAGGGCACATATGCTTGCCAGAGAAAGACAGAAAGACAGAGAGAGTGAGAGAGAAAGCACCCTTAATGGGATGTGGTCATGCTGCAATCCCTTCTCTTCTATTTTCCATTGTACTGGGATTTGAGACAGACATGAACATATGCCTTGTATGTGTTTTCAGACCTCCAGGCAGGGATTTGAACTGTGGATGGCCATATGAGATCCTACTCTTTTAATCACTATGGCTAGCATGATTGCTTTTAGGAAATTATTCTGGGGCCAAGGAGATCTTGCTACTATATTTCTATAAAATTCCAACCGTGTAATTTTATATAAGCCATCCTATATTCAATCTACTTATTACTCTCTTGTGCTTGGCCAGGCAATGATGAAGTAAGGTAACAAGTTTATGTGTCTCACACAGCATTGGGCACAGAGGAGGCACATTCAATAGTAGTTTCTTTTTCTTTTTTAAAAAATAATTATTTTATTTATTTATTTATTTATTTATTTATTTATTTATTTATTTATTTATTTATTTATTTATTTATTTATTTATTTATTTATTTATTTATTTATTTATTTATTTATTTATTTATTTATTTATTTATTTATTTATTTATTTATTTATTTATTTATTTTAATTTGACCAAAGAGAGAGAGGGACAGTGAGAAAGCAAGTCTCCATGTTCAGGACTCAAACTACAGTCCTCCACGCGGTAGTCCAGCACCTTTAACTATCGGGTTGTCGGAAAAGTCACAGCACATTTTTACATAGAAAACATCGAAAAATATGTTGGAAAAATATGACAACCCAATATTTTATCTGAAGTAATGTCTGAATTTAACTTGAAAAAAGCTGATATGTTCTCTGAACTTTTCTTGCTACTTTAAATCAATATACTCCAAGGCATGGAACTGAAAAATATCGCTGGAACGCCCATTCTCCTTCCCCCTCTGTCCCTGCAACAATCTCCCTTCATCTACACTAAGTGAGGTCTACCATGAGTCTGCCCAATTCCATGTGGCTTCAATTCCCTGAATGCTTGATAACCTCATTGCTTTTGGTTGTCTCTAAGTGCTTAGGCATAGTGAAGATTGCAGTCATGTGATAAACAGAAAAAAGAACATTAAATGTAAGGCCACAGTTTGTAGAAGCACAAATAATCTAACTCAATCCTCAAAGGACAGGCATGTAAACTTTAATGTAGTCACAAGAGTGAATATTCATGAGTCTCTTTCAAATGAAATATTTGGCCCTTGTGCTTCCTCAGGGATTCAAATCTCTTAAGCAAGTGTTTTTCTCTTCTACTATCCTGGAACAGGACAGCCTACCCTCACATTCAAACTGATTCTACTGGTTGGAACGTGTGACTTTGTGCCAGGCTGTCCTGGAGAGAACAGACAGAAAGCAACAATATACACGCAGTCGTGACTCCTACGTCTCCGCGGAAAGGTGAAGCAGGCCATTGTGTGCATGCTGGGAGCTGCTACAAGGGAAGTGTAGGTCAGGGCCCGTGTGTGTGGCTGGACAGGTTGTGCAGGTTCTGTGGTGAACAAGGACTACATTTGAGGAGCCTCTACCCACCTTTCAGACCTTCTTGATTTATATGTTTCTCACGACAATTTTCTGACAGAGGACACCAGAATCTAATAAAATCAATGTATTGCAAAAGTTTGCAACAGGAGTACTGGACTGAGGCATTGTGGTTAAGGTGCCTGGATCCCACATGGCTGACTGAGCAGTCTGAGTCCTGAACCTGGCAGTTTGAGATATGCCAGGCGTATGTGTGCATGCATTCACAAAATCCCAAAAGGAGGGGGAGATGGAGAAGGGACTGCAGTGTGACCACTTCCTGTCAGGGGGTGCTTTCTCGTTTTCCTTCTGTCTCTCTGTCCCTCTCTGGTGAGCACATATACCCTATGGCAAATTTAAAAAACTTGTGCAGATGCACAGAAACAAAGTATCCTGATAAAGGGCTACCTTTTTTTCTAACTCACACAAGAAAGGGAAGGCTCACGTTGGGTGTGAAGAGAGCATTGAGGGGCCGGCAGGTGTTGTGGTGGTTAAGGATACTGGACTCCTGCATGGCTGACTGTGGTTTGAGTCCTAGGCCTGGAGG
The DNA here is from genome assembly GCF_000334495.1 of Tupaia belangeri chinensis. Taxonomy (NCBI): domain Eukaryota; kingdom Metazoa; phylum Chordata; class Mammalia; order Scandentia; family Tupaiidae; genus Tupaia; species Tupaia belangeri. The sequence continues at coordinate 2,833,155 of NW_006160167.1, read as the reverse complement.
CTTGTTTTCTCACTTTCTCTTTCTCTCCCTCTGGCTCTCTCTTGCTTGCTCTGTCTGTCTGTCTGTCTCTGGTCAAATTAAGATTAATTAATTAATTAAATTTAAATAAAATAGTTTTTTTTTTTTTTTTAAAAAAAAGAGAGAGAGAGCATTGAAAGAGCCTGTTTAACTTCATCTAGGAAACAGGAAAGGCCCCCCTGAGAAAGTTGGTTTAGCTGAGACAGTAGTTTAAAATTTCATTGCAGACTCTGTGGAATATCCAACTTACTTCCTTTTATTTAATTTCTAGTGAAATAGTTTCTCAGAAAACACACCCTGGACTCGCAATGAGGTCTCAAATCTGCCATTCAGCCTCTCTCCGTTGTTAATTTGCAAGTGAACAAAAGCGCTCTGAAGTCAGAGCAAGAAGGTGGCAAGTTGCACACACCTGGATTGCTATGTGTTCCCTCTGACTAACTCTTAATCTGTTTTCTAAATGTGTTTTGTCGTGGTAGGTTATTCAGAAATTCTGCTACTTTCCCACATGCTCAGTAGGGACTATAGGAGGAGCTGGAGGGTAACTGCTGCTTACTGGCTGAACAAATGAGCTGTGAGGATCCTACTTTCCTGCTCCTGGCAAATTAACCACTGCAAGGATAAGACCAATAAAAAACATTTCTTAAATTGATTCTACTTTAGAGAATTTAACCATCAGCTATTTAAGGGGCATGGAAATAAACTCTACTCTAAAGAATAATGTACTTTGTTTCTACACAGTAATAATTATGAATCACAAGGACCATAGTGAGTATCATGTCCAACCCATGTATTTAACCCTGTTCTTTGTTTTGAGAGATTTTTGCTATAAGGGACATGCACTCACTGGAGAGACAGAAAGTGAGAAATCACTCCCCCAGGGAGTATGGCAACGCTGCAGTCCCCTCTCTTCCCATCTCCTCTCAGGATTTTGGGCACACGCACACACACACACACACACACACACACGCACACTCGAGTTTTAAGTTGCCAGGTTGAGGACTCGAATCATGGTAGGCCATGTGGGAGTCCAGCGCCTTAACACTACCCCACCTGTTGGCCCCCCTGTTCTTAAAGACTTGTGTTTATTCAATTTCTCTCTGTAACAACATCTGATGTAGGAACTAATTTTACATATGATGTAGGAACTAATTTTATTCCCATTTTACTGACTGGAGATCTGAGGCATAAATTCATTTTAACAACTTGCCTGAGATCACAGAGCTTGCCGATGTCAAGATTTGAACCTTGGCAATGTGCCCCTAGGCCATGTACACTTGATCATTCTACTGCCCTGGCTTTTTGGGGTGAGCAGCCAGATGAAATTGAAAACCAGAAAATAAACTTGCTTAATTATTAGAAATAGGAACACAGATCAACATCTAGAATCAACCACACAGTCAGTATAACTGGCAGTTTAGTCAGAATACATTTTTGGACCTATTATTCACTGAGAAAGACTTTTTCAAAAATAATTATTTACTTTAATTTTATTTGTTATTATAATTTTTAAATTTGCTACAGAGTACACATGCTTACCAGTGTGCTGGGGGGAGAGAAAGTGAAAAAGCAAGTCTTCAGGTCTGGGACTCGAACCACGATTGGCCATGCAGGAGTCCAGTACATTAACTACCACACCACTGCTGGCCCCTTGAGAAAGACTTTTAATGAGAAAAAGTATAGTGGATGTAAAAGAGGATACAGGACATATGAAGGCCCTGAGACCCTCAGAATGCTGGACCCAGGCCTGGACATACAGACCCACCTGTGCACTAAGCCCATTCCCCATGAATGGTCTCCACTGCTTGGCAGACAGCTTCTTTAGGCTGAGTTTCTAGCATGCTGTGACTGATCATAAACACTGTCTTAAGAAATCCCTGAAGGGGTTCCTGCAGAGCTGTTGTCCCTTGAGGTGCTCAGATAAAAGCACCTGTGGTCCTCAGGGTTTAGAGTCCTGGCCTACTGCATCCGCCTCTGAAAGAGTTACAGATGTAATGGCCATCCCAGGTTCCTAAGAAACCCTATACCAATGCCACTGCACAGCGTTTGCAATCTCTCCCTGTTTGACTATGGGATTTTCTGGGTTTAGGACATGTAAGAAACCACCCATAAAGCTATTGCTTGAGAAGTGCTACCTCAGGGTGAGCATGCCAGTGAGGAACAGCAGTACACAGAGCATGGGGGAAAGGAACATGTCTCAAGGCAGGAGTAACTGGGCAGGAAGCAAACTGAAATCCCCCGAATGCTGACTACAGTATTTTAACACACTATTCCTAACCTCGCTCTTTCTATTACTTTCTTCTCTCTCTTTGCTCAATTGAAGCACACAAAAGGAGCAGAAATTTTGATTATATAAGACAAAATAATAGTTCTGGCATATTAGCAACCTTGTGTGTAGCAAAATTGGCACACGTGCTCACCCACATGGTGTCTCCTTAGGCCTGGTAAGGAGAAATGGAGCACAGTCTGTAGGAACCAGATCACCTGAGGAGAGGCAGGTGGAAGGGCGTCACTTGGACTTTTTTCAGTCTTTAAATGTTCTAAATTTTATTTTTTTTCTTGTTTTTCAATTTGAAAACAAAAAGCAACAATTGGAAAAGAATTGGAAAAAATATATAATCTCCCATGCACTATTACAACAAAATATTATCTTTAAAAAAGTGTAATCCAAAGGGACATTTAATTTCTTTCTTAAATCTATCAAGAAATATGCGTAAGAGAGGAAAAATAAAAGTTCTATTACAGGAAAGTCTGGACACAATTCTTTCTGCCTCATTTGTAGACAGCCACAAGATAACAACTGTTTTGAAATAATTTTCCTTTTACTTCAAGTTTTTTTGAGATTCTCAAACCTTTATAAAGAATCTCAGAGTGGCAGGGGGTTGTTCTCGAGGAAATCCTTCCTCTCCAGCAGTCTCTTACCCACTCATGACACTCTATGATAACCTCAATTTCAGGGCGGTGGGAATACTATTTCTGAGCACATATTACTGTTGGCAAAGATTGTAAAGTAGGAAACGATTTGGGTCTGAAGCTGTAAGTTCACTTCTCTGAGTCATTTTAAATAGGTAAAGATGGAGGTCGCTAAAAATGTTCTGAACAGGAAACACTACTTGGGCTAAGAGCACACAAGAAAACTGATCTGCAGCATGAAGTCTATCTGTTAAGGCAGTGGGTTCAACAGTTGAAGGTGGGTGGACTGGCCCTGCAGGGCACTTGGGGTGAAAAGGACACTCTTCTGAGAGGAAGGTGGGAATGCTTACGCTTCCAGTTATTAATGAATGTTTGGAGCAAGTCCTGCCCAGATGAGCAGACACTCGGGTTCACTAAGCTCTGTGAGGAACATCACTGCAGACCCTTAAGCTCTGGCAACTTCTGAATTCTTACTTTGGGCCCTGTGAAGCCTGGTTATATTTCATCTCTGCAAAATGTCTGATCTTTAAAACAGATCCAGCCATCTTCTCCCTTTGTGTAAACTAGCTGAGTAGCTCCCTTTTACCTCTCTCCAAAAGGTTTTTCATAAATAAGAACACATGCCTACCCAATTAAAACTGCCTTAAAACTTTGGTCCTACAAATCTGCATTATGGTGCTTAAATTTAATTGCACATTATTACAGAGCAATCATTGCAGGATCTGAGCTAAATGGAGAATTCCAATATGAAGTGGTGTACTCAACCCTCCCCCAGGTATCTATCTGAAATGTCTGCACATTTTTGTTTTTGCTATTGCATGGAAACTGAGCTAAGCAGAGTCAAAACTAAATGTTAGCACTATACACAGTCATTATGAAGGATATTGCAACGTTTTCTCATGAACTAGAGTCTGTAAAGATCCCAAATTGACACTATAACTAGATTTTTTATGTTATTGCTCAGATTGTGAGAAGAAAAAACAATTCAGAATGCCCATGTATGCGTTATATGCAGGAAATAGAAAATAAGGTATACCCAATTTGCTCATTTTACAGGAATGTTAAAAATGGTAAGTGATTACAGAAATTGTGTTCCTCTTCAGAGTAGTAACAGCACAACTACTTTAAGTAAAGCATTTCTGGAAAGTAAAATATGTGTCCTTTGCTAAACATTCTATCATAAATTAAGAAAATATTTCCTTTGATTTTTATTTTTTGAGAGGTTTTTCTATAGGGCGCGTGTGCTCACCAGAAAGACAGGCAGAGACAGAGAGACAGAAGGTGAGAAATCACCCCCCAGGGGGGATGGCAATGCCACAATCCCTTCTCCTCCATTCTCCTCTCAGGATCTTGGGCACGCACACACATGCGCCTGGCGTGAGTTTAGCCACAAAATCTGGGAATCGAGCCATGGTTGACTACATGGGAGTCCAGCGACATAGCCATTATGCCATCTGCTGGTCCTGGAAGTATTTTTTTTAATATTAGAGAGTGCATGTGACCACATGCATGCATGAGAGAGAGAGATACAGAGAGACAGAGACAGAGAAAGCACCATCGACAGGGTCTCATCACTTTGTGACTCCTTTTATCCAGCGCTCCAGCTCCTCAGAATCCTGGGTGCTTACATGTACACTCAGCATGTTTTCAGGCCAATCAAAGGAAACCAAACCTGTGGTCAGCCATATGATTTCCAGCCTTGAAGGACACTTATTCTACTGCTGTCCCACAGCAGCAGGGCCATGAAAGTATTCTAAATAAAATATTTTAAATATTAAGAAGAAGAAACAATTTTAAAAATAAAATAAACTTCTCTTTTAATATCTATTGTTTCCATTTAAACTATGCTTTCTTTCCTTTTTTAAAAAAGAAATATTTTATTTGACTTTATTTATTTTAATTTGACCAGAGAAGGGGAGGGGAGGGGAGGGGAGGGGAGGGGAGAGACAGGGGAGAGGAGGGGAGAGAGAAAGAGAGAGAGAGAGAGAGAGAATGAGAAAGCAAGCCACCAGGTCCAGGACTCAAACTGCAGTCGGCCATGTGGGAGTCCAGCACCCTTAACCACCATGCCACCTGCTTGCCCCTAAACTATGCATTCTTTAAGACTACCATATAACCTTTGAGGAGAAATACTAAAATTGGAATAAACACATGATATGTCTGAGCTAGTTGTACAGACAATGACTATCAACTTGTTTCTATTTCAATTAAGGTTCTAAATTCCCAGAAATGTAGAAACATACTGTTTCCATAGCAGCAGATAAGAAGTAAAACCAAAAATTCTTATTGATTTTAATGTGCTTGGAGAATCTGTTCTCCCTTTTAACAATAATTTTTTTCTCTTTTAAAAAAATTTTTCAGCAATACTTCACTTTTCTTTTCTAAATGTATTTAGTAAGCCATATAGTTTTGAAATTAGATAATTGTGACATTTTCATAAAATGACATATTCTTAATAATGTAGAATAACTGATATTTAATTCTTAACGTCAAAGAGATGCTAAACTATGGAGTCAAGATGAAGTCTCAAAGACACTAATTATATGTGATAGTTTAATATATGAATAAAAATATTGGGGACCAGCAGTTAGCATTATGGCTATGTCGCTGGACTCCCACGTAGTCAACTGCGGTTTGAGTCCAGGACCTGGCAGCTTAAACTCACGCTGGGCATGTGTGTGCCCAAGATCCTGAGAGGAAAATGGAGGAGAAGGGATTGCGGTGTGGTCATCCCCCCTGGGGGGGTGATTTCTCACTTTCTGTCTGTCTCTTTATAGTGAGCCCATGCACCCTATAGCAAAAACCTCTCCAAAAACAAAAAAAGAAAAGAAAAGAAAAAATTAAAAAAATGTATTTCAATGCTTTTAGACAATACATTAATGATTAAAAGTATAGTTTGATAATATCTATTCTTTTTTTTTATAGAGGTTTTTGCTATAGGGTGCATGGGCTCACTATAAAGAGACAGACAGAAAGTGAGAAATCACCCCACCAGACTATGGCCACGCTGCAATCCCTTCTCCTCCATTCTCCTCTCAGGGTCTTGGGCACATACACACACACACCCGGAGTGAGTTTAAGCGACTGGGTCTGGGACTTGAACCACGGTCGACTACAAGGGAGTCCAGCGACCTAGCCATTATGTCATCTACTGGTCCCATACTACCTATTCTTGTTCACTTATAAGAGACTGATACTAGGGATCAGGTTTTTAAACATAAGTGATATAGCTACAAAACACAAGTGTCTTTGTGATTAATGTGGTAGCATGACAGAAGATAACTGAAATTAGCAGGATAATTGTTCCATGTTAACATGCTAAGAAACCAGAAAATAAGATTGTCCCCATATATATATACATACATATATATATATTTTTTTTTTGCAATTATTCTGATTTCTTTAAATTTCTGTTTTTCCAAACACAGGAAAATGGCTCACCTGTCACAGACATACAACCTAATGGAGCGATGAGAGTGATGGGGGCAAAACCATAGGCTGCAAAGTTCCCTGTCTCTCCCAAGGCCATCAGGATGACACCACCCCACCACAGCATGCTCTTGAAGTATGGCCTCGGATACTCTTGCTGTGCCAGCTGAAGATGAGAATATTTCTGGAAGTAAATAAGAACATAAGTAAGAAATATGTCTACCCAATGAAAACCACCTTAAAATGTTTGGTCCTATAAATTTGCATTATGACTTTTAAATGTATTTGTAGATTATTACAGAGCAATTATTGTGGTTTTCTGTTTGTTCCAAACATATTAGCAGCAGAAATGACTTACATTTAGATATTCCTTTATAGTTTAAAGGGCCATTTCATGTATGAAATTGCTTAATTATTATAACAGCTATCTAAAATAAGTATCATTATTACTATTTGAAGTTGATGTACATGTCCAGGATTTAAGTGATGTTTTAGTACCTATTCCAGGTACTTTTAGAATGTCAGAAAACTTTGGATGCCAAACAAACATTAATGAAATAAAGAGTGTAAATTATCAAATAATAATTTCTTGAAAGAGATTCAAATTTATGGGTCAAACTAACTGCCACATAAACATAGCTGAACAGAAAGCTTTGGTAACAGGTAATAGGGAGGGCAGTGACTATTACTTATATTTGATTTGAGTATTTCTTTGTATTTGAAATATATAAATTCCTGAAAAACTGGCCATTACATAACGCTATATTTACCAGATGATTTTCATCATAACTGAACATACTTTCTTAGAAGAAGTATGTACAATTCCAGATTACTTGAAAAATTTAAAAAGCAATCAATAAAAACGCTAGAAGAAAATATGGAACATAAAGTAAAAATCTTGAAATAAGGAGCACCTTTCTGTGATACAAATTCATAAACCAGAAAAGTAGAAACTGCTAGATTTGACTATATTAAAAATATATACAGAAAAAAATACTATGAACATAATTAAGATATAAACAGTAGAGTAGGGTGGGAAAAAATACTGGGTTATCTGAAAAGTCATAACTCACTTGTGCATAGCAAAAATATGTCATGATTTTTCCAACAACCTAATAGTCGCAATAACTATAACAAGAAAGGGTTAATATTACTTTTTTTTTTTTAAGAGGTTTTTGCTATAAGGCGCGTGCACTTGCCAGACAGACAGAGAGAGAGAGACAGAGAGACAGAAGGCGAGAAATCACCCCCCGGGGGGATGGCCACACCGCAATCCCTCCTCCTCTGTTCTCCTCTTGGGCTCTTTGGCATGCACGCGCACGCGCCCGGGGTGATTTAAGCCACCGGGTCCGGGACGTGAACCGCGGTCGACTATGTGGGACTCCAGCGACAGCCATTATGCTAACTGCTGGTCCCAAGAAAGGGTTAATATTACTAATATGAAGAAAATTTCTAAAAAAAAATGGCAAAGAATCCCAAGGGATATTTCACAGAGGATACAAACTAGTAATTTATAGAAGTAAAATTACAAGTGAAAAAAGATTACCAACTTCATGGATAATCAGAGAAATGGAAACATTTTGAAACAATATTTGTTTATTAGATGCCTTTCC